>NC_080203.1:56497828-56809446 GCF_030028045.1 Hippopotamus amphibius kiboko
GCTCTTTCTCTTATCTCCGGGGAAGCGATAGGGGAAGGGGGAAGGGAGGACACAGGAAGCGTCTCTTAAAACCACTCTGTGGTCCTAGTCAAGACCCCAAGAGCAGGCAGCCGCAAGCCGCCTAGCAGTAAGTGCGGGACTCATGCTTCACACGCCACACTCTGTTCTGGCACCCGGACCGGATAACTTACCTTGTTGTCCAAGCCACTAGAGTAGAAATGAGGTGGTAAGTAAAAAAGAGAAAAGGCTTCCGCTAGCTCCACGGAGACTGCGATTGCTGTAGCGGGGCTCTGCCGCCACAGCTCGCAGTCCGCGGAGCAGCTGAGTCGCGAAGTCTTCCTTTGAGGCTGTTTGGGCCGCCCGGGTTGCCTGGGCTGCCTGTGTCGCCTGTGTCGTCGCTGCCACTGCCACTCTGCGCACTCTGTTCAGCTGGCTTTCTGCTTTGCCGCGCGGGCCGCTGCGTGCTGCTCGGGCTCACGGATCCTCCCGCCCAGACAGTTCGCCGACTGCAAGGAGCCAGTGCCGAGCCAGCCCTTTTCAATGGCGAGGGGGAGGGACTCTATAGAAGGGGAGAAGGGGGAAGGAAGGGGGGTGAGCGAGTGGAGGGCGGGTGGGGGGAGAGAAGTGAACCAGTGCCCGGGCCGCCTGCTGGGAGGGGATGCAGCAGCACCAACTGCTGGGTACCCCCCTCTGGTCCCCACTCCCTGCACCCCACATCCGCACCGCTCCGGGGGCGGCCCCTCCCGGCTTATGGGGAACCGGGGAAGAAAGGCGGGGCGAGATGGAGGTAAGCTTAGGAAGTTACTGTTCGCCGCCCCAAGAAGGCTGCAGGAAACGTGCTGGCAGCACCCTCCCGTGCGGGACCCGCTGCTGGGAAAAACGCGCTGCTTTCGGGCTTCCCGCTATGCCCAGCAAAACCGAGGGCATGTTCCACTCGGCTCGGTCCTCCGCTCGCTGCTCTCAGGCTTCCCTTTAAGTTGAACTCATTCACGTTATCTTACAGAAGTTTTATTTTTCTTATGTGTGCTTTTCTCGCGATCCCGCTGACCGCTCTGACTCCAGCTAGAGAACAAGCATCCAGCAGCACCATTTTCTATACAAAGGATCTTTAAGGCAGACTGGTGGAAGTAGGGGCAGGAGCCCGGCAAAGCCGCAGTTGGAGCCGAAAGATTGTGTCTGCATTTATCACACTCAACTGTGAGCCGGGGCTGGTACCTCGATTGTCTTCAGATTAATCGTCTGGGGGTGGCGGAGAGGGGGGTGAGGGGGGAGATCTAGCATTTGGCTACCCCAGAGAGCAAGTACGAGTGAGCGTAAGCAGGTCGGTGGCTTTGGGCTGCTTTAGTAGTGTCCAGCCGCTTTGCTGCCGGGGACCATTCAGCATCGCGGGCGTGGACAGCGCGTTTCCGTGGTAGGAAGGGATGCAGGAGAGGGAGGAACCCAGCCGCAAGACTGGTGCTTGCCAGCCCGCTCTGGCTGCCTAGTCGGTGACGCCCGGGCGGGCATCCGGGTGCCAGGTCTTCCAAGACCACTAAAGCGACCAGGGGCAATCTGGCTCGTTTATGGCTCGGATGGGTCGTGTGTACCTAGAAGCAGGGCTAATTCCCCCGTCCCTATTATGGGATTAAAAGAAAATAGCAACAACAATCAAAACCTTCCCAGCTGGTCTCCTCTGATTCTTGCTCCAAGGAGCAAGTCCTTAAATTTACCCAGAGGCTAGAGAATGAACCAGGTGAATTCTTTAAATTCCTCTCCAGAAAGGTGTATGGTTTTAGGTGTAGGTTTTAGCATCCATTTTCCATGCTTAACCAATAGAAAAACTTATCTTTCTAGTGCTCTGCTTTGTTTTTGGAAGGAGGAAGCTCTCTTTCCTGAAATAAAAGGAGGAAAAGTAGATAATGTTTTCAGGCGCCAAGAGCACAGCATTTATTTTTATTTTTGTCTACTGAATGGAAGGGGGAATGTATCTGCATAGGGATAAAACATCAAGAAGGAAAAAAAATGCCAATTATTGTGAGTTGATTTTATCTAATAGCTTCTTCATGGAACATTATTATTTTTTTATTGAAGGGCAAATCTTTCTGACTTGTTTCCCCAGTACGTCCCTCCCCATATTTGTAACTGCC
This sequence comes from Hippopotamus amphibius kiboko, assembly GCF_030028045.1. Lineage (NCBI taxonomy): Eukaryota > Metazoa > Chordata > Mammalia > Artiodactyla > Hippopotamidae > Hippopotamus > Hippopotamus amphibius. The sequence goes on from NC_080203.1 coordinate 56,499,955, forward strand.
TTCTTTCCAATTCCTGATATTTTTAAGGGTTAAAATCCTGGTTCAGATAATCCTCACGTCACTTTTTTTTTTTCTAAACCTGCAGCCACTACTGAGAGGGACCTTAGCACCACAGTTCAGTGTAGTCTGGGAGAAAGAAGACATAGGAAATGTTTACTATTACCTTTTACTCTTCCTGTAACTCTGCCTCCATTATTCACAGTATCCAGCACGTGCATTGTCCACTTCTTGGGAGCTAGAAGATGTCTTGGAGTTGAAATCAGAAGCTGTCGAATGGTTACAGTTTATAGCTCTGACTCTTGGGGTTTGCAGTGCTGGATGAGACTCAGTCATAGGTGATGGCAGGAACTCAATGAAAATAAAATCAGTGATTGATCCAGGAAAGTGAGGCAAAGCCATGCCTTGGAGGCACTCTCGGAACACTAATAATCATTCATAACATCCACATTAGATATCAATTAATTGATGTGTTAAGATTTCCATCTAAACCCAAGGCAGGGGAAGAGAACTATTCAATGGCTGTTATGAAGTATTTAAAATTATCATCTTGACAGACTGATGAGGTTAATATTATTATCCACATTTTACAGTTCCTGAAACTGAAGATCATAGACAGGTAATTTGTACAAGACCATGGATCTGAAGAGCAGCAAACTGGATTTTCATTCGGAGTGTGTAACTCCAAAATTCAGCTAAGTGGTTGCTTTATAGTGAATCTGACTTATTCTGTATAGACAGCACAACATTTAGTTTTGTGTCTAGTCCAATAGAAAATGATCTATGTAGAGTAGAAACATTACTTACAGACCAAGGGGACTAGTAGTTGAACTAAGTAACCCAGAAAATCATCTGAGAAATTCAGTTTGTTGATTAAAGTGACAGAAATCCACATCTGAAATTAATGAAAAAAGTTCCCATTTCGCTTCTTGTTCTGTCTAATGGTGGCACCAATGAGCAACGGAATAAGCAAACACCAGGACATCTGGCAAAAACTCTCCGCTTGGTACTCTAACTCTAAAAGGACTGATGAAGAAGGACTGGACTCTGCTTGCTTACAGAGAGAAGGACTCCTTGACTGAATGCCTTCTATGCACCATTTGCATTATATGCATTGTTTTATGAATCTTCAAAACTATTCTATGACATAGGTATTATTAGCTTCATTTTTTTTAACAGATGAGGAAACAGAGACTCACAGAGACTAGGTAAAATGCCCAAGGTTATATAGCTATAAAGTATAGAGTTGGGAAATTCAAACCCATGTCATTTCCAGTCCACTATGCTGACCCTTAGCATATGGTCCTCAGATTGTGTGATTACACATTTTCAGAATTTACATTACATCAAAAATTTTATAATTAACAAAAGGAAACTTTAGGAATTTGTTTTTTGGAGGAGATGCCATAAAGGGACTGTTATATTTATTACATTTGTTTGTTCAGTGTTCCAATTTGGAACTTGAACTAGGGTTCTACTAAGATCAGAAAAAGAAAATTATGGTAATGTGTACCCTATAAACATAGAAATGTGTGTAATCTCTGAGGATTAAACTATAAAGACATTATATAATTACAGAATGGTTCATACAAGATAATTAAAATACTTCAATGAGTTAGGATGTTTCTCAGGCCAGTGAGAATTGATTAAAACTGAGAAAAAATGTGTTAATCTGAAGAAAGGGTTGATTGACTGTGCAGACCTAGTAAAAGAAGTCTCAAAGAAATGAGCATTGGTAACTCTTATCCATGTAGATTTTCGTCTCACTGGCAAAAACCACCCTTGATATAAGAGTGATGAAGCTAATCAAACACTATGAGATTTCAGTTGCCTTTGCATTGAAACACCCCTTATCAAGCAGTCTGCCATCTAATTGTGATTTGCCTTCCCATGTACACTGTCTAGAGAGAGAAGGAACAGATCTTGCAGATGGATGAAAATGAGTACTATGCATCATGTGCCAGTTATTTTATATCAGATTCCATTCATCTTTGTGTTGTCCACAGCAACTTGCACCTACATTGCACATAAATGTAATAGTCAGTAAATCATCACTGTTACTGAGAAAGAAGGTGGGTGTATGGACACAAAACTGTAAGAATGGATAAATTACATTTTCCATATTTTTCATATTCAATGTTAACCATTGACAACAATTGGAATTAATATGAGGCAGTGAGACCCAGTGATTAAGAAAAGAGCTTTAGTTTTAAACCAAATTTGGAATTCTGGCTCTGGCATTTTCTAGTTGTGTGGCTGTGGGCAAATTAATCTTTGGACCCATACTGTATAAGATAGTGACTAGCCACATGTGCTACTGAGCACTTGAAACTTGACTAACCCAAACTGAGATGCACTGTGAGTATGAAATACATACCCTATTTTGAAGAGCTAGTACATGTACATATACACACATGTATATGACATATAATTAATATTTTACATAAATTGCATGATGAAATGATAATATTTTGACTAACTGGTTAAATAAAATATTATTAAAATAACTTGACCCCCTTATTTTCAATTTTTTTAATGGGCTGCTAGAAAATTTTAAATTATATATGTGGCTTGAATTATACTTTTGTTGTAGAAAGCTATCCTAAGAAGTTGCAGTTTCTTCATCTGAAAATGGGGATAATAATCTTATTTAGCTCAAATTGTTGTAGTGATATTTCAATAAAATAATGCACCTCAAGTACTTAGCACAGTGCCTGACATTTAGTTTAAAAGTTGTCACTCTCCAAGAGTTAGGAAATAAAGATAAGTAAAATTACAAAACAAAAACTATAAACCTGAATGGGTTAGGGACTGGTCAAAGAAGGTTTTAGTTATGAATTAGTTTTATTTATTTCAAGTGAAATCATTCTACTTCTGCTTATAAAAACAAGGGCAAACATACATCTGTGGTGGTGGGTGGAGGATAATATTTGTTATATACAAAAATAATGTGCATGCAAGTGTTTTGAAGAGTTAAAAGTACTTTCTCAATTTCAAGAATGTTTACTATCACAATTTGTGAGGCACTTTTACATTTAATTGGTAGATATTTCTAGTGTTGGGGCATTCAAATGCAAGTACACGTAAGGCAAATGAATTTCTGCAGAAAATACAGAAACAGGAGAAAGCCTGGTCCTTTACTGTACCTAGCTGATGACAAAAATGCATAGCTCAACTGGAGACACTAGAGGGTGCTATTAGTGAGCACTTAGAAGGATGACTAAAAAGTCTTCCAACACCCTTCCCCCTCTCCACTGCTATAGATTATAAGAATTTGAAAAGGGCATACCTGTGAAATGAAACTAACACTTCTCCATTCCCTCCTGGACATGACTTGCAAGGTTTTTTTTTTAGTACCGAGACTGGCCTTACAACATTCCCCAAATAATAAAATATTAGAACTTTGCTATAGTACTTGGGCAAATAATTGGGAAAAGTTTGAAATGGTTCCCTGCTCTGAGAAAAAAACTACCAAAGCCCAAGGAGGGGAGTATAAGAAATAAAAATACAAGAAAGGGCCTTCATTAAAGGAAAGACTCCAGCAACCTCTGTAATTAAGTAGGGGTGGGACAATTATTTGGTAGTCATGCCATATAAGATTTGTTTTCTCTCTCCCTGGGCTTGAACAGCTACACATTTGCAGTGGACAGAAACTGCAGCTGAATTTCTTTCATCGGAGCCTGGGAATTACAGCCTTATGTGTATAGGCGACTTTGCTGAAGCACTGAGCTCTGATTGATATAGTTAAATGAATAAAGGTACGTGGTGTTGTCCTCAAGGTTGTTGTTTCCTAACAAAGAGTGCACTTCTCCTACTGTACTCTCTTTTTTTTTTAACAGATAAGTAGTTGCAAACTGTACCGGATGAGGCTTTTCATCTGTGTGTTATTTGCCTGTATTGTGATGGAAGCACACAAGCAGGGAAAATTATTGTGTCTTTTAAAGCGTAGAAGGATCAGGATGCTGTTAACGGTTTCTATCTTTCTTATTTCCTTAGGACAGGCTTTAGCTTGAGTTATCCAGATGTTGCCTGGTGAGGTGAAAGATTCAAAGAGATTTTGGTTGCTGAGGAAAGCAGAATTCCTTTTGTTGTTTCTTTTAACATTGAAATTGAATTTTTTCCATCCTACCAAAACTCCTATGTGGTCATGTCTTCAGGAAGTAGGCATCAGTGACTGTTCTAAATTTAGGAAATACATACAACTATGAAAATAATCACATAAAGTTTCCAAAACAATATTTTGGGATTGATAAAAATATACATTTTTAAAGAATCCTGCACTAATCCCACACCACTCTGAGTCTTCTTTACTTTTTAAGCCTCTTTATTTCTATTATGGGATATGACTATGAAGTAAGTAGATTTAACTTTTGTATAGTTTGTGAAATCAGTTATATTTTCTGATGTATGATAACAAAAATACTGTGCATTTCATTGAAACATGTAGGAAAATTGCTTTTAAGTTTTCTTTATTAACAACCATGGCTATGGTTTAGTCAACATAGTATATAATGAATGGCTACTTTGAGCCATTTTTCATTGACTGGGGTACTGCAGATATCCCATGTTAAGTGATTAGATAGCCTATTTAAAGTGATTAGACATGCATTTAGATAATCAACGTAGGGTTTCTATTTTCTTTTAAGATTGAACAGTTTTTATCTCATCAATACTGAAACTTAGGTGAATGTCAGTTTCTTTGGCTAAAATATAAAAAATCAAGAATTCTTCTTAGTTGCCAAAACACAGCTGGTCTCAACTATTCCTTTTAGTTTTCCTGTCGCATAAGGTGAAGAATGGTGATTCATTTTACTTTTACGCAAAAAAAAAAAAAGTCTTGACTTCTTCAATTAATTTTTCTTTAACTTCTAAAGTGAAACCACAGATGCAGTCTGTCATACTATTGATCCCATTGTGGTTATCTTTTTTGATAGGCTAGATAGTGAAGGAAAAGTTTTTGGAACATACAAGGGTTCTCCTTTAAAGTAAAAAATAGTGTATGCAAAATTGACAATGAAAGTGAAATATTGTTCCTGGATTCCTTCCACTGTGAATATTGTAATTATTAGGCTCCATCTTTCCTAGATCTGTTGCTGGAACTCAAAGCACTGAAGGAGCTTCTCCTTCAGACTGAACCTAATCCTGTCATACCAAAGAATCCTTCAACACTTTCCACCTTGTCAACTGATGGGTTTTCAAATTTGATGTCTTTTCAGACCCACTATTCAGTGTTTTTGTGGTGAATCCAACAAATCTGAGTTTTACTCCAAGTCCAGTCCTGGTGATCTGGTTTGTACAATTAGCCATCTACCTCAGTTATGTGAGTGGCACTTTAGTACCCACTGCTAGGACCAGTGTGTAGGCTCTGATACTCAGTTCGAGCATTGGCATCCTGCCTAGTTTCCACCAGTCCATTTCTCTGGTGCCCTAGGCTCAGTATCAATAAAATATTACCTGCTTGGCTAAGGGTCATGATCCAAACAGGACATCTTTCTTAGAAAAGTCCTATAAATACCAAAATAACTTATGACTCTAGGCTCACATTTTATGTTTTACATTCTTGGACCATTTATTCTATAGAATATGCAGAAGTGGTTAGGCTATGTTTGTTGGTAAGCTTTTTGCAATTCATCACAATAAGTAATGATATGTTATTCAAAGATGGTTATTATTCTTGAAGACTGCAACTGAATTACTTAACACCCACACTTTCACTCCCATCAATTATAAATTATTCTCCAAAAATAAGCATAGAGATGCAACAGTCATAGAAAAATTACAAATAAAATATCAGAAAATGTGAAATTAACTTTGTCATAAACTTGGTAAATGACAGAGGTTTCCAAATGTCCTATGAATTATTTAAATTTCCCCCCTTTTGCAAGAATCACTTGGGGTGGGAAGCCTGAGTAGATTACTAAAAAGGCAATAATATTTTGCAAGATATGATGTGTGGTAACTTTGAAGTATATATTAGTGACACAGACAGTGAAATGTGTATCTCCAAATACAGTCAAGCACCTGAAGAATTATATACTTATATTGAAAGTATTAACCTGTATTTGTCAGCTGTTGTTCTAAAGTTACATCTCATGGAGAATTAAATACTGCTGTAGCTTGTACTAAATTAACTTTTGTTTTTAACTCTGTGTCATTCTATTCTCTTCTAAGGTCTTTCTGGGTTAACAATGAATAAAAATAACAAAAGTTTCTCTGAAATATAGTACTTTCTTCTTATACTTTGCAAAACAACTACATCATGAGATGTAGTCTTAACTGGCAAAGATGTCAGATAGACAATATCTTTATTGTTACATTAGATTTGCTCTACAAAGAAGCTATAAATTATAGTTCAATAAATGCAACAAAATTAGCTTAGAGTTATATTCAACTAATATTCAACTAATAATAAATGAAAAGGCATTTGAAAACTAGAAGGTAGTCTTTTGTCTCCAAAGCATGTGTGTCTCCAGAAGAAGGAGGAGAAGGAGTGAGAAGAAGAGAAGAGGTATGAACAATAGGCAACCTCAGGGTCCAGATGGAGGGAAGGCAGTACAGGTCCCTTTTCCTTTTACAATTATTTCTTAAAATTTCTCCTTCAACTTCCCCATCATTACTTTTAAAACTTATTTTATGCAACTTCTCTTTCAACTTTTCAAGTACCCCAGCAGGGTAAAATGCTTATATGGAGACTGTTGTGTGGGGAAGTGGAAGTGACAGCAGAAAGAGAATTGAAGTCACCATTCTCTTCACAGTGACTTTCATACGGCAGACTCTGGAAAGAAACTGAAGGAGTTATCAGTTAGTTACAGTGGAGAGATACAGATCGATGTTCAAACCCTGTCCCCAAACTCCTAACCTCTTTACTTTGAGCTCCCGAGGCCTGAGTTCCAGCAATGTACTTTGCAGTAGAAATACAAGTCAGCAGGGAAAGGACAGTGATGGTGTGTGTGCTGTATCCAAGGCCCTTTAAAGGACAGCAAGGGAAAAAGTTTGGAGTTGCGGGAGGTGGGGTGCTGCCCAGAGAAGAAACAGATTTATTTAGAGTAGGAAGTGTGTTTAACATGCAAATATGTGTGATGACTCTCTAGCAAGGGCCTATGAAGAGTTTATTCAGCCAGGGAACCTTTTTGAAATAGTATGAAAAATGCTGCTAGGTAGTTTTAGAAGCACCACTCTGGGCTCTTCAAACCTGTCTGTCCCATAGTGATGAGCTTAATCCTTCTGCATATGGCTGTGTCATGCTATTAACATTCATGTCACCCTTGATGTGCTGCTGCCCTAAGCAGACCAGACCCCATTTCAAAAGCGGGGATAGAAGGAACGATTTACGGATATGGAAATGAAAAGGAATAAATTGAAGAAATCTGTGCATTGTAGCACAACAATGAGAGATTCTATTGTAACTTTTGCCATAATATACAGTATTACATTTTTATCTGGAACTTGTCTAGAACATAATTTGAATTTAACATGCCCTCAAAAAATTTTTGGCTGTATTTTTGCAGCATGGCATGACGGGAACAGAAACAACTGTGGTATAATTTACCTAAGAGTCTAGAAAGCTTGGATTCAATTTGTGATTCTATGGCATCCAGCTGCCGAACATTTGATAAGTTACTTAAACTCTCTAAATTCCAATTTCAATAACTGTCTATTGAGAAATATAATTACGTCAAGAATTGTTATGAGGAATAAATGAGATAATGAATGTAAACATAGCTAATGGAGTCCCTGACACAGATAGTTTAATATGGTTGAATGCTCCAATAGATTTAGACTTCAATACACACCTAAAGCAGATATTGAAGTAAAAGAAAATGGGAGGTGGGGATCGCTATATTACTCATCAACTCATTTGTTAGTTCATTTATTCATTCATACACAAATATTTAATGAAGAACTGTATATTCAAGGCACATTTTTAGGTAAATTAATTCCTTAAATAGCCTTTCCATCTCACGTGTATTTTATAGATCTAGGTGTTGAGTTATATAATGCTGGCTACAACCCCATTAACTGAAGGAGGCAGGGAGAAAGGATTGGTAACCTCGATTTATTTGCAGAAAATAAACACCCTGTTCTACTCCACCTCCTACCATATAACTTACAGTCTCCCTGGGGAGCCATCTGCCCTCAAGTACATTCCAAAATTAAAATTAGTGCTTTGTATTAATGTTTTTGTGTGTATGTATGTGTATATACATATAGATAGATAAATAGATTTAGATAGATAGATAGATGATAGACAGATACATAGATATGTTGAAACAGCAGGTTGTCACTAGTTTAGACTATTTGAGCAGCCACACACTGACTGAATGACTGATATAAACAGAGCCAAATTTATTATTAAGCGAATGAAGTTTTAGCTTAAGGTTCTTCACTTGCACAGACCTTTTCTGAAGCCTGGTATTAGAAAATGATTATCATAGGAGAGATAATCAAATGATATGCAGCAGAAAATGTTGAAAAAAACATAGAGATATATCAAGCAGTTTATTAATACTTGTATGCAATTGCAATTTTTGTGACGTCAACTTTTATAAACTTGTCATTTGTTGTGATCTTTTTTTTTTCTGGCTGCGCTGTGCTGCTTGCAGGATCTTAGTTCCCGGACCAGGGATTGAATCCATGCCCTCAGCAGTGAAAGCACAGAGTCCTAACCACTGAACCACAGGGAATTCCCTGCTGTAATTCTTTTTGGTCTATAAGTTAATGTTTTGTTCATACCAAATTATGTATTAGTAATTTTGTATCCTTTTGTTAAAGAGAGCCCCTAAATATAAGCTTCAGACTCCACAGCACCAAGATTCACCCCCTATTTATCTATGTAAAAATACTTTCCTTTTATTCTTCCAGAGGAAATAAAAATATTATTAAAAATAGAATTTAAGTTATAGGCTTGGATCTTTACTGAGTGCATTAATTTAAGCCTAAAAATGACTTTAATTTTTGATTCTGAAAACATTTTAATCATTTCTATAGTATTCTGGAATATGATTCTCAGCCACATCAGCAACTAAAGGGAAAATAGAAACAAAACCTCCATACACTTATGGAAGAGATTTCAGTCTTTTAATTAAAGGACAAAAAACATACTACCTGTACAATATGGAGCTCTGTAAATGAGGCGGTGCCCTTATCGTCTTGGAAATTATAAAATTTGTTCAAGTTTTAGACTTTTGGCCATAGGACATTTTTCTTCTCAGATACTCATCTGTCATGTTTAAAGGATATACGAAATTCCTGAGAAATCAAATAAAATGGAATTTTGTAATGAACATAAAATAGAAAACTATCAACTCAATCTTTCTTTAGAGTTCTGTGATGACAGTCCTCTCTTGGATTAGATTTTTTTCCACTTTGAGCTGCTAAGTTTATTATATTTCACACAAAAGGAGCATTAGTCAAACTTCAAAACTTTTCTTCAGAACAGTTGCCATTTTTGTTATTTTTTAATGACAAGGGATAGGAAGCAATGCAATGATTTTACCCACTCCAATTGAGATTCTGTGCTGTTATTTACAATCTGCTCTGAGAAGGAAAATAGAATCATAAGTTATAGACTGAATTAAAGTGAATGAGATTCTTTTATGAAAATAGAGTAATTAGATTTTAGCAGATAATAATAGCCCATGAATCTCTAAATTGCTTTCATGTTTGTTTTACTGCTACACATAGTATTTTTCAATTAAAAAAATAGTTGATACTTGTATAAGAGAAAGAGCAGTTTGAAATTTGTTAGTTAAAATGGAGCACTTGTTAAAAATATGAGTAAATCTTGAGTTTTCCCTTGGGAAAGTTCCTTTAAGTAAAGTATGTGTTTAGAGGTATGGCTGAAGATCTGTTTCTTAATAATGACTAACAAATGTGCTGCCCAAATATGCATATGATCCTGCTTGCTCCTTTAAAAAAAATAGCATCAGTGAGGTATTTCCTTTAAGATCAAAAAAGAGACATTCGTTAGAGGGTTGGTTAATGGCTAAGGGCCTAGTGTGGGTGGAAACAAAATATTTTTTCTGTACAAAATTAACTGGCCTACATGTGACTCTAATCCATGGCCTTGGACTCATTAGCACAATGCTCTAACTAATTAAACTAATGAATCTCAAAATAACGACAAATCCTAAGTTTGAAAGAATAAGGTTCTTCTTTAACTTGGCTTGTTAAAACAGATGCAGACTATTAAGCAAGGATGCCAAAAATGCGCTAACACTTCCTGAAATCACAACGACAGTAGGGAAAAAGAATTATCGGTCTCTCTTTTCCTCCTGGTACTTGTTCATACATACAGTGTCATAAATTAACATTCAGTATTCTATTGGCTAAGTGTTGATAACACTAACAAATATGAAAGATGGTAGGGGCAACTCAAAAAATAAAGACAGAGGTCAGAAATGCTGGACATAGCTAAAATACTATGTATGTATGTTCACAAACAAAATTGGAAACCTAAGAAATCTAATAAGTTTTCTATTCCTAAATATTTGGTGCTGAATCAGAGGTCACGCACCACCAAATCTAATATTGGGGGATCAACAAATCTAAACTGGGCAATTAATTTTTTGGCTCATTGATCATTTCAGTGATTTTAAGTGCAAGAAGACTGAGGAGTGATCCATCAGTTTGCTTATTAGCTACCTTAAAGATTCATTCAGACAACCATATAACCCTTGCTAAATACTTATTAGCTCAATGATACATTTACTTAGGATGGTGTTTTCTAAAGCATGTTTTTTGGATTTATAATTAATATTAGCTTTAAAGGCGCTGAGATGTATTACAGCAAAGAAATAGGTTCAAGACTTTCTAACCCAAAATTCCCCCAAATTAATTGCCTGTGGAGTCTTTTTCTTTTCTTTTTATTATTGTTCCATTGAACTCATTTTGAGAAGTGGTGACATAAGCTAATTATAGTCTTACTGAGAAAATATATAAAAGAATAGATGAAAATTACTTGTATATGGAAGAAATATCAAGGAAGAAACTGAGGACCAATTATGTTAGGAATTACTTCTTTATGTCTCTAAATTTTACATTTTTATATTTTAATATATAAAATTATGCAATATAATATTAAAATGATTAAAATCAAATTATAGATTTAAGTAGCAATTCTTTAAATCCTAGGTATTTGGGCTAGAGTGTATTTATTATGTGTCAAAACATTCATGAGTATGAGAGAAGCAATATCAGTTACATGGTCAAAGTACAATTTCTGCTAAATTACATTCTGCCTAATTAAAATTCCCCTTATAAAATCCATCATGTGTAGTTTTCTTTCACTTCTTGCCTCAAACCTCTATGTTATGTTGTCTTACATTATTTTGTTGGTAAGTGGCATACCTGAGATGACTGATATATTGGTTTGAAAAATGACTTCAGATGATAGTCACAGTATAAGTGAATCTTATTTTATTTTATCATAATTTCCTTGTTAATTTCTTTTCTCTTTGTTTTGTTAAGAGGTTTTTTCTTTTTACAAACATGAAGCAGAGAACTCACATGTATTCCAATGTATGTAATTCAGCAGATCAACTCAGTGATCGCTCATATGCCAATTTTACTTTAGATTATTGACATGCTGGGAGGTTATTGTGTGACATATCAATTTTGGATGTTGACAGTCAACCATGGACACTAAAGCCACATATTTAAATCATTGTTTTGGTTAAGATTAAAAGTAATGTTCAACATAGGAGATATTGAAAGTAAAACACTTATTTTTAGTATTTTTATTAAATGCTCCACAGAAAATAATATACTTAGTAAATCAATGATATTTGCAGGTTCATTCTGTTTACCAAAGTAATTTTTGAAAAATAATGAAGGAATTTATAGTACCAACTTTGTCATTTCTATTTGTATGCTTGTTTAAATCTATCAGACGTATTCTTTTCTAAAATTAACTTGACTCAAATATACATATAGGCTTTCAATTAGTTTTAAAATTGTTTCTAATAGGATAGCAGAATATTCCCTCGTAGCTAAGTTGTTGCTCCCGTGGTAAACTTTATCACAAGTTTAAGACAAATGCAAGTGTTCCTTCAAGTGGAATTCTGAATTCATGAGGTATATGTGCTGAGTGCACAGGAGGTGCATATTTATTAATTACACATCTCATTGGAATAGTGACACTACCTATTTTTAGCTCACTTATAACCAAGTATTTTTGATACCCTTTTTAGAAGAGCACCATAATGCCAGCCATGTAATTCCATGGTCGCAAACTTAGTTTTTGTCACTTGGAAAGAAATAAATATTGTGTTCTGAAATGTACCAATATAATGGGGTCTGAGTCTTTCATAGGTCTAATAACCTCCATAGGGTATTGACTTTTCTTGGTGAGTGTTTATTACGAAATTCATCAGTACTGTTATACAAATTTCACAATCACTTTTGGAGCTGGTAATAACTAGTACTTTGTGTGATGAGAGCACTAGAATTAGTTGTTTTTTAATGATGTTTTAAATGAAAAATTAATCTGCTTTAATCTCTAACCAATGAAGTAGAAAAAGTAAATACATTTTATGACAGCAAATTTCATTTCATAACTGGGAAGACATTTAAAAAGTATGAAAATCAAAGGGCAGATAACACATGAAAAAAGTTGCTATAAAAGTGTTGGATTTACTTCCTATTCTGTTCTTAGGTAATAAAAAATTTCTATATAAAAAAAGTGAATAGGTCTTTTTAGTTGTCATAATTTTAAACATGCATTTGAAACTAGAAGATATATTAATGTCATCTGCTCCAGATGTTTTCACACTTTAGTTCTCAGAGTCCTAGCACTTCAGGGAGGTGCCTTAGAAGCCTAAGGTATGAGGTGCAGTGAGAAGCAAGCTTGTTGGGAAAGCCCCTGGGTCATCCTTAGTTAGAATTGCTGTTTTTTGTTTGTTTGTCTCTGATGTATATGTGGGGTTCCACTTAATATTTTGTATGAAGCCAGAGTTCTGCTGCTAAAAAGCGAAAAGTAACTTTAAAAAAATCACTGATCTAGGCCACCATTTTCATTTTACACTTGAGAAAACTGAGGCCCAATGAATTTAAATAACTTATTTACGAGCATACCCATTTACTGAGTGGCAGAATAAATTGTTCATCAAAGTAACTTGCCAGGATATATTTATTATTCCTTATATTTATATATGATTTTGAACTTTTCAAAGCAGCCTCATGTCTGTTATTTGATTTGATCCTCAGAAAATCACACTATTAAGTAGTTATAGAAAGCTGTAGTTCAATTTTAGAGATGAGGAGATGAGGTTGAAAGAGAGAAAAGCACCAAAGTTACACCACATTATTGGTAGAGACAGGATGAAAACTAACTTCTCTTGACACATAGGGGTATTCCCTAGATCATAGTTTGTTCTAATAACAGCTTGCCTAGGAAGTGGCCATTTAGACAGATGTGGCACATGCCCTTACAAAATGCTTATCAGAAGCCTATGATGCGGTCACTCTAGACTCTCAGAACTCACTGAGATCTTAAAAACATGTAGGCCCACTTTCCCATTTTATTGGTGAAGAAACTGAAACCCAGTCTAAATAAAAGGGCTTGAATTAAAATCCACATATCCTAAATTCAAGTCAGCATTTTTTCCTAACAAACTGCTTTGCCCCTTAATTTATAAACATATGCTAACTAGTGAAAATACTCATTCTTGCCAGAGTTCCAACAACCTTGTTTTTAATTATCTGGTTCCTCTGTTGTACAATGCCAAAAGGCCTTGCTGTAGTCGACTTATAAACCCTATAAAATGGGTGTGATTAGGCCTTTTTTTGATTTCCAAAATTGTAGTTTTCTTGGTCAATTACTGTGCGAGCTTGCAAGTGAATAAGTTAATACCCACTTTTCTATCCAGTAGAGAGATTCAGTCTCCATGTTTTCTAAATAAGGCGTCAATGCACTAGAAGTTTAACACTTTTGAAATGTAAATAAATTTCCCAGACAATTCAGACTCAAGGACTGTGCTTATTTAAACAGTTGTTTTTCTACATCTCTACTAGATCTGTTAAAAGTATTTTTTCATACTTTTCTGTATGCACTCTGTTTCTGTTTTGTCACCTCAGATGCCTTCTTAATGGTAGAGCTTCTTTCACAAATACACTTGCAAAAAGAAATGTGATTTAGTGTTGCTTAGTTAAAAATCTTAGCAGAAATTATGTACTCCTCAATTGACCATTGCCTGTACTGGAATTGAGCAACTACATTTTTGTCAATAAAAAATAAACAAGAAAAGTATAAGCTACTCTCATGGGTTTATAGCTTTTCATTTAGTTGAAATTAAAATCAGAAACTATTGACAAAGATCCATTTGAATGATGCAGTTTACTGGGGAAAAACATGCCCTAAGGAATAAAGGAATGTTAATGTGTTGAGGAGAGATTATGGTCATCTAATATTTGCATGGAAATAGTAGTTTTCTTGGTCAATTACTGTGACAGCTTGCAAGTGAATAAGTTAATACCCACTTTTCTATCCAGTAGAGAGATTCAGTCTCCATGTTTCCTAAATGAGGCTTCAATCCACTAGAAGGAATGTGAATAGCCATTAGGAGCTGAGAGCAGCCCCCAGCCAACAGCCAACAAGGGAGGAGGAACCTCAGTCCTACAATCACAAGGAACTGGATTCTGTCAACCACCTGAATGAGCTTGGAAGCAGATTCTTCTCCAAAGCCTACACCAAAAAAACACAGATCTACGAACACTTTGATTTCAGCCTTGTGACGCCCTGAGCAGAGAACCCAGTCAAGTCCACCTGGATTTCTGACTTATAGAACTATGAGATAAAAATGGGTGTTGTTTTAAATCTCTAACTTTGTGGCAATTTGTTATGTTAGCAATAGTAAACCAATACAAATACCTTCAAAAAATCATATGAAGATGCTCTATGAGCTAATGGAAGCTCCCTCTATAGCTTTATGCCCAAGTTTTTCAGAAAAGCAGAAGAAAGCCTTAGGGGTGACCTATCACATGTTTTTCTTTTAGATTCTCATTCCAAGTAACATTGCTTTCAGGGGCGATTGTTACAGCTGCTGGTGCAACTAGACCTGACCTGAAAACTCAATCAAATATAGAGGGTTGTTTGTTCTCATGCTTGTTTTCCCTTTCAATTTCATTTTCCTTTTCACCTTTAATCTCTTCCACAGGACATCATTAAGAGTGATTTTGTGGAAAACCCATTAATGAGGCTAATTTTTCCATAAACAGATTTTTAGGTAAGACTTTTAATTGTGAATGTCATTAAGTGCTTCTTAGAATTAGCATCCTGTTTATTGGAAAGAGGTGATAATTCATTAGGGCTCTGGTTGGGCAGCAAGTGTGCCTAGAGGCACCAGAGAGTATAAGATTTGATACCTAACCTTGTAAAATAAAATTCCGAGCCTTGTAACTAAATAACCCCTCTGAAATAAGGGAGGGCAGAACTCCTGTGACTCATCACACAGATGCTTCAAGAAAAAGAAACAGAAAGTAGAAACATGGCTGTAAGGATACTATTGAAATATTTTCAGTTATAATAACAATGCAACTTTGTCACCCTAATATGGACTTAAACAACTACAAAATAACTTTTACTTTGTATTTTATATTCTTATTGTGCATTCATAGGCTAGGCTTTCCTGTTTTCCCAAAGTGACACAATAGTTTAACATATAATAAAAAATTGGAGAAGAATTCCATTTAACTCAAAAAGTTCTAGTTAACTCTTAGCATCATTTTGGATAAAAACAACAAAAATCAAACCAAACCAAATTAAAAAAACACTAGTGTTACATGAAATCTTATAAACAGAATTTGCTTGCTTTTTTTAGTGTACCTTATTGTATTTATATTTTGTCAAATTTAGAGATTTCAAATTTCCAGAAAAAAATGCTGCTACAGTATGAACTCCTGAAATAGGAGCTCCTGTGGTTAGAAGCATGTTTAACTTATGAACAGTTTGTTGTTCTAAAGTAGAATAGAGTACTGATCTAGCAGTAGCCCACTGACTTCCATAATTTAATGCACTCTAAAGAAAAAATAATAATTTTGTCACCTAAGGCTATAATCTCTAATGAAATGGATGAAAATGGAAGTTTCATATGCGCTATGACTAGATGAAGATAAATTTTATTATAAACAAAGTGTTATGACAGCAAAGGCAATAGTAGTCCTGTTATGTAGTGATTTCTAGTCATTATATCTAAATTATAATACATCCTAAAATAGGAGTGAAGTTACATAAATTATTGCACTCAAGCTAGACAGACTCAGGCAGAGTCTAAAATAACACATTCATGTACTCAGACATGTTAAATGCTTGCCCTGAAACTTTTACCACTCATGAATTCCTATTTAAATATAATTCCTTATTTCTGGGATTCAGTGACTGGCTTGTTCTTTGAATCAGTCTCATTTACCTACTTAGTGTGTGTCTCCATTTCATTTCATCTAAACTACTGTTTAGAACTGGAAAATATAGCAACATTTAAGAGAAGATACTTTATCTCTGTAATAAGTGCTCTCTAGAGAAATGTGATATTAGATTATGTTTGGTTTGGCCTGTAAATATTGATTATTAATATGGCATGGTGAAGAAAATGATAATAATTCCTCTTTGTCTCTATGAACAGAAAATGAAAAATTCCAAAGTGTTATTCTTTAATGTTTAGATATACCACTGTGGGGCAGTCATGACAGCTAAAATAGTAAACTACTTTAAACAAGCTATTTGTGACTTTCAAACAAAACTGCGTGTGCTTGAATTCAAAGAAAATCTACATATAATCATTTTTCTGAGATCTTGAAAATTTTGTAGCTCTTTTTTGCTAATGGATGTTTAGGGGGTTAGTTTATTACACTTTACTTTTTGCTTATTCTTACCATTTCTTCTTTCTAAAATTACCCTTCAGTTACAACCAAATTGAAATACCAAAGTAATTATTTGTCATTATTTTTTAAAACTGAAACGCTGATCCAGAAAATGTCAGATAGTGAATGGAAACCAATCTACATTTTCTAAGTGCTGCATTTACTTTCTTCTGCATCATTTGAGAAATAAACTGAAATGTTAATAAAGATATTACAATTATTCTCATAAAATTTATTACAAATTTGGGCTAAAGGGAATTTGTAGCCTTCTGTGTTACCACAGTATTTACGTTAGAGAATTATTCCCAAGTGTAGCACTGACAGGATTTTTATGATGAATGCTTACTTTGAATGGGTTTTTCAGTATAATGATAATGGCAACCCCAGAGATAAGCAAGTAACTCCACAGACAGGTGGAGGATAAAATTGGAAAATCTAAAAGCAGACAATAGTAAGGGAAGTTTGATAGCTAACACAGAGACCAGCCATGGAATATTAGGGAGCAAGACTTTTTCTTAGCAAGACAACTAGCAAGAGTAACATAAGCCCTAACTCTTTAGTTACTGGTGTATTCAAGATCACAGGACAAAATATAGAGTCATTTATCAAAACTATATTAGAAGATCCTCAGTTTTCAGAATAAAGCAAAACTTACTTGTCAGGGCATAAACTCAGCATTGGATCCCTCCTAGCTAAAGATGGGATTGATTTAATAACTAGGGCATGGCTAAGCCAGCACATAGAGGACAAATAGCTGAATATGAGGAGGAAGAAGGACCTATAAGGAAGGGATTAACTTTTAGGGTCAAAGTGTCTAGACAAATGCACAAGTGATAATATAAA
Source organism: Hippopotamus amphibius kiboko (assembly GCF_030028045.1). Taxonomy (NCBI): domain Eukaryota; kingdom Metazoa; phylum Chordata; class Mammalia; order Artiodactyla; family Hippopotamidae; genus Hippopotamus; species Hippopotamus amphibius. Next base: position 56,517,652 of record NC_080203.1, read on the forward strand.
ATAAAGTAGGATAATATTTATTGTGCATATTGCAAGGCAAGTTACTATAGGAGAAAAAATGTATACTATTTTATAATTGTACACAAGAAGCTTATAATTTTATAAGGACAGTTGATATGATCTCATAAATTTTAAATACTAATATGAGACTTACAAGGTAAAACAATTGATTAATTACAATATTAATGGTAATACAAGTTATAAATTCTGAAGAGTTAGGATTGTAAAAGTAGAGGGCAGATTTTGTAGCCAAATGGCAAAGATTTATTGAAGAATGTTGAGTATAAGAAAGATTTTATGAAACTACTCTTCAGGATATTACTTTGATAATGATTAGCATAACGAATTAGGAGTAGGGTGGGAGAGGGTGTAGAAGAAAAGTCTTGTTAGAAGGTTAGAAGAAAAGAATCTGAGCTAATATATTTGCAATGGGCATTAAAAGGAGGTAACTGATGAAAAATTTGATAGGACTTGAATCAGGGAAAATATAAAGTGTAGAAGTTGACTTAGACTTTAGTTCAGATATCTAGTTAATAATGATGACATTAATAGACATGGAAAACTTGGGATAGAGAGCTGGATTTCAGGGAGAGGCTGACATCTGTATTCAATTAGCTATGAGAAAAAGCAGGGCATTTATAAGATTGTGTCCAGTAAAAAAAATGTATCTGTTAGTTTGGAGCTTGGAAAAATCTCCAGAAGAGCTGGAGATGTAGATTTGGAAATCATTCATATGCTTTCTATGTGCCAGGTACTGTTCAAAGTGCTATATATGTTTCAACTAATTATCATTAAAACCTCTTAATAACCCTATTGGGTAGTAAGTTATTGTCTTTATTTTGCATATGAGGAAACTGAGGCCCAGAGATGTTAGGTTATTTGTTCAGGTTCACATAGCAAAATGAGATCTGTGAGTGGAAACCTGAAAAGAAGGAAGAGCAGAACTGAAGAAAATGTATTGCTATAGACTGGATGTTTGTATCCCCACCAAATTCATATGTTGAAATCCTACCCTGCAATGTGATGGTATTAAGAGGTTGAGCCTCTAGGAGGTGACTATGTCCCTAGGGCAGAGCCCTCATGAAAGGGATTAGTGCCTTTTTAAAAGAGACCCCAGAGAGCTACTCAGTTTATGGTATTTGTTATAGCAGCCCAAATGAAGTAAGACACCTATTAATATAACTTTAGAGGTTGAAGGAAGAAGGTGAGCTTGGACAGTAGTTAATAAAAGACTGATCCAAAAGGTATGAGATATACTAAGATAGTGTAGCATCATGTAAGCTGAGAGGATGCCAAGAAAGAGTTGGAAAGTAATGTGAAATACCTCAGCAAGGCCAGGAAGGATTGGATTTTTCTCAAAAATCTGTTGGATAACACAAGGTGGTCATGTTTTAACATTATCTCTAGTTCAAACTCTTTCCTCTCTTAGATTGGCCAACTATTTAATTAGTATTAATAGTAATAGAAATGAGTCAGTAGTGATGATTAACTGTCATTTTATTAGGTATCATAGTTTGTGAGTAAGCCAGAGAGAGGGTAAAAAAAAAAGGTTAGATATAGATACAGATATAAATTATAGATTCCTTAGCCAATACATTGAAATATTAATATCATTTTGACTAGCACAATTAGGTAGAAAAGAAAGACAGGACTGGGGCAGTTAAGATATTTTTAAATACTCAAGAAGTATAGCATTTTAAGATTCCAAATTTGACATATTTTCCAGCAATCAACGATGATGCTTGCATTTGCTTAACAATTTTTATCCTTCAGAGCCCTTTCACATCTATTATCTAAAATAAACAGGAGCCAAACCGTGACCCCAAGATGTTTATTTTATGGTAAAATAGCTACCTTACAAACTGAAGCCATGATTTACATTTAGAAGAACTAGATATTTTCCTTGCCTTCTAGTAATTGAATAAACATATGCTGTGCTTATTTATCCCTGGCTTTAGAGTAGATGAATAAATAGTAGAAGCTAGGAAGCTAGAAATGGCTTCTGAGTGTGAATGGGAATAAAGCTTTCTGGAATTTATCATGGAATAAACCGGATTCTTCCAATGCCAAAAATTTCCCCTGGCTAACCAGTTTGCACTAAAATAGTAATTCATTAATTTGAACATAAAAGGCCTGAAGGAGTGATGCAGAGTTCAAAGATAATTTGGTTTATAGGGATAGTTTATTCACTGTGGAAGAAGAAAGTGTGTGTGAACTACTGTTCTTCCAAAAAAAAAAAAAAATGGAAGGACGGGAGGGAGGGAGGAAGGAAGGAAGAAAGGAAGGGACTTCCTGACATGTTTGTTTGAGACTACTTCCATTAGGTAACATGTATATGGCAAGTGATTAACTATATCTTGGAGAAGTATTTTTAACAAGTGCTACTCAAGCTTCAATGTGCATTCAAATCATTTGGGGTGGAGATCTTGCTAAAAATGCAGATTGTGATTATGAGGGTCTGGGGTGAATCCTGAAAGTCTGCAGTTCTAACAGTGCACCAGGTGATGCATCTGCTGTTGGTCCATAGACCACATTTGGATTAATAAGGACTTAAATTCACTGGTCTTCAATTTCTTCATCCATAAAATGAAAAGTATGCATTGGATAAATTTATAGTCTCTTTTAACCATAACTTTTTGTTATTCTGCTTGATCTTGAGTTAATATCTTTTACGTTATTTTTGTTTTGGGGTAAGTTGGTTTGGGGTAAGAAAGTACTCTTTTCAAAACCTTACTGATTTTTTTTTGTTCCTTGTTTAATTAAGTATTACAATGACATAAATAAAGATTTTTTTTCCTTCTCTAGCCAGACAGAAAAACCAGGAAGCATTTTGTATGAAATGTTTACCTCTTTTCTCTAAGAAAGTTGGCAAAAAAGCAAGTTTGCAGAGTGGCTTTCCAAGGCTACTTGGTATCAATCTGAGTAATAATTTCCCACGTTGTTTGGACAGGATGAAAGTAGAATTTGGAAGCTGGTAGCTTTTCAGACATGATTATCAGAAGAGGGTACGTCAGATTGTTCACAGTAGATTCACAAGTCTGTCAGATTATATGCTTCTATTCAAATCTAGCTCCAGACATGTCACACCAAATATTGATGTGTTTTTCAATACCCACCATTGTGAATTTTCTATGTGATTGCCCCTACTCACTGGTATGGATAACAGAAAATTAACTGTGCACACTCAATGTACACTTAATTTGTTTTACACAAAGCCTTTTACCTGTCAGTTCTCATTTGCTATTTTGGAGCATGTTGTCATGTCTCAGTTGGAGCTGATTCTCAGGTCCTAAAGAAAAAAATTCCCTTTTGATTCTTAAGAATACTGAAGACGTGCAGTTTTTGCCTTAACTTGCTTAAGAAGCTAGACACTCTTAAATGTGTTTTGCTAATCATTACGATTTTTAGTGAGGAAGCAGGTAATCTATGTACAAGTGTGATCTGTGTAATTTAGTAATCCTAAACAAAAGCCCTTTTCATTCACTGTAGCTTTAGTTAGTATAAACCAAATCCTTTTTTTAGATGTGTATTCACAGCTCCCGTCAACATCAGCAGGTGTCATATGTGTGTTGATAAAGGAAAGTTCTGGTTAAATTTTCTCTCTCTTCCCCACATCTAAACTCTGGTGTGTGGCTCTGGATCAAAAGAGGTACACTCTCTATGTGAAATTTCCAAAATATCTTTATAATGATTATAATTCATAATCTCTCTGTTATCTCACCCAAAAGGCTAATTTTTTGTTTGTTTTAGAACAGTTCTGCTTATTAATTTATCATTTGTTTTTTTCAAACACATATGGCAGTTGTAACTCTGTAGTAAGTATCATATATGGCTAAAAAAGCACACATAGAGATATATCTGCCTTCCAGGACATTCAGTCCTAGAAATAATTTTCTGTGTGTATATGAGAGAGAGAAATGAGGAAGGAGATACAATCACAAGTATTTGGGTATATTATGACAGTAAAGAATTAGAGAAATTATGTATTTTACATCATTTTATTTTTCCTGTTATCATTTTATCCTTAGCAGTTGGGGCAAGAAATAATGCTAAAGAAAGAAGGTGGCAATAACACAGGGAAGAAAGCATCACAGAGAACAGTGAAGGGCAAGGACAGGAATTAAAAGCCTTGCCCAAAGGGCCAAGAGTACATTGTCAGTCATGCCTAGTTTGTGGGATTTCTTGCTCTGCTTTTCTCCCCGTGGAAATCATACATTGACAGGAGAGAGATTTCATGAAATAAATCTCCTCCCTTCTGTTAGCTGGTTTATCCATTGTAAAAATTGTGCACTGTATTACTATTCAGTAGTTCAGAACTACTGTGACCACGTCTTTCCAAATAACAGCTATAGAAGTTTTGGAGTAACAAGCATGGTTTCTCTGCTTATGTAAAAACATCAGTGCCATCTTCATGCTGTGGCCAAATGGCTGCAGGCTATTTCATCAGCAGCTTTACCACATTCACATTTTCATATTACAAAGTCTGAGTTACCTGACAGGAACGCATTTTTTCCCAGTGATTTTCTTGTTGTTGATCTTGTTCATCTGTGTTCTCCCTGATTGCACCGGCTTACCTAACTGGACAGCTGGAATATGTTAGAGAGCAGACTGCTCAGAGAAACAAAATTGTTCTTTTCAAAAATTGTCCAGGAATGACTGGAAGATCTTAAGGCCCCTTTCAGTGCAAAAAGACTACAATTTCACATCTAGTACTGTCTGACTTTTATTTGAAATTATTTTCTTTCATCAAGAAGAGTGGCTTCTGGAAGCAGCTTATTAAATTGATGTTTTTTTTCTGTGAATGCCTTTGGTGACTACTTAGACCATGGAAAATAAAAATAGCGTAGTAAAGAAATTTTATTAATTAAAAGATTTTTCAGAATGTGTTTTTGGAACTGCTTAGGTCTGTTAACCCAGAACTTCTCTTTGTGGTTCCCACCCCGAACCCATGCTAAGAGGTAAATTTCCTAATAGCATTAATCAGGAAATTTTTTTGACAAGGCTATGTCCTTGTTGGTTAAAAGACCTTTAACTAAGAAGAGAGAGATGTTTTATATTTAAGGGAAATACTATAAGTCAATGTTGGAATTTTTTTTTCTTGTAAAAAATAAAACATGTAACTGTGATATCTTTTTTAGTTTTATATTTTACCATGGTAATATTTTAGTGCATTCACTTAGGTCTTGCTAGAGCTAAATAAATGCTTAGTAAATTTTTATGCTTCCTGAGTTTATGGCATGACTGACTGACTTCTTTGTACTTACCAACATTCATTATAACCGTATTTCCCTGATTTTTTTTTGTTCCTTAATTTTTTTCTATTGTCTCCTTTACTCAGGAGATAGGTAAGCTGTTCTTGTTTAGTGATTTTGTTCAAATGTGATATTTACTATTATTGTACACAATGCTCGAAGAGGAAAGAACAAAACTTATAGGGTGACCTCCTGGAGAGCTTTATTCTGACCTCATCAGCTCTGCATCCAAGGTCTATGAAAATAGCTTACCAGATGTGTGGCTTATAACTGTTTGGATAGCTCTTTCTGCCAGTAGATGCTTTATGAGTCTTAGTGCACACCCTATATAGACCATGAATTTTGGTGCCAGATAGGCTTCATGCATCCCTGTCACTGGTGCCAGTGATTCTTTGTACCTGGACTCTGTAGTGTAACAGCTCATTAGTGACTGGCAGTTGAGTCATAGCATATCGGTTTTCAAAAATCTCCTCTTTTTTTTTATAAATTTATTTATTTTATTTATTGGCTGCGTTGGGTCTTCGTTGCTGCACATGGGCTTTCCCTAGTTGCTGAGAGCGGGGGCTACTCTTCATTGTGGTGCACAGGCTCCTCATTGTAGTGGCTTCTCTTGTTGTGGAGCATGGGACCTAGGTGCATGGGCTTCAATAGTTGTGCCACATGGGCTCAGTAGTTGTGGCTCACGGGCTCTAGAGCACAGGCTCAATAGTTGTGGCACATGGGCTTAGTTGCTCCATGGCATGTGGAATCTTCTCAGGGCAGGGCTCGAACCCGAGTCCCCTGCATTGTCAGGTGGATTCTTTACCACTGCACCACCTAGGAAGTCCCCGGAAATCTCCTCTTAATAACTTCCATATATTATTCAATTAGCACTGCTTCATAATTAATACTCTGTGACCACTCTATCTGCTGGTATCATTATGGTAATTTCCTGCTCACATATAACATAGTATAGATATTTTCAAATGAGTTTCTATCCAATGTTTTGATTTTTAGAAGCAAGTATCACCTTACTACTCAAAATTGTGATAGAGGGTAAATAATGCTCATATTTTAATCTTTTTTAATAAATTTATTTATTTATTTATTGGCTGTGTTGGGTCTTCGTTGCTGCACATGGGCTTTCTCTAGTTGCAGCAAGAGGGGGCTACTCTTCATTGTGGTGCACAGGCTTCTAATTGCAGTGGCTTCTCTTATTGTGGAGCACAGGCTCTAGGCACGTGGGCTTCAGTAGTTCCGGCACACAGGCTCAATAGTTGTGGCTTATGGGCTTAGTTGCTCCAAAGCATGTGGGATCTTTCTGGGCAGGGATTGAACCCTTGTCCCCTGCATTGGCAGGCAGATTCCTAAGCACTGCGCCACCAGGGAAGTCCTCGTTTTAATCTTATATGTCTAACCAACAGGAGGAAAAAAAGCCACCATTTGTTAATTTTGTCAAACTGGCTAGAAGAGGCATTATAAAATAATTATGCCACCTTTTGTGAGTGGTTAGTGGCTTTACAGAATCAGGTGTTCAGAATTACAAAGAGCTCATGTGTACCCTTGTCCACCATGCTAATTTCGCAGATGTAAAAACTGAGGTCCAGGTAAGTTATATTGTCTAGTTAGTGTCGGGTTGCGAATGAAAGCCAGCACTTTTGACTTTCAATCAAGAATCTTTTGATGTGAAACTAAGTTTTCATCATCACATCTTACAGAGCTATACTGGGTCATCATGCATGGTGCACATGCAATATAAAAACACACTGAAACACTCATTCTGGTGATTAAAAGGCTGCTTTGAAAGTTGTTACCTTGTATCCTGTGGTGGGCTTAAATTAGGCGCAATTTCATACATCGTCAAATTTATAATGTAAAATAAAACTAGCAAATAATATTGCTAATGTTATTATTTTAAATTATTGGGTCCCAGAGCAAAAAGAGGTCACCTTACTCACTCAAGTGCTTTGAATACAATTGCTTCACAAATGTGAATTGATAGCATTGCCTTCTATTAGTCAAACAACGAATAGTTCCCTGGGGGAAAGAGATCTCCTTTCTTGCCTTTCCCCCAAATTTTAGCAATGCAGACAGTATACTAGTGCTAATTATGCCTACTGAATTATTACTCAGTTGTTGGATGATTGTTTTGAGATTAAATGGATGGATATATGTACATGAGTTAGAACAGTGTTGGTGTGTCATAAAGTCCACATTAATGTTAGCTATTTGTTTTTCAAATAATGGCTGGGAACTTGGACTCTAGAATGAGATTGCATGGATGCAAATTCTGGTTCCACCATTTACTTTTTGTGTTACTTTGCCCTCAATTTACTCTTTACCTAAGTGTTCTGATCTATAAAATGGGAACATCAATAGTACATACCATAGGTTATTTGTAAGGATAAGACTTAATATATGTAAAACACTTAGAACAGTAGCTGGCACATAGAAAGCACTTTATAAGTGTTAGATATTACCATTGTATTATGCTTAGTATTTTAATGTTATTCATATATTAATATGTTCTTTCATCCAAAGTATCATTTGCACCCCTGCTATGTTTGACTCATAATGAGGATACAGTCTATTGTGGGATGTAAGCAAATAAATAAGCATTCTGCAGTGTCATTAATGATACGCTGTGGGGAATGCAGTGTGTTCAGGAAGCACGTTTAAAAGTCACCTTCCCTGTGTGTGTATGTATATGGGTGGAAAGGGAACTGAAAGGTGGGGTTGGTAAGCATAGTGGATGAGATGTAATGGCTCAAAGAAGACTTCCTGGGTGAAATTTCATTTAGGCTGAAAGAAAAAGCATGAATAAGAGTTAGGATTGGGTGAGAGGGATGGAAGAAGGAGAAAATTCATGAGAAAAGAGAGTCTAGAGAAAGCACAGTAAAATGAAAAGGAATGAAATAATTTCAGAATGGCTGGGACAGAATGTAAGGTGGAACTCGAAGATGAATGAAGCTGGAGAGCTTGATGGGGATGGGATTAGATGACAGCAATAACCCAAAAGCCATGATAATATGTTGAGAGGAGAGAATCAAGTCAGTTAACTATTTTAAGAAGGAGAGTGAAATATAGAATTTGTAGTTTGAAAATATTACCTTGACTGCAACGTGGAAAACAGAATTAACTTGGGTAAGGCTGGAGATGGGGAGACTACTTAGAATCAGTTGTATTAGTGAAGGTGAGAGATGATGATAGCCTATGTAAGGGAAGAAGAAATAAGATTGAGTGGAAGCAGATTTCAGACATATTTAATAGATCAAATCAACAGAATTAAATAATAGATTCAATAGGGATTAGGAAGAGTTAGAGATGACTCAAATTATTGGTTTGGGCAACTAGACAGGTGGTAGTATTGTCCACTGACATAAGGAAGGCACAAAAAGGAACATATTTTGGGGGAATGGAGGTCATCGTTTTACGTTTAGACTCACTGTGAAATATCTAAGTGGAGATGTGAGGTGAGCAGTTGGATATGTGGATTTGGAGTTCAAAGGAGAGATTAGAGCTGGAGATTTGGGAGTCATTTGTGCAGAGATGGCAAGTGAAGCATGGGAAAAAAATGAGATAACCCTGAGAGACTGTGTAAGCCTACAAGGAAACATGGTTTATAATAGAACAAAGAGTTCTAAGCCTTTTTTTCCCGTTAGCCCCTTAAGCAGTCTGCTGAAGCCTAAAGGACCCCTTTTCAGAATTATGTTTTCTAATTATATATTTACGTGTGTATGCCAGTGTATATGATGTATATACCTACACATTTTAATACATAATCATATATTTAGTATATATAATTTAGTATACAATAATATAATTACAGAAAAATTATATTGAAATAAAGTTATCAAAATATTTGAAAATTTTGTTATAAACAAATATATGTATTGTAAACAAATATAACACATTAAATAACAAGATCTAGTGGGCCTAATAATCACCTTAATTTCAAAGTGATGAGGACACCAAATGATATTTTGGGATATTTTTAACAACTTAAATGTGACATAAAATTATCTGATTTCTATTGATGACAAAGTTATAGGTATTATTCATAGTGTTTTAATTTTTTAAAGATAATACTAACTTTCACTTAAACTCTGAGAGGTTAGTGAAAATAAAGATGTAATTCTCCCCCATCCAAATCATATGAATATTATCCTTGGGCTCTTTGAGGTCTGTGGACTCCAGATTAACAGGCAATTAGAGCCCTGATAAACAATGATACTTAGCGGGATTTGCAGAATAGGACGAGCTCAAAAAGGAGGCCAAAGTCGTGGTGTGACAGAAGTTAGAGAAAAACCAGAATGTAATCTTATAATAGAAAGCAAGGAAAGAGGTTATTTCCAGAAGAGGTAGTGATTCCTGGTGTTGAATGTCACAGAGAATTCAAGTAAAGTAAGAACTGAGAAGTGTCCTCCAGATTTAGCAGGAAGGAGGTCAATGTTAGACTGGACAAGAGGTTTCAGTGATGGTAGTAAGTGTGCTGTTGGTGGTAGTGATGGTGGTTAGCTAAACTTCAATAAGTTAAAGAGTGATTGGTAGGTGGTGAAAGCCAGATGGCAAACAAAAATGTCTTTCTGGAAATGTGACTATATAAAGGACAATGCATAGATGGAAACATGGGCTCCAAAGAACGATTTTTGTCTTTTATTTTTGATAGCAGACAGATGTAGAGAACAAACATATGGATACCAAGCAGGAAGTGGGGGAGGGGGTTGAATTGGGAGATTGGGATTGACATATATACACTATTGGTACTATGTATAAAATAGATAACTAATGAGAACCTACTGTATAGCACAGGGAACTCTACTCAGTGGTCTGTGGTGACCTAAATGGGAAGGAAATCCAAAAAAGAGGGGATATATGTATACGTGTAGCTGATTCACTTTGCTGTACAGTAAAAACTAATACAACATTGTAAAGCAACTATACTCCAAAAAAAAATTCACATCAACTAGAGAAAAGAAGTAATACTAATAATTAATTATTAATGAGTTCTTGTATGTGCCTGATACTGTTCTTAGTCCTTTACATTCAATATCTTATTTAATCTTCACAAAAACTTTAAGATATTATCATTATTTATATTTTATAAAGGATGTCATATGTATGTATATATATACCAATGGAAAGATAGTCAAAAAAAGGAATGAAATTGGGTCATTTGCATAGATACAGATGGACCTAGAGAGTGTCATAAAGAAAAAAACGAATATTGAATATTAACACATATATGTGGAATCTAGAAAAATCATATAGATGATGTTATTTTCAAAGCAGAAATAGAAACACAGATGTAGAGAGCAAATGTATGGATACCCAAGGAGAAAGGGAGCTGGGGTGGGATGATTCGGGAGATTGGGATTGACATATATACACTACTATGTATAAAATAGATAACTAATGAGAACATACTGTATAGCACAGGGAACTCTACTTAATGCTCTGTGGTGACCTAAATGGAAGGAAATCCAAAAAGGAGGGAGAGGAGATATGTGTATATGTATAGCTGATTCACTTTGCTGTACAGCAGAAACTAACACAACATTGTAAAGCAACTATACTCCAATAAAAATTAATAAAAATATAAAAAATAAAAAAAAATTAAAATAGCAGACAGTTGATCACATATAAATGTTTACAAAAAATGTCTATAATTTTTTTAAATAAATTTATTTATTTATTGACTGCATTGGGTCTTTGTTGCTGGGTGTGGGTTTTCTCTAGTTACAGCGAGGAGGCTACTCTTCATTGTGGTGTGTGGGCTTCTCATTGTGGTGGCTTTTCTCGATGTAGAGCACAGGCTTTAGGTACATGGGCTTCAGTAGCTGTGGCATGCGGGCTCAATGATTGTGGCTCACGGGCTATAGAGCACAGGCTCAGTAGCTGTGGTGCATGGGCTTAGTTGCTCTGAGGCATGTGGGATCTTCCTGGACCAGGGATCGAACCCGTATCCCCTGCATCGTCAGGCAGACTCTTAACCACTGCGCTACCAGGGAAGTCCCTATACTATTAAAAGGAGCATAAATACAATGAGTGGTATTTGGAGAAGGGGCAGATTTGGAGATGGACTAGGAGAATTACTCAAAAATACTTTGAAGTTTCCAAGGTAAAATGCTATCCCCAACAATGATAATATCTGTTTAAAGACTGAGAAGCCTGTGATAGTATAGCCCTTCCTAGGTCAGTGGTGTGCCTCATCTAGCCATTTGCCTGTACTTTTCTGCTCTACTGCCTCCTCTGCCTTACTCTTTCTTGTTCAAGATACATTCCTTGAGAGTGAACTTAAACCTCCAGGAATATTTTTTTCTCGTATATTTTGACATGAACCTCTGTAAGTTTTAGTCTCTGATTACATCAGGACAGTCTGAATATGCAAATGCCCTATGCTGGGATTCACCTTTTTATAACTTCCTCATCTGTAGTTTTCTTCAACTTACAGGTTTTTTTCTCCTTATTATTGAAGTTTTTCTGCATTAGATGAAAGTCCATGTTAACGCAAGGAGTATATATAAAATTTTGCTTCCTTAATTGTTCTGCAAGTATCAATATTACTAAGAATATATTGTTTAGCCATTTTTTAAAACAAATCATATTTTTCCACACCCAGCCTGACACACATAATCTATGAAGTACATTTAACGGTATGTTGAAAACACACTTCAGTTTTTAAATAATGTTTAGGGATGTTGTACCCTTTCTCCTCTTACCTTATAAATCATCTTCTATATTTTTACCTTTGATATATACATTTAACAAAGCATTTGTGAGCAAACGTAACTCCCATGGATACAAATTTATATTATATGAAGGTAATTCACATTGTCCCTGATCAAAAATGTGGGCTCTGGAGCCAGAATGTCTACCTTTGAATCCTGCCTCCACTACTAAGTAGCTGTGTGACCTTTGGACAAGTTATTTAACCTCTTCATGACTCAGTTCTCACAACTATAAATGGGAGTAATAGTGGTACCTGTTTCATAAACTTGCTGGAAAGATAAAATGAGTCAGAGTAGATGTAAATTTAAGATGATGCCTGGCACATAGTAAAACACTTAATAAATGTTTGTTATAGGGCAATAAATGTTTTGCTAAATAGGTCAAAATATGCTTCATCATTTTATTGAACATGAATCTGCTGTATGTAAACCAGTGCTAACTTGGTTTTTTGGGTGGAATGGTGACCCTCAAAAAGATAGATCCATTCCTTGATGCCAGGATCCTGTGAATATTATTTTATGTGGTAAGAGTGAATTTTACCTTATATGGCAAAAGATGTGATTATGTTAAGGATTTTGAGAGGAGATTATCCTGGATTATCCCAGTGGGTCCTAAATCCAATGACAAGTGTCCTTTTTAGAGTGAGGCAGAGGGACATTAAACAGACATAAGAAGAAGAAGCAATATGACTATGGAAGCAGAGCCAAGAGTAATGCAGTCACAAGAAAAGAAAAGCCTGGAGCCCCCAGAGGCTGAAAATGGCAAGGAATGGATTCTCCCTTAGAGCCTTCTGAGGAAGCGCGGCCCTGATAACACCTTGATGTCAGACTTCTGGCCTCCATAACCAAGTAAAAATAAGTATTTTCTGTTTTAAATCACCAAGTTTGTGGTAACTCATGACTGCCCTAGGAAATTAACACACTTGAACAGTTGTTCAGTTTACTTGTTTTTCTTTGACTAGCTTTTCTTTTTAACCTGTTACTAAGCATTCTGTTTGATTTTTCCAACCTTCTTAATTGACTGACTACAGCATTTCTGGACTGGTAGAGTGAAGCAGCTCCAGTGTTAATTTTTCAACACACAAGGGAAAAAGTTTAGATCTCACTCATTATTATCAGCAGCAGCATTATCATTTTTTAGTTAACAAAGAGCTACCATTTGTTTAGAAAGTGCACATCATGCTAGTTCACACTTTATTCCTTGACATAATTGCTTTTCTTCTTTTTTTTCTTCCTCACTTAGCTTTTTGGTATATATTGATTTAATTACTAACCATTCTATCTGTTTTCTCTCTGTGTTACTCCTCCATCCTTGAATCCTTTCCTAAGGGCATCAACCACCATATTGTTTCAATTTATTTTAATGTTTTGTATTTCATAATATTTTCACATAAATGCTGATTTATATTAACTCTGAGGTAGTCATGTCAGAATTATCACCACTTTTTGTAGATGAGGAAACTGAGGCTTAGAAAGGGGAAAGAAGCAGAGCTAGGCTTTAAACCAGGTTCATTGTTTCTTCTATCACACCAAACTTGCTTCTTTAGCCCTGTGCTCTTCCAGCTTTTGTGGGCAAATAATCATCAGGGAACCTTGTTAAAATACAAATTGTGATTCTATACATCTGGGAGAGGACCTGAAATTCTGCATTTCTGTTAAATTCCCTGCTGATGCCTATGCTACTGTTTTGTGGAACACACTTTGAGTAGCAAGGAGGATTTAGTTGATAGATTTATAGTAAAAACCAGAAACCAAAACTGTAAAATTATAAAGTCTATAGCTTTAAACTTTATATGCTGGTTAATGGCCACATGCTTGCAAAGCAAAAGACAATTACAGATATTTGGATGTCAAAAATTCAAGTATAAATATTTTTACAAGTGCTCCAAACTTTCCCTTGTAGTTTTTTCAGTTATTTGTGAAAGATGCCCCATAAAAATGAGACATTTATCATGTGTTTGTTTATACAGAGCATATTATTCATATACAAAATTCTGATTATACATACTATGAATAAAAACAAATGTGGCATTTAAACTCTCACAGAACAAATCAATGATACTGTATTTTTTTAACGTGGAAGGTTAGCTGTTCATTGAGCCCATTTGCCATTTATGAAGCATTGTGTTAGTATTGCATTAGTTTACATATTATTTTAATATGACTTGGAGCAGTAGGGTGTGTAATTGTTTGAATGTTTCTTTCCTCTGACTGCACAGCATTGCTTCTTCCTGCACCTGAGAAAGTGTTTTCTTCTACCTGACACTTAATAAGAAAATTTCTAATCATTTGGCAACAAATGCATACAATTTACAACACATTTCATTCATATAATTAGGATATAAAATGAAGCAGATTGCCAAATAGTATTAGGACAGCAGACGCACAGGGACAATTGTCTTCTCATTATTCTGCATTTTACTGTGCATTCATCTTTACCCTCTTCTCTATCTCTCTCCCCGTCCCCTGCCACCCCCCATCTGTCTGTCTGTCTCTCTCTCTATCTCTGTCTCACTAAGATATCATACAAGTAAATGAAACCAATGTATCAGTTTTTCCTCTCACCAAGAATGTAATGCTGACAGAATTAAGGAAAGGACTAAAAGTAAATGACCCTTTCTTTGTTTTCCCTTTAATTTCAGTGATTGATATGCAATGGGAACCAATCTTGAGAGTTGAACTTAAAGTAGTGACTTATAGTACCCTGTAGAAAAAAGTCAAGTATTCTGAGCAACAATAACACACTCACTTGAGAAATGGTGGACATTATATTTTACACTTAGAAAAAGACGTTCCTCAAAATTGGGACATTTGTAGAGACATGGATGGACCTAGAGTCTGTCATACAGAGTGAAGTAAGTCAGAAAGAGAAAAGCAAATATTGTATATTAACACATATATGTGGAATCTAGAAAAATGATACAGATGAACCTGTTTGCAAGGCAGAAACAGAGAGACAGACTTAGAGAACAAATGTATGGAGACCAAGGTGGGTGAGGGGGTATGAACTGGGAGATTAGGATTGACATATATACACTAATATGTATAAAATAAATAACTAACGAGAACTTGCTGTATAGCACAGGTAACTCTACTTCACTTTGCTGTACAGTAAAAACTAACACAACATTGTAAAATATCTATACCCCAATTTAAAAAAAAAGAAAAAGAAAAAGATGTTCCTTCAAAACATAGATGACTAGGACATCACTCAGCCATGATTAAAGGTTATGTCCTTGAGTCTTTGTTTTGTTTTGTGTTTTTTAATGCTTTTTTAAAAAAATTTATTTGGCTGTGCCAGGTCTTTAATTGCAGCACACTCGATCCTCGTTGTGGTATGCAGGATCTTTGGTTGCAGCATGAGGGATCTAGTTCCCTGACCAGGGATCAAACCCAGGCCCCCTGCATTGGGAGTGTGGAGTCTTACAAGGATATTTTCCTCTTCAACTCATTGTCACTAGGGAAACAGCAGTTCTAAAACTCTAGTAAGCTTAAAAGTTGCTTGAGTATCAACCATATATTTAAATCATATATTTAACCTGGTATTTTCCTTCCTACCCCCAATTTTAGAAACTTCTATTTTTCTCATTGGTATCTATCTTTGCTATTTTTTTCTTCAGGAGGGCAAAGCCTTATATAGTGAGACACTTCATTAGTAAATATTTACCTACAAGTATAGTGACATGCACAGGGTAAATGAAAAGATATGTGTTCCACATATTATAAAAAGAAGTGTGAACTCTCCTTTTTGTATTTAAGAATTTGTAATGAAAATATTCAGTATCCTGAACCAACTTGTTTCTACCTAACTGCTGCTTTGTTCACCTACCCCATAGTGTTTTGAAAGACAGAAAATAAGATTCCTTACTGTTCTTGATATTGATTTGTCTTTCCTCCTGGAAAGATCTCAGCCAGATGGAAAGGGGAGATAGGCTTTTAAGATGTCCCAAATTCAAACATGAACAGTAGGATCCATCTGGTAGCAGAAAAAAAAGAGAATGTTTCTGAAATAGATATTGCTGCACCAATTCTGACATGCAAATACTTATTTCTTTCTAAATATACATAATTAATTCCTTATGTTATTTACTTATCTTAAAATGCATATACTTGTAAATTATTAATTTGCCCCTATTCTTAGGCACTAATTCATTACATTTACACCACTAATAAACTTTGTATAATATTTTAATAGATAACTATTTGACAGGGTAAACATTACAGGAATGGAAGATTTTTAATAGAACAAATTTTCCGTTAGCATTAAGCAAAAATCAATTTCTTGCTGTTATGAATTTCAAATAATACTCAGAGGTGTGCATGCACATGGCAGAATAATAAGATCATTTTGATCTTTGTTAATTAGGGAGCAGAAAAGACGGAGATTAATCCTGATCTTTGCCACTGGCTTCCTTTGTGACCATGACCACACATTTCCTGTCTTCTTTTTATAGTTGGGATAATAATAAGCCTAATCTTTCTCAGAAGGATTTGATATAAAAGCACAGAATACTTCCTCCTTTTAACACTCACTGAATCTTGCTGGAGGGAATAAAGGGCTCCAAGTCATCAAATTTGCAGTGAACGAAATGCAGGTGCCTTGAAATCTTGGGTACATCAGTTCAAGGCTCCTGTTGACCATGAAAGATTTATCTTCAGTATAAAAACATGCACTGATAGAAGAGGAGGAGAGAAAACTCAGGTAAGATAAAGAATAGAGGGATTATTTTGAAGGAAAATGGTTCTAAGAGACTCAGAAAAGACAATTAGACTGTACTTCTTGAAAGCCAGGAACAATGTCTTATTTAACTTTGTATTCACCAGGTCTAACATAGTGCTTGGCACGTAGCAACCTTTTAATAAATTTTTGTTACACTGAATTCAGAGCAAAAATTAAACTTTTTGAATTAGTTGGAGAGGTCTTTTGCTTTCAGGGCAATGTTTCAGGAGACCATTTTCATACTGAATTTGTTGGGGGTTGGCATAGCAGTTGTTAACCACTACACCTGGAAATTAAGCCTTTTTGTAAAATTAAGCAATATGTTGCTAAATTTGTCTAATCCAATTTCCTTCCTTTGTTGAATATGTGGCATTGATTGCTGTCAGCTCCTTCATCCTTTGAGTAATATTAAACAAACTGTACTAGTCTACCAAATGTGACTATATAGCAAAGAGAAAACTTAGGTATTTACTAGAACATTCAAAATAAATATCTTTGAAATTGTCCATAGTTTGATGCTCCTATTAGTTAACATACAATTTTGAGGTCTGACACCACTTCACAAATTACAGGCAGGTCCTCAGATGGAACATAGTTTAAAAAGCTGCTGATGTAGGAGATTCACCCAGATTTGAGGAGAGCAATGAAAGCAGTGGGGACTAGTTGAGATGTCTTTCCAGCTCCTGAGAGCAAGTATAGAGTAGTAACTTGTGAAAGACACTGACACTCTTATGGAAGGGAAAATGATGGAAGATACAAGAGTTAGAGTGTCATTCCAGTCACTTTATTTGTGTATGTGACATTTCCTTGAAGTCCTAGCAGAGGTAATATTCTAGAGGAGAAGAAATTGTCTCTTTTTGTGTGATGTCACAAAGTCTGCATTACTGTGGACTCTGAGTTCTATGGTTAACCAACATATCAAGGTGCAGTAAGTTGCAAACAGGTGGAAAATCTAAGGTAGAACACTCTCATTGTGAGGAAAAAGGCTTTTATTGAAAATGTTAATCACTGCCTCGTTTAGGAAACATTTTCAAATTTTCCTGCAATTTCCTCGCATTATTAGGAAATGCTGGGTTATGCTGTGGTAAAAAAAAAAAAAAAATCTTGACCTCAGTAGCTTAAGACAAACAAATTTTATTCTTTACTCAGACCTGTTCTCCTGTGGGTTCAGGCAATTCCATGAAATATTTGTGTGTTGACTTAGCATTCCAGATTGCTTATGGCAACTCTATGTCGAGATATGTTTCTACAATTATTGTAACAGGGAAGGAGCAGGGTAGAAAGTAAAGCATCAACACATTTTATTTGCCAAAGCGTGTCACATAGCCACATTTATGGGTATTTTCGTATGAACATCCATTCCATTATTTCATAATTTTTCCTAGATTGTTAATGCTCTGTGCCACCATGTAACAGCAGCTTAACTAAAGTACACTAACACAGACTAACATGCCAAATCACAGAAACATACTGTACTTCACACAGTGTCCATTCTTGATATCATCTTCCTCTAAGCTCAATATGACCACATGCCCTGTCTTAGAAGTGCTTATTGCATCTATTTTCCACATTTTTGTGCATTTTAGTCTTGTTTCAAGAACTCCAACTCACCTCACAACTTTCCCATCAAGCTATCATTACATTTTTCTTTTAAGATAAAATCTTACATTTACTGTTTTAGTTTTCATTTATTAGTTTAATGTTTTTTTTTTTTTTGTAATCAGTGCTATTATTTTATTAGGATTTTAAAAAACTGTTTGCTTCCCACAACTTATATAGAGTTTGAGTGGGCTGCTCAAACATATTTTCCCCACAGAACCTTTTCTTTTCAGTGAGTGATTTTGCAGACTGTGAAGTTCACTTAATAGTGCACATATTGCTTATAGCAGAAATGCTCATTTTGCAGGCATTGTTGTACCAGTACTGGGGAAGTATCAATAGATATAACCAGAATAAGGCTATAGAAGGGGATTTGGTCTAGCAAATGCTCCATCTCAGGTTTGAGGTGCACATACTAGGTCACTATATAAATCTAAGAGTCCCCGGGAACTTTGAGTAGCACCAGAGTAGTCCAGAACTTTGTTTAATAATCAATGGTTTCAAAATGCTTTTGATGCACATTCCATTGTTTCACTGTTACTCTATATGTCAAGGATCCGCCTGTTGCAAAATACTGGATAATCAACACTTTCATTTTAATATAGCATCCTTTTGTCACATTAAGGCCAGGGTGCTTATAAATTGAGAATTTTGCACCTTTTATTACGCTGTTCAGTAGAGAGCTTCCCTCCATTTTTACATGGAGGATTACTCCAATGAGAAATGATCACTTAAAATTAATGCAGATTCTTCGTGTCATCTTTATCTCTGATTTTCTCATAATACATACCACTTCACAGATGAGAGAAGCTGCCTTTCAGTAAAAAAAATTATTTACATGTGAAGGTATAATACCAGACAAATACTAATAATATAAAAATAAATTCAAGTAACTTTCACAAAAATCTGTAAAAATTTAACTCCTTATTTGAAAGAAAATTAACTTGACCATAAGAGAATAAGAATAAAGTAAGTGACTAACAATTAGTGATCATTTTGTTTGTAATCTTTGTAGGAAATATTATTAATGAGTCACCTTTATTCTTTCCCCTTAGTAAAAGTATGTGAATGCATTTGTACAGTCACTGGAAGTTTTGTGAGGGCCATTAGTGTCTGTACAGAGGCTCTTGCAAACCCTATCACATCTAGGATGGGACAAGGTGCTCATGACACATTTATTTTTGATAGTGAAAATTAGAGGATGATGAAACAGAAAGTATTTTCTATTAAAATTGCTTTTGATTTTATACAAAGGCTTAAAATTAAAAGTATAGCATATGTTTAAGTATCATATTCTGTATCTCTGTCTCTAATTGCTTTTTGGTAAAGGAAATGATGAGTGCACCAAACTAGGGTATATTTAAAATTGTTATACTGAGGAGGATTCTTGTAACCTGCATGTCTGTATGTCAGATATACTGCAGCTGTACAATGTGAAACCTTCGCAGAGAGATTTATTCTGCTTTTGCTTTTTCAGGATTCAGTAGCCCAGGCAAAGGAAGGGTTATCAAAAAGGGCTTGAAAATTATTTATTGTCAAACATAGTCCTTGGCTACTAAACTAGATCGTAATACTAGGAAAGCTTGCCACAATTGTATGAGGTGAACATAAAACAAGAGGTGAAAAAGCTTTGGAGTTCTCAAAGGTCCCTTCATCAGTTACCACCTTCATCATGGAGAAAGGAGGTCTTATTCCTCCAAAGCAGGTGTATCCAATGTTTTTCTATGCCAGACACATAAAAGACATTTCATTGTTAAAATATTAGAGCCTTTATGGAAAATTCTTTGCAAGGTACTTTGACTTTAAAGAAAGGTTTGAGGAAACAGTGACCATGAAGAGCTGTTTATTTGTAGTTCTTGCTCTAGAGAGTAACTCAGTTCCTATTAGAAGTTACCAATTAGTGTTTTAGATGGAAGATGCTATCAAAAATAACAGCAACATTCAGATATTTAATAGATTCTGTAGAAATATACATTTTAATATCTAATGTACAGCATTGCAACTATTCTCTTTTGGTACCCATCATATAGTAAATCAAATTGTTGTTAGAAAAAAAGGTTCAGGCATAAAAGGCAGGAATTCTGAACCTTATTTGTAAATTGGGAATAACATTTATTTCATCACAGTTTTGCTGAAAAACCAAATAAAGTAATATATGTTAATGTGCTTTGTGATTGTAAAATGTTCTGGAGATATTAATCCTAATCCCAATGCCAACTACAATAAGCATTATTATTCTTTTAAATTCTAGTAAGTGTTCTTTATGCCAGTGTGAGAGAAGAATACCTTTTATTCCCCACCAATTGCATGGATTTTCTGGTGAAATCAGGTGTCTATGCCATTTGGTCACTGATAGAGAAAACAAAAAATATATAGATATAGTCAATAGAATATCTATTTTGTGAAAGGGGAAGGGAATAAAATTGGAGCTAGTCCCAGCCATCTCAGACATTTTTCAAAAGATGGCTTCATTTTTACCTATAACTATGATTCTATTTATGTTTTTATGTATTTCTGAACAAACATAAGGGATCAAGGGGAAAAATTGTTCTCTGTCTGGCTTTACTTTAGTCCTTCTATTTGCTTTTCTGGATCATTCTTTCCTAGGCAAAAATTTCAAAGAAATTTACAATCACTCTGATCATATTCATCCCCTGGGGTAATGCACAAGAGGTCTCAAAGTATGAACAAGAAAAATAGCACTGAACAATTTTTAAATGAATATATCTTTCAAGTATATAACATTATCTTAATTAACCATGATTCGAGTTTATCTGTTGAATTATTTCAGGGAATAAAGGATAAAATAATTATAACATAAAACATATGTGTAAGTTTTTTAGCATCTGAACTGTTTTATAAGTTTAACAATTTGTTTTTCTTTAGCATCAATTGTGCTATTCTGGGTTTAATCGTTGTTTGAAAGAACCCAGTTTTTGTAATAATATCTGTGTATGAGTGTGTGTGTGTGTTTATTGCCAAGTACCAAACATTTTGGACATGTACTCAATTAAATATCTGAACATGTATTATAATATATATTACATGATTTTAAGCTATCCATAGATTTTAAAAATTGATTTTCATTTTATTTGTAGAATTAAGGTTTCAATTTTCCTCTCTCTTATCCTAAATTAATTTAATTCTTATTATGACTCTGCCAAAATTAGAGCCTCTGGAATGTGTTATCTAGCCTTATGATTCTATTAATCTCTGTATTAGTGAAACATATATATATAGTTTGAATACAGAAATAAATGCTTTTCAGTAATTAAGAAAAAGTTGAAATAATTATTTACATGGGTTGAGATAAAAGACCAGATCCTATATACTCATTTTTTATTTCAACCTTGACTTAAGCTGTGATGCTGATGAAAAGCTTTCACAAAGATTGACTCCCTCTACCTTGGAAGCAACAACATAGATAAGTACTGTAATCACAAAGATCAGTGAGTATGTTTTCATTATCCTACTCAATCTCATTTCCTGCTTGAGACAACTAAACTATTTTATTGGGGGAAGAGGTGGAAGAGGGACTTTCATAGTAAGTTGCACACTGTAAATTTAATATATTCATTGAACAAATGTAAAATCTCTCTAATAAATGCTTTACTTCCCATGTCCCTCATCAAAACACAGACATTCATGTTAATGTAGGTTTATAAAAATATAGGTGTCCAAATACAAAAATATTTCATCTTTACCTGAATTATGTGATTGTAGTACACAGTCAGGAATATAGACTTTTAGGGAGTGAAGTGTCTGTGGTAAGCTGTGCAATAGAATGATGTATTTGAGTTTTGTAAAAAGGAGACATAATTTCAACACTTCATATCAGTATGGAAAGCACTGCTGTGGGAGCCATGTAAAAGCTGTGCAGGAAGTGGAGGTGTAGAAAAATCATACGGGAAAAAAATCTACTGACAATAAACATGTCTGGATATGTTAGCTATACTAAGGTAAAAATTAAAGATTATTTTATCTAGGATATTTAAAACAATTTGATTTCATTACCATTATCTAACTAACCCTTGTCTATAAATTTATTTTTAATATAAAACACAAGTAATAAGTTTATATACCATTACTAACATCAGGTCTTATAAAGGCTTTTAATTTTTAAAAAAATTTTTAGAATCATGAACATTAAGTATAATACTTTTGTTGTACCCGCTTTCATTTTTTTGCTTGTTTGTTTACAATTTTCATTGAAATATATTTGATTTATAATGTTGTGTTAGTTTTAGGTGTACAGCAAAGTGATTCACTTTATATATATGTATATATACATATATGTGTGTATGCATGTATATGTATATACTGGGTTGGCCAAAAATTTCAATCTGTATTAAATAAAAACAAGACGCATTTTTCACTTTCAGGAAGAACTTAATTGAACAACATAGTCACTAACTGAATGAACTTTTTGGCCAACCCAATATATATATATCTCTTTTATGATTCTATCCCATTATAGGTTTTCAAAAGATATTAAGTATAGTTCCCTGTGTTATACAGTACATTCTTATTGGTTATCTATTTTACATATAGTAGTGTGTATATTTTAATCCCCAAATCCTAATTTATCCTCCTCACCTTTCCGCTTTGGTAACCATAAGTTTGTTTTCTATGTCTGTTAGTCTATTTCTGTTTTGTAAATAAGTTCATTTGTATCATATATTTTAGATTCAACATGTAAGTGATATATGGTATTTGTCTTTTTCTTTGTTTCTTAAAATATTTATTGGAGTAAAATTGTTTTACACTGCTGTGCCAGTTTCTGCTGTACAACAAAGTGAATCAGCTGTATTTATGCATATATACCTATATCCCCTCCCTCCCACAACTCCTTCCCACACTCCCTATCTCACTCCTCTAAGTCATCACCAATCATTGAGTTGATCTCCCTGCATTATGCAGCAGCTTCCCATTAGCTACCTATTTTATATTTGATAGTGTACATATGTCAATGCTACTGTCTCACATCATCACAGCTTCCCCTTTGCCCCCCACCATGTATCCTCAAGTCCATTCTCTACATCTGCATCTTTATTCTTGTCCTGACACTAGGTTCCTCAGTACCATTTTTTTAAGATTCCATATATATGAGTTAGCATACAGTATTTGTTTTTCTCTTTCTGGCTTACTTCCCTCTGTATGACAGACTCTAGGTCCATCCACCTCACTACAAATAACTCAGTTTCATTCCTTTCTCATGGCTGAGTAATATTCCATTGTATATATGTGCCACATCGTCTTTATCCACTCATCTGTTGATGGGCATTTAGGTTGCTTCCATGTCCTGGTTATGGTAAAAGGTGCTGCAATGAACATGGTGGTACACGTTTCTTTTTGGATTATGGTTTTCTCTGGGTATATGCCCAGGAGTGGGATTACTCAATCATATGGTAATTCTCTTTTTAGTTTTTTAAGGAACCTTCATAATGTTTTCCATAGTGGCTGTACCAATTTACATTCCCACCAACAGTGCAGGAGGGCTCCCTTTTCTCTGCACCCTCTCCAGCATTTATTGTTTCTAGATTTTTTGATGATGGCCATTCTGACTGGTGTGAGGTGATACCTTATTGTGGCTTTGAGTTGCATTTCTCTAATGATTAGTGATGTTGAGCATTTTTTCATGTGTTGGCTAACCATCTGCATGTATACTTTGGAGAAATGTCTATTTAGGTCTTCTGCCCATTTTGGGATTGGGTTTTTTTTTTGTTTGTTTGTTATTGAGCTGCATGAGTTGCTTGTATATTTTGAGATTAATCCTCTGTCAGTTGCTTCATTGGCAAATATTTTCTCCCATTCTGAGGGTTGTCTTCTTGTGTTTTTATGGGTTTTTTTGCTGTGCAAAATCTTTAAGCTTCATTAGGTCCCATTTGTTTATTTTTTATTTTATTTCCACTTTTCTAGTAGGTGGGACAAAAAGGATCATGCTTTGATTTATGTCACAGGGTGTTCTGCCTATGTTTTCCTCTAAGAGTTTTATAGTGTCTGGCCTTCCATTTAGGTCTTTAATCCATTTTGAGTTTATTTTTGTGTATGATGTTAGGAAGGTTCTAATTTCATTCTTTGAAATGCAGCTGTCCAGTTTTCCCAGCACCACTTATTGAAGAGGCTGTCTTTTCTCCATTGTATATTCTTGCCTCCTTGGTCAAAGATAAGGTGCCCACATGTATGTGGGTTTATCTCTAGGCTCTCTATTCTGTTCCATTGATCTATATTTCTGTTTTTGTGCCAGTACCATATTATCTTGACCACTGTAGCCTTGTAGTATAGTTTGAAGCCAGGGAGCCTGATTCCTCCAGCTCCACCTTCCCATCTCAAAATTGCTTTGCCTATTTGAGGTCCTTTGTGCTTCCACACAAATCATAAAATTTCTTGTTCTAGTTCTGTGAAAAATGCCATTGGTAATTTGATAGGGATTGTGTTGAATCTGTAAATTGCTTTGGGTAGGATAGTCAGTTTCACAATGTTGATTCCACCAATCCAAGAACATGGTGTGTCCCTCCAAATGTTTGTATCTTCTTTTATGTCTTTCATCAGTGTCTTATAGTTTTCTGTATACATGTCTTTTGCCTCCTTAGGCAGGTTTATTCCTGGGTATTTTTTGTTGTTGTTGTTGCAATGGTAAATAGGAGTGTTTCCTTAATTTCTCTTTCTGCTTTTTCATTGTTAATGTATAGGAATGTAAGACATTTCTCTGCATTAATTTTGTATCCTGCTACTTTACTAAATTCATCAATTAGTGTTAACAGTTTTCTGATGGCTTCTTTAGGGTTTTCTATGTATAATATCATGTCATCTGCAAAGAGTGACAATTTTACTTCTTTTCCATTTGAATTCCTTTCATTTCTTTTTCTTCTTTGATTGCTGTAGCTAAAACTTCCAAAACTATGTTGAATAATAGTGATGAGAGTGGGCACCCTTGTCTTCTTCTATTCGGAGGGAATACTTTCAGTTTTTCACCATTTAGAATGATGTTGGCTGTTGGTTTGTCATATATGGCTTTTATCATGTGGAGGGAACTTCCTCCTATGCCCACTTTCTGGAGAGTTTTTATTATAAATTGATGTAGAATTTTCTCAAAAGCTTTTTCTCCATCTGTTGAGATGATCATATGGTTCTTATCCTTCAATTTGTTAATATGATGTATCACATTGATTGATTTGTGTATATTGAAGCATCCTTGCATTCCAGGGATAAACCCCACTTGATCATGGTGTACGATCTTTTTAATGTGCTGTTGGATTCTGTTTGCTAGTATTTTGTTGAGGATTTTTATATCTTTATTCATCACTGATATTGGCCTGTAATTCTTTTTTTGTGACATTTGTGCCTGGTTTTGGTATCAGGGTGATGGTGGCCTCATAGAATGAGTTTGGGAGTGTTCCTCCTTTTGCTATATTTTGGAAGAGATTGAGAAGGATAGGTGTTCACTCTTCTATAAATGTTTAAAAGAATTCCCTTGTGAAGACATCTGGCCCTGGGCTTTTGTTTGTTGGGAGATTTTTAATCATTAATTTCAGTGCTTGTGATTGATCTGTTCATATTTTCTATTTCTTCCTGGCTCATCTTAGAAGATTTTACTTTTCTAAGAATTTATCCATTTCTTCCAAGTTATCCAATTTATCGGCATATAGTTGCTTGTAGCAGTCTCTCATGATCTTTTGTGTTTCTGCTGTCAGTGGTTACTTCTCCGTTTTCAAATCTAATTCTGTTGATTTGTGTTCTCTCCCATATTTTTCCTGATGAGTCTGGCTAATAGTTTATCAATTTTGTTTATCTTCTCAAATAAACAGCTTTTACTTTTATTTATCTTTGCTATTGTTTCCTTCCTTTCTTTTTCATTTATTTCTGATCTGATCTTTATGATTTCTTTCCTTCTGCTCACTTTGGGGTTTCTTTGTTCTTCTTTCTCTAATTGTTTTAGGTGTAAGGTTAGGTTGTTTATTCAAGATTTGTCTTGTTTCTTGAGGTAGGTTTGTATTGCTATAAACTGCTTTTGCTGCGTCCCATAGGTTTTGGGTCATTGTGTTTTTTTTTTTTTGTTTTTTTTTTTGTTTTTGTTTTTGTTTTTTTTTTATGCAGACAGGCTTAGTTGCTCTGCGTCATGTGGGATCTTCCTGGAGCAGGGATCAAACCCATGTCCCCTGCATTAGCAGGTGGATTCTTAACCACTGTGCCACCTAGGAAGCCCATGGGTCATTGTGTTTTCATTTTCATTTGTTTCTAGATATTTTTTGATATCACCTTTGATTTCTTCAGTTAATTCCTTGGTTGTTTAAAAGCATATTGTTTGGCCTCCATGTGTTTGTATTTTTAAGTTTTTTTTTTTTTTTTTTTTTTTTCTTCTAAGTGATATATAGTCTCATGGCATTGTGGTAGGAGAAGATGCTGGATATGAATTCAATTTTCTTGAATTTACCAAGGCTTGATTTGTGACCCAAGATGTGATCTATTCTGGAGAATGTTCTCTGTACACTTGAGAAGAAAGCATATTCTGTCATTTTTGGATGGAATGTCCTAAAAATATCAATTAAGTCGAGATGGTCTAATATCTCATTTAAAGCTTGTGTTTCCTTATTTATTTTCTGTTTGGATGATCTGCCCATTGGTGTAAGTGGGGTGTTAAACTCTCCTACTATTATTGTGTTTCTGTTGATTTCCCCTTTTATGGCTGTTAGCATTTGCCTTATATATTGAGGGGCTCCTATGTTGGGTGCATAGATATTTATAATTGTTATGTCTTCTTCTTGGATTTATCCCTTGATAATTATGTAGTGTCCTTCATTGTCTCTTGTAATAGTCTTTACTTTAAAGTCTAATTTGTCCAATATGAGTATTGCTACTCCAGCTTTATTTTGACTTCCATTTGCATGGAATATCTTTTTCCATCCCCTTACTTTCAGTCTGTATGTGTCCCTAGGTCTGGAGTGGGCTTCTTGTAGATAGCGTATATAAGGGTCTTAATTTTGTATCCATTCAGCCCATCTGTGTCTTTTGGTTGGAGCATTTAATCTATTTACATTTAAGGTAATTATTAACTTGTATGTTCCTATTACCATTTTCTTCACTGTTTTGGGTTTGTTTTTATAGGTTTTTTCCTTGTCTTGTGTTTACTGCCTAGAGAAGTTCCTTTAGCAATTGTTGTAAGGCTGGTTTGGTGCTGCTGAATTCTCTTAACTTTTGTTTGTCTGTAAAGCTTTTGATTTCTCTGTTGAATCTGAATGAGATTCTTGCTGGGTATTCTTGCCTGTAGATTTTTCGCTATCAAGACTTTAAGGATATCCTGCCACTCCCTTCTGGCCTGCAGAGTTTCTGCAGAAAGATCAGCTGTTATCCATATGGCTTTTCCCTTATATGTTATTTGTTGCTTTTCTCTTGCTGCTTTTAATATTTTTTCTTTGTGTTTAATTTTCATTAGTTTGATTAACATGTGCCTGGGTGTTTCTCCTTGGGTTTATTCTGTGTGGGACTCTCTGCACTTCTTGGACTTGATTGACTATTTCCTTGCCCATGTGGGGAAGTTTTCAATTATAATCTCTTCAAGTATTTTCTCAGACCCTTTCTTTTTTTCTTCTTCTGGGACACCTATGATTCAGATGTTGGTGTGCTTATTGTTGTCCCCGAGGTCTCTGAGACTGTCTTCCATTCTTTCTATTCTTTTTTCTTTTTCCTGCTCTGTTTGCTGTTATTTCCACCATTCTATCATCCAGCCCACTTACTCATTCTTCTGCCTCAGTTATTCTGCTGTTGATTCCATCTAGAGTATTTTTCATTTCAGTTATTGTGTTGTTCATTACTAACAGTTTGCTCTTTAGTTATTCTACATCCTTATTAAATGTTCTTGTGTTTTCTCTATTTTGTTGTTGAGATTTTGGATCATCTTTACTATCATTACTCTGATTTCTTTTTCAGGCAGTTTGACTATTTCTTCTTCATTTATTTGGTCTTTTGGGTTTTTATCTTGCTCATTTGCCTGCAAGGTGTTTCTTTGTTTTCTCATTTTGTCTAATTTATAGTATTTGATGTCCCCTTTCCCTATGCTGCCTAGTAATATTCCTCTTGTTTCTGTCCTCTGCCTCCTGTGGTGGGGTTTGTCCAATGTCATGAGTAGGCTTCCTGATGGGAGGGTCTGGTGCCTGCTTTCTGGTGTGTGGATCTGAGTCTTTTCCCTCTGATGAGCAGGGCCAGGTCAGGTTGTGTGTTTTAGAGCATCTGTGAGTGTAATATGGCTTTAAGTAGTCTGTGTGCTGATGGGTGGGTTTGTGCTCCTGTCTTGTTTGTAGTCTGGTATGAAGTATCCAGCACTGGCAATTGCAGGTAGTCAGGTGAAGCAAGGTCTTAGACTCTGATAGAGGCCTCTGTGAGAATTCTCTGTGATTAATATTCCCTGTGGCTGAGGAATCTCTAGTGGTCTAGTATCCTTGACTTGGTGCTCCCTCTCCAGAGCCTCAGACTTGACTTCTGGTCAAGGAATCTAGACTCCAGTGTTAGCTCATCCCAGCAATAAAGGGGATTAAAAAAGACTATCCAAGCGTCAGACTAATGGTAAAGCTTCAGTCATACAAACAAATCCTGAATCAAGGAAACACGTACACACATGAGAAACAAAAACAGAACCCAATAGAACATAAAGCACTAGAAAAACCAGACAGAAGAAGCCCAAAATGCAATCACACAATTAGAGAAAACCAACAAAAATTCAAAACAAACAAACAAAACAAACCAACAAAGCAAAAACATAGCCTAAGCAGAGTGCCAACTAGGATTGATGCAATGAAACAAAACAAACTGACAAGCATGGGAAATCAACAACAACAGCAAATCAAAAAACCCTGGAGGAATTGTGAAAATGAGAACCAAATATAACAAGAACTAAACAGAAACAAGGACCAAATATAACAAAGAGCAAGAGAACAACCAGATAGACTGAAGATCCTCAAAACGAAATGAAAGTATTATAATTAGAACTAAGATAGAGACAAAACCTAATAAAAACCAAAGCAGTGTGTCATCTGAAGAATAAAGCAAGATAATAGAGCAGACCTATAATGTTGATTAAAAGTATAATAAAAGAAAAGAAAAAGTGATAAAACATAGAGTAACAGAAGAGTGTAGTATAAAACTGGAAATATGAAAAGAAAAAGAAAAAGAATAAAATAGAACTGTATTAAAGGTAAAGAAGAAAAGAAGATAGGGGAGATATACTCAGCACTATAGAAAAGCTAGCTAGAAATAGAAATATATAAAAAGGATAAAAATAAAAATAAAAGCAAAAAATAGAATAAAAAATATGTTATAAAACTGAGTATCCCTTAGGACTATGATCTTAATTTAAAAAAAAACAAAAGCCAGAACTGACAACAGAATGGATCAAATCAATAGAATTAATAATAATTGTCTCTCCTTGGGGTCTCAGCTGTAAGTGTCCTTTTACACACCTTGAGCCTCAGGCCACCTTTGCCTCCTCAAAAGTCCCTCCTCTGCCTCTGGGTTGGACTCTGGACCTGCTGTGGGCCCTATGGGGTCCACTCAGGCTCTGATCTGGCCCAATTCCTGTGTGTGCTTCCTCCCAAAGTCTACAGCTCCCAGAGTTACACCTTTTTCATTTGTGGGAACATTCACTGTCTACTGAGATGTTCCAAAGACATAGAGTCTACCTAGCTGATCACGGGGATTTAGTCTGCAGCTTGTATATCTGATGGAAAGATTTTAGAGCCTCTTCCTTAGTCCCTCTGTCCCTGGTGTTCAGCTTTTGTTTTGTCCCTCCTTCTGTGTGTGGTCTAACTGCCAGATTCTGGTCCTGAGGCTGTCTTGAAGCTATTTGGGTCTACCTCAGTGAGGGTTTCCTTTATTGTTCATCTGCAGGTGCCAGTGTGTGGGGAGAGAGGCTTTGATAGTGGCTCATCTCCCTGCATGTGACTCAGCTGTAACATGCTGCTTGGATCATGGGAGCACCTGGGGGTGATGCCAAATGCACAGGGATGCCTGCAGCCACAGTTGTAAGAAATCTGGCCTTAGTGTGATTCTTTACTGGTGTCCCAGCATAAGACGCCTGAGGGCCAGCCCTCAGGGGCTTTTAGTATTGCTCTGCAACCAGCATATCTTCCTTTATTGTTCATCTGTAGGTGCCGGTGTGTGGGCAGAGAGAGGATACAATACTGGCTCCTTGCCCTGCATGTGAGTCAGTAGTAGTGCCCTGCCTGGGTCTTGGGAGCCCTGGCAGCAGCAGTGGTGCCTGTTGCACAGGAAGGCTGGTGGGCTCAGGTGTAAAAGGAATGTCTCCAGAGATGGCCCACTCTGCCAAATTCTTCTGACTTTCAGCAGCAAACACACCAGGGCCAGCCCTTGAGGAGGGTTTTTCTATCCCTTGTTGACTGTCACTCAACAGTCAAGCCCAGAGGGGGCCTTCCTTTGTTCATTGCAGGCACTGAGAGAGAGGCTACAACAGTGGCTCCTCCCCCCTGCCTGTGACTCAGGAATAGCACCCTGCTACCATGGCAGCCCAGTTTTCGGTGGCAGCCATTCCCTGCTGTGGATTTCTTCCCTCCTGTCCCCTCAGTCCATCTTCCCACAGTCAACAGTGGTCCTCCCCCTGGGCCAGTTTTCCAGTCCCCTTGTTCCAACTCCCAGAACACCTTTACTGCTGTGAACCCACATCTCAGTCTGGGACATTCATGTCCATGGTACGGACCCTCTGTGTGTCTCTCACTCTTTCCTGTCTGCCACACATAGGCCATTTCACCCTCTCTGGACAGTCCCAAATGCCTCCCTTCTGACCCAATCAAATTCCCTAAGTTTCTCTGAATTTGGTACTCTTTCTCTTTCTCCTCTGATTGAGCTCCTCCCGTGCCAGGATGTAGGACTCGTCCCTTTTTCTTTCTCCTCCTCTTTCTCCTTTTTTTCTTTCTGTCTTACCCTGTTATGCTGGGATCTTTGTAGTCCTTTCTGGTGTCCAAGGTCTTCTGCTAGTGTTCGGCTGGTTTTCTGTGGGAATTATTGTATCTTTTGATATATTCCTGATGCATCTGTGGAGAGAGATGCACTCCACGTCCTTCTTCTTCGCTGCCATCTTTCTCTTTCTTACTTACTTCATTTAGTATGATAATCTCTAGGTCCATCCATGTTGCTTCAAATGACATTATTTCATTCTTTTTATGGCTGGGTAATATTCCATTGTGTGTATATACCACATCTCCTTTACCCATTCCTCTGTTGGTGGACACCGGTTGATTCCATGTCTTGGCTATTGTATAGTGCTGCTATGAACATTGGGGTGCATGAATCTTTTCTAATTACAGTTTTCGTTTTTCTGGAGATATGTCCAGGAGTGGGATTGCTGGATCATATGGTAGTTCTATTCTTAGTTTTTTAAAGAACCTCCAAATTGTTGTCCATAGTGACTATGTTACTGAGTCCAACCTCGTTCTGCTCGCCACACGACAGGCCAATGAATCAAAGATGAGGTGTTGAGGCAAGGAATACAGCTTTATTTGGAGAGCCAGCAAACTGTGAAGATGGCAGACTAGTGTCTTCAAAAAACCATCTTATTGGGCTCTGGATGCCAGTTTGTTTTATAGAAGCAGAGAGGGAGGGTCTAGGAAGTAAAGTAAAAAGGGTTATCAGTCTTGCAAAACATCTTCTAGAATGACTTGCCTTGGGGAAGTCCTGTGTCAATTTCACAGGTGAGTAGGGTCCCCTGAGGCAGGCCATTGTGTATGATTAAAGCAATGAAAAGCAAAGGTTAAAGTCAAAGAAACATCCAACATGGAGTCCAATTTAGCTCTACATGGTAACAGCTGCACCAATTTACATTTCCACCGACAGTATAGGAGGGTTTCCTTTTCTTCACACCCTCTCCAACATTTATTATTTGTAGACGTTTTGATGATGGCCATTCTGACCAGTGTGAAGTGATACTTCTTTGTAGTTTTGATATGCATTTCCCTAATAATTCATAATGTTGAGTGTCTTTTCAGGTGCCTGTTGGCCATCTGTATGTCTTCTTTAGAGAAATGTCTAAAGGCTTTTTATTTTATTTATTTATTTATTTATTTATTTATTTGCCTGATGAACTCAGTGACAAGAACAAGGACGCAGATACAGAGAATGGACTGGAGAACTCTAGGTATGGGAGGGGGCGGGGGGTGAAGGAGAAACTGAGACGAAGCGGAAGAGTAGCACAGACATATATATACTACCAACTGTAAAATAGATAGTCAGTGGGAAGTTGTTGTATAGCAAAGGGAATCCAACTCGAGGATGGAAGATGCCTTAGAGGACTGGGGCGGGGAGGGTGGGGGGGACTTGAGCGGGGGGGAGTCAAGGAAGGGAGGGAATACGGGGATATGTGTATAAAAACATATGATTGAACTTGGTGTACCCCCAAAAAAATAATAAAAAAAAGAAAAAAAAGGCTTTTTATTTTAATTATTTATTTATTTATTTGCCTGTTTTGGGTCTACATTGCTGCACATGCACTTTCTCTAGTTGATCTGAGCAGTGGCTACTCTTCATTGTGGTGTGCAGGCTCCTCATTGTAGTGGCTTTTCTTGTTGGGGAGCACAGGCTCTAGGTGCGGTGGGCTTCAATAGTTGGGGCACATGGGCTCAATAGTTGTGGCTCATGGGCTCTACAGCACAGGCTCAATTGTTGTGGTCCATGGGCTTAGCTGTTCCATGGCATGTGGAATCTTCCCAGAGCAGGGCTTGAACCTGTGTCCCCTGCATTGGCAGGCAGATTCTTAAACACTGTGCCACCTAGGAAGTCCTAAAGTCTTTTTAAATATTGAGTTAAGAACATGGTATCTTTTTGACAGTTTATATTGCCCACAACAATAGAGAAGGCTCATATTTCTGTAGCTGTACTCATTATACAATGTATTTCTATTTTTCTCATCTGTGAATTAGATCTTAAGATACCTTCTTCATGTGGTAAAGCTGAAGTAATGTAATATGTGTAAATTGCATAACCAATGCCTGTGCTTCCTAAATTGTAGTTATGGTCATAGTCATCATCATCATCTTTTTCAAATGTCAAATAATATATTTTCATCCTATTTTATTCTTGTGCTTTTCTTAAGTCTGACTATATATATATGCATATATATGAATCTACCATCCTCTGAATTCCTTGACATACCCTTCTTTAAACCTTTTTCTTCTCTGTTTCTAGTTCTTCAATAGAAGTTGCCAAATTCCATGTAGTTTAGATGCTGCTGAACACCAGTGTATAGTATAGGGATACTAGAGAAAGTAAGGTTCTTTGTTTTTGTTATTTTCTTGAGTAATTCACAGTTAATGATGACCTAGTCCTGTTCCTTGGCCTTAAGTGATAGCATAGATAAAATAGTTTAGGTTATCTTTTTTTCTCCTCCTGAAGTGAATTGCGTCCCATTTACTCATCTTTAAACTTTTCTTGAAGGATATCTGATGCTTGTTGTCAACTCAGTCAAGCTATATCTTCTTATGGTTTAACACACCCATATAAATTGGCATTTCTTTTTCTTTTTCCATTTGACTCTGTGCCATTTAAATTACCCAAGGGATAGGAAACAAGGCCAAGCCATATAACAATGTACTCTGTTATGCAGGCTTCCTGAAGATTTGTCCTAAAATAACTTAACAAAGGAGTATCTTCAAATAGAATATAGAGCCACACTTGTGCTATCCTTTGAAGGATGTTATAACTCCTTCCCTACCCTCATGTACTCTTGATCACACTTAAAATTGGCTCCATCCTCAACTTTCTGTACAGTGACTGTGTTAAGCAAAGTTTAGAATGCTTTATGTTCTAATGGCTTTCACAGGTTCAGGAGAACCTTACTAATCACTGAAGACCCAGATTAAATTTTATTTTCTCTGGGAACACCTTCTTGATTCCTCGAGGCAATTACACTGCACCTCATTCTCCCTCTGCTCCCTGCCCACACGTTAGTTGTAGCATCAGATTAATGTGTTTGTCCTCACGATAGTTAACACAGTGCCTAGAAGAAAAATGCTTAATACGTATATGTGAACAAATTTTTCAAACTGAATGAGCCAAATGCTTAAGGTAAAGTTTTTATTTTAAGCCTAAAATTTCTCAGCAGGGAATTCTTAAGGTCTGTATGTGAGTTGGTGTGTTAAGAATGGGCAGTTGTGAGGAGTGAAGGGAGTGGAGAGTTGTTTCTCATCCAAATGAGAGGGAAGTTTTCTGTTGGAGAGAAGTATAGAAAGGACAAGTAGATAATCTTACAGTTTTACTTAGAGCCTGGCTTAACTAAACTACACCTCTGCATATCTAACCATGAAAAATTGCTTATCTTATACAGGATCAAATGTAAACTAGGAATTGCTATCAATGCGAAGAAGGTATAGAAACATAGAAATAAACATATTAAGAAACAAAAAAGTGACAAAATTTAAGGCTGCAATATTCTGATTTGTAAATATCCATTTAGAAGGATTCATTTCTTTGGTAAACAAGCTATGTTTTAATTTTTCATAAAGCATAACATGACATACTAAAAAATTTTGAGTACAAATGTTACTTATCCACCCATACTGGGGAATTTAATGGAGTGTTCTTTTTTCTTTTATTGTTTTTTTCTTAGCAGTTTGTCAGAAGAATAGAGGTGTTTAGGTAGGTTAATGTTTTTCTGAATGATAAATGCCCATAACTTTATTATTATGTGCCCACTACTGTTTTGTTTATAAAGCAATCTTTTCTATGAGATTTTCATTGAATTTTATGTGTTTTCCTTTATTAGAAATAAAATAAATAGAACATTTTTCCATTTAGGGACTATCTTAAGGAATGGCATTCAGCTAAAGAGCTAGAACTTTGTAATAAAACAAAACTGATATAGACACAAATAGATGTAATGTTGAATACTACATATGGAAATAAAGGAAAACACTTTTAGGATTGTGAGTGGGAAACACTGAAGCATAATTAACATAAATTTTAATATTTCATAGAAAATGCCAATTCCTGGTACTAATTACCTCACAGATGTTTTGAACATTTTGGCTATGTTGCCCTGAGGAATACCAACCTTAAGTGTCCTCATCTTAACTAAATTTCTGGCTCCATAAGCCTTTTTGAAACAATTTTCAGTCACTAGTGGCATGTTCTCAAAATTAACACATGGAAGGTAGTGCATAATTAGTAGAGAGTGTGTGCTTTTCTCCCTAACTGCACTTTCAGAACATTTTCCATGCTTCTAGCATCAGTCTACCTTATCCCACCAGGAATGAACAGCTCATTTTGGTCTCTCTTGATTTGGACCATATGGCCCATCCTTATGAATGGATGGCTGCATATGTGGCATGATGTGAAAACTTCTGACATGCAACTTATTTTCTTAATATCTCCCTTGTGGTCCTTGCCAGTATCCTTGATAGGGTCCTTTATTTTCATTCCTATTGTAATTTTGAACAACCATTTTAAGTTTTATTAGCTTCAGTAGCTTCCATGTTTTTCTAAGTACAGCAAGGGTAATGAGTTATTCTTAGGTTCAAGGGAGATTATTTTGTGTGAAATGCTTATAAAACCTTAAAGCACTGTATGAAGTAAATGTGGTAATAACAATAGCAATTACAACTACAACAAATGTGAGGGTAATTCCATTTCATTTTTGCGGAAGACATTATAATTACTCACTAGTATTTCTCATTCTTCTCCCTTTCAAGGTGTAATTGAAGATTGGACTTCCCTCCCCCTTTGGAAGTAGGTGTAGCCATTAGGGTTGCCTTGAGCAGGCAATAAAATGTGAGCAGACGTTACAAGTATTACTTCCAAGCAGAGATCTTAAAAATGTGTGTCTTCTTCTCCCTCATAACTCCCCATGTCAGTTAAAGTAAATAGCAACCATCCAGATAGTGGAGACTTGGTCAAACTGTGTCCCTAAGTGCAGACCCTGTGGAGCAGAGCAGCCCTCCCCGATCTACACAGTGGACATGAAGGACATGTAATACGAGGGAAAAACAAACTACCATTTTTAAGCCAGTGAGATTTTGGTGTTGTCTTTTTACCGTACCATATATTACTGTATCCTGATTGGTTTAATCTTATTAAGTCCTTCATTATCTTGAGCATTTTTTATTGTGATAAAATACACATGAACATAGGATGCTTTTTCATTTATTTTGTGTGTTTAATTTCTTTCAGCAATGTTTTGTTGTTTTCAGTGTACAATTCTTTCATCTACATGGTTAAGTTTATCCCTAACTATTCAATTCTTTTTTCCCATATGTTATTTTTATTGTGGTAAAATAAATATACATGGCATAAAGTTTACCATTTTAAACATGTTTAAGTGTACAATTCAGTGGTATTAATTATATTCACATTGTTGTGCAACCATCACCACTATCTATCTCCAGAATTTTTTTATCACCATAAACTGAAATTCTGTGCCAATTAAATAATAACTCTCTATTTCTCTCACCCTCACCCTCTTGTTACTACTATTCTACTTTTTGTCTATATTAATTTGACTACTCTGGGAAATTCATATAACAGGAATCGTACCATATTTTTCTCTTCTGACTGGCTTATTTCACTTAGCATAATATATTCAAGATTCATTCATGTTATAATGTGTCAAAATTTCATTTGATTTTAAAGTTTAATAATATTTCATTGTATGTATATACCATATTTGGATATCAATTCAAATGTTGGTGGACATCAGGGACTTTTCTACCTTTTGGTTATTGTGAATAATGATACTATACTATATAAACATGAGTACTGTATCATGCTTTTACTTCTTTTGAGTATATACCCAGAAGTGTAATTGTTGGGTCATATAATTCTATGTTTAATTTTTTTAGGAATTGTCACACTACTTTCCATAATATCTGCACCATTTTATATTTCCACCAGCAATGCAAAAGGGTTCCAGTTTCTCCATATCCTTGCCAATGCTTACAATCTTTCTTTCTTTCTTTCTTTCTTTTTCTTTCTTTCTTTCTTTCTTTCTTTCTTTCTTTCTTTCTTTCTTTCTTTCTTTTTCTTTTTCTTTCTTTCTTTCTTTCTTTCTTTCTTTCTTTCTTTCTTTCTTTCTTTCTCTCTCTCTCTCTCTTTATTTCTCTTTCTTTCTTTCTTTCTTTCTTTCTTTCTTTCTTTCTTTCTTTCTCTTTCTGCCTCCCTGCCTTCCTTTCTTTTTTCATGATAGGTGTCAGCAGCTAGGCTGAACTGGGACAGAGAGAGAGAAAAAAAATAGAGAAAGCAAGCACTGAGCTGTTAGATGTCACAGTAGCCCATTAAAGCAACAAGCCAAACATGAAAGTGTAAAGCCTTTAATTACTTACCGTTATAGTATAAGCAAGGCATTAAAATGAGGGAAAATGCCACCTTCCTTTTTTCCCCAATGGAACAGTGCACAGGTGTATCAGTACAGACATGGTGTTCTTCTCACAGTTGAGAAAGCCCCAAACAAAAGGTTCCAACAGTTTTATGGACTCTGAGATTGGGGGTAGGTCAGGGAGAGGGATAAGAGTGGACTAGCACTGAGTACTGAGTCAGAGTAGATAAAAGTGACTTCAAGTTCTCCTCCCTCTTCCTCCATAAGGAGGTCCTGGCAGAGGTGCCTGAAGAGGACCTTGAAGGAAGTCCTCAGATGAAGAGACCTAGGAATCATGGCACCAGGGCTAGGACTGTAAATATGTGAATAGCATAATTAGCTAGGGGAGCCTGAAACCTTGATTGTAACTCTCTTCAGAGATTGTGATGCACTGGTTGTGCCCCAAGTCTGTGTGGGGTGGACAGCTTCCCTACCCCCCACACCCAGGAGGCCAGTCAGGTAAAGCCTTCATAATTGTCTGTGGTTAGGCTTGAAAAATCACACATTGGTTTTAAACCAGGAGTTGGACTCCTCAGTAGGCATTTTAATATGTATGAAATGGTATCTCATTGTGGTTCGGATTTGCATTTCCCTGATGACTACTGATGTTGAGTGTCTTGTTTTTATGTGCTTATTGGCCATTTAGATATCTTCTTTGGAGAAATGTCTATTCAAGTCCTTTGCCTATTTTTTAAACAGGTTGTTTTGGTATTTTGTTGTTGTTGTTGTCAAATTATAGGAGTTCTTTATAAATTCTAGTGATCAATCTTATCACATATTCCAACACCATTTGTTGAAGAAACTATCCTTTCCCAAATGCATGGTCTCAACATCCTTCATCAAAAATCATTTGATCATTTATGTGAGGGTTTATTTCTAGGTTTTTATTCTATTCCATTGGTCTATATATCTGTCTTTATGCCACTACCACACTGTTTTGATTACCATGGCTTTGTAGCATGTTTTGAAATCAGGAAGTGAAAAACTTTCATCTTTATTTTCTTTTTCAAGCTTGTTTTGACTATTGGGGCTCCCTTGAGATTCCATATGAACTTTAGGGTGGATTTTTGTGTATCTGAAAAAATATCATTGATATTTTAATAGAGATTGCATTGAATCTATACATCACTTTGGGTACTAATGACATTTTGTTGATAAATCTTCGAATCTATGAACATGAGATTTCTTTCCATTTATTTGTGTCTTCTTTAATTTCTTTCAACCATGTTTTGTAGTTTCCAGTGTACAAGTCTTTTACCTCCTTAGTTAAGTTCATTCCTAAGTATCTAACTTTTGATGCTATTGTACATGGAATTGCTTTTTAAATTTCCTCTTTGGATTATTCATTATTAGTGCATATAAACAGTTGATTTTTTGTGTGTTGATTTTGTATCATACAGTTTGCCAAATTTGTTTATTAGTTCTAACAGTGTTTTTGTGTGTGTAGAATCTTTAGGCTTTTCAACATTGTCTTTGTCTGGCTTTCATATGAAGGTAATGATGGCCCCAATAGGATGACTTAGGAAGTGTTTTTTTCCTCTTCAGTTTGTTGGAAGAGTTTGAGAGAGATCATTGTTAGATCTGCTTTAAATGTTTGGTAGATTTTACTTTTGAAGCAATCTGATCCAAGGCTTTTCCTTTTTGGATGGTTTTTGATTACTGATTCAAAATCCTTACTAACTTAGGTCTATTTAAAATTTCTGTTCCTTTGTGATTCAGTCTTGGTAGGTGGTATATTTCTAAGAATTTGTCCATATCATCTAAGTTATCTAATTTGGTGGTGTTCAAAGTAATATTTTATAATATATTTTTATTTCTGTAAAATTATGAATAGTCTCAACTTTCTGATTTTAGTAATTTCTGATCTCTCTTTTTTTCTTAGGCAACCTAGCTAAAAGCTTACCAATTTTGGTGAACTTTTCAATAATACAACTTTTTGTTTCATAGATTTTCTGTATAGTTTTGTATTCTCTTATTTATCTTTTCTCTTATGTTTGCTATTTCCTTCCTTATGTGAGCTTTGGCTATGGTTTGTTTTTAAAATCTTATTCCTTAAGATATAAGCTTAGGTTGTTGACTTCTGATTTTTCTTCCTCTTAAATTTGAGCATTTACAAATATAAATTCCCCTTGTAGCACTGCTTTTACTGTATCTCATAAGTTTTGGTGGACTGTGTTTTTGTTTTCACTTATCTCAAGTTATTTTCTACTTTGCCTTGTGATTTCTGTTTATGCTTTCCTCAGATTTGGGGGATTTTGTACCATTATTTCTTCAGATAGTCTCTCTGTCCCTTTCTCTCTTTTTTTTTCTTTCTAGGACTCCCATAAAGCATACATTTGTCTCCTAATTGTACCTAATAAGTCCCTTGGGCTCTGTTCACTTCATTTTTTTTTTCTTTCTTCTATTCAGACTAAAATTTGAAGTATTCTGTATTCAAGTTTGCTGATTATTTCTTCTGCCTCCTCAAGTCTGTTGTTGAAATCCTTTAGTGAATTTTTCATTTGTGTTTTTATATTTCTCATCTCCAGAATTTGTTTTGTTCCTTCTTATAATTTCAGTTTCTTTGTTGATATCTCATTTTGTTCATATATCTCTTTCCTGATTTTCTTTACTTCTTTTCCCATGCTTTCCTTTAGCTCTCTGAGAATATTCAAAACAGTTGTTTTAAAGTCTTTGTTTAGTAATTCTGATACCTGTGTTTCTTCAGAGATGGTTTCTGCTACTTTGTTTTTTTTTTTTTGTTTGTTTGTTTTTTGTTTTTTGTTTTTGAATG
Source organism: Hippopotamus amphibius kiboko (assembly GCF_030028045.1). Lineage (NCBI taxonomy): Eukaryota > Metazoa > Chordata > Mammalia > Artiodactyla > Hippopotamidae > Hippopotamus > Hippopotamus amphibius. Next base: position 56,558,051 of record NC_080203.1, read on the forward strand.
GGCCATGTGTTCTGGTTTCTTTTTATGCCTTATGATTTTTTTTGTTGTTATTGAAAATTGGGCTTTTGCAAAAAGCAGCCATTTCTCCTTATCTTTGCAGATTGGCTATTTGCTGGGGAATTCTTTTACTAATTAGTTGGACATTGGTTACAAGCTTTGGTATTAGCCCAAGGTGAAAGCTTAAAGTGTATTCAGGTCTTTTTTGACCATGCCTCTTGTTTGGGCCTGTGCGTAGTGTTTTCATTTCCCCTGAATATATAGATATTTTTAAATGTCGTAATTTCCTAAAGAGGTTCACCTCAGTTTCTCCTCAAAGCCTTTGATGGTCTATTGTACTCTTTCTATAATCTCTTGGCCCAGGCATTTGCAGGTCTGTAGTTTCCCTAACTGCTTTTTTTTTCTTCTTCTTTTTTTTTTTTTTTTTTTTTTTGCCATACCACATGACATGTAGGATCTTAGTTCCCTGACCAAGGATCAAACCTGTGCCTGAACTCATGCCGCCTGCAGTGGAAGCATGGAGTCTTAACCACTGGACCACCAAGGAAGTCCTTTCCCTACTGCTTTTATGAGCAGTGTCCACTGTTTGCTGCTACTTCCTAGCCTGAGATCTGAGTTATGTTACTTTTTTCCACCTGAGCTCTGAATTAGGCAAAACAGACACTAGGCCTTCAAGCAGCCCCCAAACAGGTTAGACCATTGTAGGTAAGATCTGGTCTACTCCCTCCAGCTTAAGGTAGGGAATTGAGAACTGGGCTGGAGCCTTTGCCAGACCAAGATCAGGTTGCATAAGGGAGGAGATAGAGTAGGGAAGAGAAAAAGTGCCATGAATTTTCCTATTGCTTTGAATGTTGCTTTTCTTGATTGGGCATTTGCTTGGTTGCTGACAAATCTTGTTTCCAAAAAACTCCTACAGGATTATTTTAGCCAGTTTTTTTCATGTATCAATGGGAGCGTCATAGTCTGCTATTTTGCTTGAGTTTTTTTTTATTGAGTATCTAACAAAAATCTTAATTCTGCCATCTATACATTTACTATATCTCTCTGCTTTGTCATCTCTAAATGATATTATTTATATTGAACAAGACTGAACCAAGTGCAAAAGCTTATGGCAGACTTCGGAAAGCTTCCTCCAATTTTGTCAATGACCCATTAAATAATTTGCTTTTAAGACCAGTTGTCTACCAAATTAGAAATCCCCCTAACCCTGTTATCTAGGTCACATTTTTTTTTCACTTGTCTCATTTTTTGCTTTACTTAAGATAATAAATTGTCTTCAAAATTGTTCTGATCTACTAATCTTGTAACTCAATTAAAAATAAAGTTAATTTGTTTTCCTCCCTCAGAACCATTTCTTGCCTCCTAGCAATCACCAGTTTCTTTGACACATCTTAAACTATACCTTTGATATATATTTTTTTATTTTGCCATCAATTTCAACTCGAATTTCCTTCCCAAACCAGCTCCTCCCCAAGTTTTCTTTATCTCATGTGTGGCAACTCCATGTTTCCAGCTGTTCATGCCCAAAATTGTAGTCATCCTTCACTTCTCTATTTCTCTAACACCCCATGTTCAATCCATCATCATGCCCTTCCATAGCTTTTCCAAACACTAGGTTAAACATTGTCAGATTTTATGAAAGATTTCAATCATTTCTACTTTACCTCCAGGTTCTTCTAGATGAAATCAACCAGTAAGACACTATCCCTTACTGTTTTCACAATATTCTTTAACAAGTGAACATTTCTTCAGTCTTTATAAGACATGATTATTTCTATTGCCCCCTCTTCTTTGATCACATTATATAATATTTGCTGGATATTTTGTTTTCTAGTGAATGGAAGTATTACTTTATACCATATTTTTCCACTTAAACAAATATTTATACATTTGTAACAAAAGAGTTTTTAAAATTTTATCTCATCACATATTTTAAATTGTAGGCAACTGCTGACAAAGCACAGTAGTAATTGATAATATTAGATAAACTGAGATCTTTAATTAAACAATTGAATTGAGTCTCTGTAACCTAGGAAGAGACCACTTTGTGTGGAGGTTAGAGCTCAGGCTTTTGAAACAGTCTATCTGGGTTCAAATACAAAGTTAGTTACTAATGTAATTTCCATTTTGTAGACAAGAGAGGTAAATGCATATGACATGCTTTCATAGCCTCATGCCTTTATTGATGTTGTTTATTCTGCCTGGAATATTCTTCACCAGGCTTTCTTTTTTTTTTTAATTCTTTGATCTCTTTCTTTCTTAATACATGTGTATTATTTTATTTAAAAAAAAAACAACTACATATATTTAAGGAGGATGACATGATTTTTTGATATACATAATGAATTGATTACTACAGTAAAGCTAATTAACATATTTATCTTTTCACACATTTACCACTTTTTATGTGCTGAGAGTACCTGAAATGTCCTCTCTTAGTAAATTTCCAGTATACAATACAATATGATTAACTAATAAAAAATTAAGTATAAATTTATGCAAAGGTGAAAACTATAAACCATTAATGAGAGAAATTGAACGTGACACAAGTAAATGGAAAGATATTCCATATTCGTGGACTGGAAGAATTAATGTTAAAATGACCATGCTCTTGAAAGCAATATACAGATTCAGTGCAATCCCTATCAAAATTTCAATGGAATTTTTTCATAGAAATAGAATAAACAATTCTGAAATTCATATGGAACCCCAAAAGACCCTAAAAAGCCAAAGCAATCTTGAGAAAGAGGAACAAGAAGGCATCACACTTCCTGATTTCAAATTATGTTACAAAGTTGATAGTAATCAAAATGGTATGTTACTAGCATTAAAACAGACACATAGGTGAGATTGGGTACATTCAGTGTGGTATGGCCATAGAAAAAACAGACACATTAAAAAATGGAACAGAATCAAAAACCCAGAAGTAAAGCCAGGCATATACAGTCAACTAATTTTTGACAAGGGCACCAAGAATAAACAGTGGGAAAATGATAGTCTCTTCAAAAAATGGTGTTAAGCCCCCTTTACCTGCTCATAGTCCAGCTATCACCCTGTCTTACTTCAAGATAACCACAATTCTGGGTTCTATTACCAAAGATTATTTTTGCATATTTAAAAAAAATATAAGTGGCATTATATGGTGTATGTTCTTTTGTGTCTAGATTTTTTTTGTTCAGTCTTATGTTTGTGAGATTTGTCCTCAATCTACCATTGTGTGTAGCAGTATAGTTCATTATTTTTCATAACTGCATAGTAATACATTGTATAAATATATTCTCATTTCCTTTTTCTGCTCTATTGTTTATAGATATTTGTTTTTTAAAAAAATCATTTTCTGTTATAAATATTGGTGCTCTGACCATTCTTTTTTTAATTAATTAATTAATTTTTTTGAGGTACATCAAGTTCAATCATCTGTATTTATACACATATTCCCGTATTCCCTCCCTCCCTCGACTCCCCCCCACCCTCCCCGTCCCAGTCCTCTAAGACATCATCCATCCTCGAGTTGAACGCCCTTTGTTATACAGCAACTTCCCACTGGCTATCTATTTTACAATTGGTAGTGTATATATGTCTGACCATTCTTTTACATGTCTTTTGTGTACATGTATCTGCTACCATAGAGTTTTCTTAAACATTATGCTATTCTAGTATTTATCACAGAATTATAGTATTACATTATATGCATCTTTTTGCCCTGCAGGTTTTTCAAGCTCCTAGCCTCATTTTTTTTATTATAGGTAAATGTCAATAACCGTTTATATAATGAACTAGTGAATGATCAATTTCTTGACAGTGTTTTAAGGATTTGCCTTAATAAAGTCCAAGAATAACAGCATTATATGAACTTGTAAACTACTTATAGTAAATGAAGTTCTCTGACAAGAGCAACTATCAGCAACTTTACCAGTTATATGTTTCCAATATATTCCATTAAAACTATTGTCTTCTACTACTTTAAGTGTTTTAATGGTATTATTTTTCTAACTGAGAGCTGTGATGTGGGTATAAGGTAAATGTCTGTGTTTCTTATTTGTTTAAACTTACAAAAGTAATACTTCTATTAACAGGTAGTCTTTCACCCTTCTGGTTTACTTGTGAAAATAATACAATGATTATTCAGAGAAAATAGTAAGAGATTTTTGTTTACACACAGGCTTGAATTATTTGCTATAAATTCCTCACAGAGTCATTTGAATAATTGATATGACTCATTGAACAATTACTTAATCCACAGTGGTTTTCAGTATTATTATTTATTATGGATTAAATTACTACTATTTGGCCTCTTGGAGGCCAGTTTTGTATCCCAAAATAGGCAGCAAAATGTTCAGTTAAAATAATTAGCTTCTTAAAGTATGTGGGCATTAAATTTAGTAGAAGATATTATTACATTTTTTCAAGTAAATTTTAAAACAATATTTATTAGGCAATCAATTAATATAGTGTTTTTGGTGATTGACTAGAAAGATTGTAACTTCATTTTAGAAGGAAAAATCTGAGAAGAGTTGTAATTAAAATCAATAGAATCATACCAAATTGAATGAAAACTTTTCCACAACATTTGAGAGTACTAAAATTTGGATGCATTTGATTGGGAAAGGGAAGCTTTGGTTAAGTAAAGAATAATAATAACTGGACTTTATTATTTTCAATAAATGGTACAAAATAACACATAATATAGTTTAAATAATCATTTAAGTAGTTATACAGATGATGGATCTAAAAGATATTTTTAAGGGAAATAGCAAGCCTATGGATGTACAGCAGTCAAAATATATGTCACCAGATTTTGATAGTGGGCCTAAATTTCCTTTATTATTCTTGGAAGTCTAAGGCAAGATCTTTCAGTTTTCTCTTCTATAAAAGAATATGGCAGTTATTTCCATTGCAACTATCATCTGCTTTTTTAAAATCTAGAGCTGTGGAAAATAACTCATAGAGTTGTGGTGAGTATATAGTCAATAGACCTTGCAAACTATAGAGCACTATCCAGATATAAGGTATTATTATTGTTTTTCTTTAACATTTTGAAGGTAATATCCAGGAAGCCATCATGACATTTAAGACATTCTTTTTTCTGAGAGAGAATATTTGATTGGATAGAGCATTACTCTGACCCAGTTTGGCCACCCATATGTCACATCATAAGAATGTCACTTCATATGAGAGTTTTGTTTCCTTTTTTGCTTGGCTTAATTTTATAAGTCCTTATGATATATTAGTTAAATTACTGGAAATTTTATGCAAAAATCAAAGTTAGAAAGTCGAGAGGCTTTTTAGAATATGTAAACAATTATGTAAAATGTATACAGTATTTACCCAAGAAAAGTAGAAAAAAAAAAAAGGCTTGAGAAAAATATCTGGATACCTGGATAATCTGTGCCATATCAATATCATTGTTTCAAATACTAATGGAATAGGATTAAAAATATTTATTATTTGTATACATTTATCTCAGATTTTCACTTCACAGTGACCTTATAGACATAGTCAAAAAATTTTTTAATCTATGTTTTGTACTTATTTAGTTTGGTTCACTTTGAAATTTCACAAACAATTGTGTATGTTTTCATACTTTACATGATGCAAAATGTTAAAGGCTGCCAGTTGTATCAAGTTAGACAAATATCATTCTGCCTGTAGAAATCAGATGAAGAGTTCATGCAGCGTGTTTACCTCATCAGTCAGACTAGAATAGAATGGCATATTATAATTCTGAATCTCACTGCATTCCCTTAGCCTCTGCTTTATGAAACTTGGCTGGAAACAGTAAATAATGCTAGGTTTCAGATCTGTCTTGCAGTTTCTGAATTTGGAATAAGTAACTGTATATGATGGAGTCAATATTGTATGTCCATAGGACAAACATAAAATTTAAACTTTCTCTCCAATACTTCCTGGAAATACTTTTGGTGCACTCAGTAGAATTTAAAGTGATGCTTATGAATTCATACACCTTTTCTGCCTGAGGAGAGAGATAAATTGATTGATTTACATATTTATTAAATATATCTTACCAGGATGCACACACCTGTGATATTTCATCTCATTTACATGGTCACTTTTGTTGCAGCTAGTCATAAATGGAAGATATGAAACAAAAGCCTACATAAATTGAATATCTAAAACAAAAAATAAAGTAAAATATGAGAAGTAAGTAGACATATATTCTATAGACATAAAAAAAGACATATATAAAGCAAGCAAAGCGTAAGGTTTTTAAGGAATTTTAGAGCTTTATATTTTTATTTAACAATGTTACTATAAACGGAAACTTTAAAATTTGTTAAATAGTAGACTTAAATATTATCTGTGAAATATGATTCAGGCTTTTTTCATCCCCTGGTAAATGAATTAGGAAATATGTTCTTGATGTTTTTATAATTTCATTATCTAAAAATGGCTATTTTTATTGACAGCATGACTTGAAGTTTGTTTTCAGCAATCAGAAGGTATTTATTTTTGGTGCTTCTTTAGCTGTAATGTCTACTTTCTGGAAAGCAGAGAGACATTAAAGATATAATTGTACACAATTCCACGAATGCAAAAATAGAATAAATATTTGAAAGCCAACTATTTCTTCTATAGGTAAGAGTTAATTCATAGTTCTTTAAACTATGAAATAACCTGGAGATTTATTGCTATTGGAGGTATTGCCATAAAGCAGGAACTGATGTTATATAATGTTATAAAATGTTTCTCAAGGTTCTAGAGACTAAGAATTTTCTAATTTGAATATTATAAATAATAAACATTAGATAAATCAGGTTTTCTGAAGGAACACAATATATGGAAAATAATTTGATGATTCCTTAATTTGAAAGATGCTTGAACATCAAACAACACCAGACTTGACAGGACCATATAGCTTGCATCAGTAAGCTTATAAAGTCATCATGTGGAAGCTGAGACTAGTTTACTGATTATAATAGTTTGTATCAGGACAAACCATGCTCAGCACTTGGAGATGCCCCATATAAATCACTACTTTATTTTATGTCACTTTTGACCCCATGATCCTGGATCATGATATGTCTATGACCTTTGAAACTGCAAAGAATTAAGTCATTGTTTTCTTAAATTTGGTTTGATTGACTCCTTTAAGCAGTTTCAGAGCTTTATTTGGAACTCAAGTTCACCTAGGAGGTATCAACATGTCACAGTATATAGTACCATATTTGGGGACTGAAGTTTGCCTAGAAGTTATTTCTTATGTCAAAGTATATACATACTAAGTTGTCTCTTAGCAGGGAATATCAAATATAGCTGGAAAATTATAGGTTTTTGTGGCATGCAGATCAGTGTTTAAATGCTAACTCTGATACATAATAATGGAATAATCATGAGCAGGTTAATTATTTTTTGAGCCAAAGATGATGATTAAAGCATACCTCATATATTTTATTATTATGAAGATCACTTAAGGAAATATATAATAATGGCTAACTCATTTATATAGTTTGGCCTTTAGTAAGAATTCTCTCAAATAGTATTTTCCTCCCAGTTTTTTACCTCCCTCCCCCAACATGCCAAATCTCTTAAAGAACTAAGGTTTCTGGTTATCTTCCCAGTATTATGGTGTATAATGGCTGACCAATGAAAGAGGAAAGTGAGTAGCTTTTCAATAATGCAGATTATTATGTCCCCAGGTGTATTAATGATAAAGTAGTTACCTTTGATATATTCCTTTTACTTCCAGAGGAAAATAAAATTCTTTAGCAAAACATTCTAACTGAAGTCTATCTATCATCTACTTATAATCTATATTGAGCAAAGTTATATGGCAATCAAACATAATGGACAACTTTGATAAGGTCTCAAATTTAAAAAGTTTCTATTCCTAAATATAACTTAACCAATAAATGAATGAATTAAAACCTAACTTCAATATTTCAATCAACATCTAACAATTATTTTGGAGTTTGATTTTGAGATGTTTTATTATATGCTTTTTTGGAAGGACTATGAGCAGTTAATATATTACATCTTTATTTTTGTTTGAAGTCAGTATGTATTTGGTTGAAATTGGATGCTGAATTTTAAAAATGTGATGCAAGATTGTAATATACTGTGACAGCCAGCAATTTCATCCTATAGGTCAACACTAATAAGAAATGAAATGTTATAAAGGCATCATAAACTAATTTCTATCATCTCAGCAGATGTTTTCACTTTACTTACTTCAAACAACAAAGACTCTGAAAATCCTTATTGAACTCAGCTATGGAAAGAAATGATCCAAAAACATCATGTCTTGTTTTATTACATGTAAAATGGCAATAGTTTACATTATGATGTTGCTTTCTGTTCCTTCAAGATAATCTAAACATCGAACTGCTGTAGATTTCAAAGGGTGATATAAGTAAAAGATGATAAATATGAATGATTTCACAAGGTTTGGATTCCATACAAGAAAACAATTTTCAAATCACTATCAAAATTTGCTTATTATCTTTACAGATTATTTACGTAATGATGTATTAGTTTCCCAGTGCTGCCATAACAGAGTACCACAAACTAATGGCTTAAAATAACATCAACTTATTTTCTCATAGCTCTGTAGGGTATAAGTCTAAAATCAAGGTGTTGGCAGGGCCATGCTCTCAACAAAGCCTCTCAGGGGAGAACTTTCCTTGCCTATTCCAGCTTCTGGTAAAGCCAGGTACTTTGTGGCTTGTGGAAGCATAAATATAATCTGTCTCTTATCACATGGCTGACTTTTTGTGTCTGTCTCTTCTCTTCTTATAAGGACACCAGTCTTACTGGATTAGGAACCTATTCTACTCAAGAATGACCTCATTTTACCTTAACTGATAAAATTCTCAATGACTCTAATTTTCAAATAAATTCACATTCTGAGGTACTAGGGATGAAGACTCCAATATATCTTTTGGGAGGGACACAATTTTACCCACAACAGCTCACCCTGTGTAACCCTGAAATTCATATGCTTCCCACATGCAAGATATATTCACCCCATCCCCAAATCCCTCAAAATTGTATCCCATCCTAGCATCAACTCTAAGTCCAAAAATCTCATCTAAATATAATCAACTCAAAAAGTTCCAAATTTTACCTTATAAATCATTTAAATAAGGTACAAATGAGACTGAATATGATTCATTCTGGCACAAAATTCCTATCTGAGGGCCTGTAAAACCAGAAAGCAAGTCATCTGCTTCCAAAATATAGTGGTAGGACAGGCATAGGGTATATATTCCCATTCCCAAAGGAAGAACTTGAAAGAAAAAAGAGGTTGTGGTTCCCAAGAAAGTCCAAAACCCAGCAAGACAAATTCTATTAGATTTCAATTCCTGAGAAATATTATCAGTGACTTGATGCTCAGTCCTCTGGGCCTGCTTGGGGGGGGGGGGGTCCCACACTCTTGGGCTAATTAAGTCCCATTAACCCAAGCCTCTGAATCCATGGCTCTGACCTTGGAGCCATTCTTCCTTCAATCCATCCTCTCTGTCCGTTTCAGTTCAGACTGGCACTTTTTCTGCTAGTATATTATCCTCAAAAACTTGTTCTTCAATGGATATCATGGGGATCCACCCCATTAGACACAAAGTTCTCCACAAATACTTTGGAAAACCCTACCTCTTTTCCTGACTGTTGCTGATATGGGTGTTTGGTTCCATAAGTAACATAAGTTCATTGCCTAACCTGTTTTGTAAATGCTTGTCCAGCCACAATCTTGGTCTTGTTTCCAGAGCACACTATCTGGATGGCCTGAGAATTTTCCAAATTATCAAGTGCTGGTTCCTTTTTGCTAAGCAATTCCTTCTTCAACTTATCTCTTTCCCCTTATATTTTACTATAAAGAGCAAGGAGAAACCAGGTTTCCCTTTCCATATTTTGCTTGGAAGTCCTTTTGGCTAAATATCGAAAGTTCATTGCTTACAAGTTCTGCTTTGGACCCAATAGTAGAACATAATTCAGACAAGTTATCTGCTCTTTTATGACAAGGATCACCTTTCCTCTAGTGTCTAACCATAGTTTCCTTATTTCTATCTAAGACCTCAACAAAAGCACCTTTAACATTCATATTTCCAGCAACATGGTGATCTCATAAAATTATGTCTATATTAAATTATATATATATTATTATATACTATCTATATTTAGTTATATATATATGTGTATATATATATATATATATAATGTTTATATACATTATATAATTCCCTAAAACAATAAAAGCTTTCTTTACAGCTCTCCTCTCTGAGATCTCACCAGAATTGTCTGTAATGTCCATGTTTCTGCCAACAATCTCTCAAAGGCAATTAAAGTTTTTTCTATCAAATGCCTCAGAATTCTTCTAGCCTCTAAACATTACCCAATTCCAAAGCCATCTCCACATTTCTAGGTGTTTGTTACAGCAGCATCCCACTTACCAGTACCAGAATCTGTATTAATTTCCTAGTGTTGCTGTAACAAAGTACTACACATGGGGTGATTAAAGCCATAGCACATAACAAAATAACACAGTTATGGAGGCTAGAAGTCTAAAACTAATGTCTTGGTAGGGCCATGCTCCTCCAAAGCCTCTAGAGGAGGATCCTTCCTTCCTCGTTCCAGCTTCTGGTAGCCCCAATGTTCCTTGGCTTGTGACCGTATAAGTCTAATATCTGCCTCCAGCTTCCTGTGGCCATCTTCTCCTACTCCAATATGACTTCATCTTAACTGAGCTAGTTACATTGCAATAACTCTGTTTCCAAATTCGCTCACATTCTGAGGTACTGGGGTTTAGGGCTTCAACATATCTTTTGGAGAGATACAATTTAACTGATAACAATGGATGAACTGTGAAATGAATCCCAAAAATGAACAATATTTCAGTGCTTTTTGAGTTATCCTTACATCATATGTATGGTGTTGCTAATATTCATTACTTTACTTTTCCTATCCTGCTGCATTTATAAGTGAATAATCAGAATTTTCAGCATGTATTCAAAAGTCTGATAGATTTGAAAAGATTAAAGATTCTAAAAGAGTTTTTAGGAGTGGAAGTTACAGTAGAGTATTTCAGACACCATATAAACCAATGTGTCATTTCAGAAGACAGTATATTAAAAGCAAGACATGATTTAAGTTGAAGTGTTTTTCTTCAGATCTTAGATTTTCAAACATTAGAAAAATTTAACCCATATTCCCATATTTGTTTTTCTCCTCCAAAAGATTGTATATTAGTTTTAACTATTGCTGCATAATAAATTACCACAAACTTAGGGATTTAAAACAACTTTCATTTTTTGTCTCAAAATTCTGTACATTAGAAATCTAGCATCGCAGGTCTGGCTTCTCTGCTCAGGCTAAAATCAAGGTGTTGGTCAGGCTCAGTCTTCACATGGAAGCTCTGGTAAGATCCTGCAAGCCACACAGCACAGCCAAAAGATAAATAAATAAAATTTTAAAATATTAAATTAAATTTAAAATAAAGGACTCATGTGATTAAGTCAGGCTTACCTTGATAATCTCCCTATCTTAAAGTTAACTGTGCCATATAATCTAATAATTGAGAGGAAACATCCTTACATTTACAGTCTCAGGTTTTATGCAGTGTGTGCACATGGAGGGCAGTAAGTCCCAGGGTCCACCTTTGAATTCTGCCTCTCCAATATAGCACCTGATATTTCAGGTTATTTGTTTTAATAAAAGGAGTGAACAGAGGGAATAGATTCATTATTATCTTCTTTCTCTTTTGTAACATATTTCATTTTAAAATAAATATTTGCTACATAAAAGTAATATATACTTATACATTATTATGTTTTATATATATATATATATATATATATATATATATACACAATCATAATTAAATGAACAATGATTAACACATCTTACAACCTAAGAACTAGAACATCACCAATACCTTGCATATATTTCTATGGGATGCAATCTTCTGAGAATTTCTCTTTTAACTTAGAAGGGCTATAGTCATAATTTGTTCTTAAGTATGCTATGATATACCCTCAGTGTTCCTTGATGTCCCTTACAGCTGAAAACTGGAAACACTGGTATAAATTTTAAGTTCCAAGCAGGACTTGGAGAAGGGAAGAAAGAAATTAGCTAGAGGAATTAGGGAAGTTTTTATGGCAGGACAGATATTTGATCTATTATTGAAAGAGTGATGAGTAGTGCTTTGTAATCAAGGAGAAGACAATGAGGAAGACTCACATGGAGGGAACACCTTAAGAAATGGTGTATATTTGAGAATGAATATTTCATATTTGAAGGAGAATGTGGAGATGTCTGACTATATTAGAGAGTTTATGTTGGATAGTACTGAAAGAGATATATGTAAAAATAGTTTGGAACCATATCTTAAAGTACCTTAAATACAAAATTGTGGAGTTTGAAATTGTCTCAAGAACAGGGGAAGCCATCTTAGGTTTTAATTATGCTCAGGCTATAAGCACTATGAGAGCAAAAATCAATGTCTCTTTTGTTCACCACTGTATCTACAATGCCTAGCATATAGTGTGTTCAATGAATATTTGTTAAGTGAAGAGATTATAAGATGGAAGAGATTAGATGCAGGAAGATAATTTTTGAGGCCATTCTATGAAAGACCTGGCCCAGAGTGGTAGCAGTGGGAATTAACATGAAAATTGGGTTAAATATGATGAGCACAATAGAAACTGTGGTTGTTCAAGAGCATCTTAAGTACTCATGAGGTCAGCACTGAAGCAAGTGACTGCAGAATTTACTTTGGATATAGAATTATTATGTGCTTATGTACAGGGGGGAGTGGATATTTGGTGGTCTGAGTAAGGGCACAGAGCAAATACAGTGGGTCTGAGAGTTTGGATAATTTTGATTTAAATTGTTTCATTAGGGAATGTGAATGACAGAGAAGTGTCATAATTTTTAGCAGACTAAGCAACATATTTCAGATTTCACAAACAGTGAGCATTCTTTCAATGTGTTATGCATTATGCCAATAAGCAGACTGTTTTCAGGATTGTTCTCATCTCTAATGTGAGGATGATAATGGTAATTACTTCATAGGATTTTTATAAGGATTAAGTAAGTTAATAAATGTAATGAACTTAGTAGAGAACTTGCCACATAAAGAAATCTTGATGAATATATTCTAGTGTAATTAGTGATGTTAATTCAGTATTAACTTCTGGTTGAACATTTATTTGGTCAATTGTTACTAAAGCTCAACCAGTATTACAGATTTAGGGACTTATGTATAGAGTAGAATACACTTCACACTCTTTTACCCTTTTTGGCCTTGGATTGGATCTATAGTAAGATGATTATTTGGTATCCTCAATCTATTACATTTTGGCTAACCCAACTTAAGGGGAAAATAAACAATTAGTGTCTTAAAATAGCATCATCTTATAAATTATTTGCTTGTGTAAGTAGGGCATATTTGATATTTTAAGTAAATTTAGCATGAAACCGTGGGGCTTTTGTATTTCTGCCAACATTGAAATATGCTTCTGAATTCTCAAAAAAAGAAAAAAAATAGCTGCAAATGTCTTGAGTGACATAAGAACCACATTGTTGCCTTTAATTTAAAGGCCTTTCTTAATTAAGAAAAAGAGAATCTTTATGCTTTTGCTGTTTTCAGAAAATGAGGCCAGTTTAGAGATTAACATGATTTGGAAGTTTAGAGAATAATTATCTTGATTAATGTTTTACCTGAATATATCATCATTATTTAAGCTATGCTTAGAGTATAGTTACCAGGGAAATTCCTATAGATATTTATTGTAAACACTGAAATAATGTTTCAGTTATTGCATTTTTGCCCCATTTTTTTTTACTTAAAATATTAAGTTTTTAAGAAAAAGGCATAAAAAAACAGATTGCCAATTTGAATCCTGTCCCACTTTTTTTTTGCATGCTTTTCCTCAATTAAGAAAGGGCATGGTAATAGTACCAATTTCATAGTTTTGTTGTGAGGATTAAGTGAATGAATACATGACAAACGTATCACATGGTAAATGATTAAAATATACCTGACATATATTAAATGCTCTATAAGTATATTCTATTATCATTACTGTTTGATTTTAGAAAATTATCATGCATGAGTGTCTTTTAAAAAAGTCTCTCACTTTACATTATGTGTGTGCATGTGTGTCTGTGTGTCTGCCAGCAGTATAAGTGGTTATTTCAGGATGCCATTTTTTGACTTGCAGCTTGATTTTGGAAGGCTTTTTAAAACATACATGAAATAAATTTTCCAGTGTTGAAGACTGAATTTCCATATCTCTTATAGACTTGACAGTTTTCTTTATTCATTCTAACAACTAGAGACACTAGATTCCTCCTATACTTTCCTTACTTTAGAAAATTCTTAAATAATATAAAACAACATAAAGATATTATTTATAGATGTCTATGGGTATTGAGACAAGAGGTTACTTTTTCAAGGAGGCCGTCATTCTCTTTATTTGGCAAGTTTCTTATTTTAAATAATCTTATATCCTTTACTTGTGTATAAAAAGACCATTTACAGCTTAGACTGTAGGCTAAATGAGGCACTATCCAACTTTTATACTGAGGAACAGATATTTCAAACCTCATAACAATGATAATTGTGTCAAAAGATTGTACTACATTGTAAGCTTCAATTTCCTATGTATAATCAGTTTTGCCACTATCCTTTACAAGAGTTATGCCTGATGCTTGGATTGGTGGCATTTGTCATTTGTTATACTGAGACTGATTTTGGCTCTTAAAACGTCATCTTTTTTGTGAATAAGTATTATCTAGTATGATTTCTCTTCAGTTTTCCTGGTTCTATTATAGCCAATTCTTCTCTTCCATGTGTTTAGAATTTATTTTGGTCACAAAGAATGTATTCATAACCTAAAATGTTTTCTTAAAAAATCCATTTTGCAATGTATTTATCATCAGAGAAGAAAACACTTTTTTTTGCAACTGATAGAAATAGATTTGCTTTAATAATTTTAAGTCAAATATAAACATTGATAGGCAATAACAAAGTTTTAAGTCCTCTGTCATCCACTTGGTTTTTAAAGCATTCAGTAATTTGTTATACTTAGTTTAAAAATTTTTATTGTGTAAAATACATGAAACAACTCAATGTATTATTTACAGTTATAAATGTGTTCAACCATGATTTTCATTAAATGTGTACAAAATAAACACCTTAACTTATGTATATGTGATAATTACATAAAATAAAAATGTAATACATTACTTGGTGTATTTATTTTAAAATTCATACTGGGGCCATTGATTTTATATTTAGAATAGTCCTTAGTTATTGAAGTTTTATTTTCCTTTTTGCAGATATTCAAAGTTGTTATCACCCTCAATTATTTATCATGACATGATTTTAGCAAACACAACCTATTTTTCATGTAAAACAGGAAAATTATTCTTAATGAAAAAAAAAAACACCATTAGGGAACTTTCCTTAATTAACAATGTATTTCCTGACATTGCTTAGATTTTAACTTCAGGTTTTCTCTCATGTCTCAATTTCCATTTTGTTTTAAAACATCTAACTGTTGGGTCTGTCGATCAAGATCAGTTTTCATTAGTAACTTTTGTTTTATATATAGCACAATTAATTTGAAAAAATAATGCATTTCTGTAGACTAAGTAAATAATTTTCAAAAAGTTGAGTAATCATAGTCACCTCTAAACCAGGGAACTAAATTGCAAAAGGAAGTTCATGTTTCTGCATTTGATGGGAATGTAGTACATGCTGAAATCAATTGATATGGGAAAGTGAAGCTGAAATGGTTTTACTTTATTCTTGTTCTTTCCATAAATTCCAGCCCTAACTTTTCTCCAGGCTTGAAGATACAGAAGGAGAAAGACCTAGGAGAGTTAAAGAAGAGATGGAAAGAAAGGGCCTATGACTGGGTTGACTTAGACTCAATCTCACAAATGTAGTTATAGAGTCAAAACTAAAAATCAAAAAAGAATTTTTTTTTTACTTCTTCACATCTCCTTACTTCTCTATTATGCCCTTAACACTCAACCTCAATCATACATGTCTCATGTTTTTCTATACAGCAGATACATTTAGATTGTTATAGATTTTTCTTTTTTGCATACTAAGTGATAGCTTTGGATTGTTATAATGCTCTTTCTTGAGATGAATGTGTTCTAGTAAAGCATAAATGTGATAATTTAAACTCATTCCTTGAACATTTTGAGAGTTATCTAATTTATATGCCACTTCATTAATCAGAATCCCTGGGTAATTAGAGCTACTGGGTTAACAGAAGTACTAGCATTCATATAAGGTATTATTTTTTGAAGAATACTCCAATGCATTTTATTCTGTTTTATTAGATATTCATAACTATCCTATGGAATATAGAAATTTTAGTTTACTTTAAAGTTGAGAAAATTGAGATTGGTAAGCACTCTATGATAAGAAATAGGATTGAAATTAAAGTTTTTATGAATTCTTAAATATTATTTCATCTGAATGACCAGAGTTTACTGAAGTTAGCTAGATCAT
This sequence comes from Hippopotamus amphibius kiboko, assembly GCF_030028045.1. Classification (NCBI taxonomy): domain Eukaryota; kingdom Metazoa; phylum Chordata; class Mammalia; order Artiodactyla; family Hippopotamidae; genus Hippopotamus; species Hippopotamus amphibius. The sequence goes on from NC_080203.1 coordinate 56,574,534, forward strand.
TGGCTGATGTATGTACAGTGTTTCATATGTCCAAGGAATTTTATAAGCTGTTGCATTATTTTCTGCAACTTCATCTATTGCAATACTCAGTTTTTAAATTACTTTCCATAATTATTGGAAATAATATTGCTATACACTTCCAAGATATTAGATTATGATAAGTGAATTTATCTTGAAATGATTTATAATAAAATAAACAGTTGATAACATATAACTTTGAAGTTGACTCTAATATAGTCATAACATTGAATTTAAGAATGAGTATAGATAAAGGGAACAGGTATGTGGGTGTGTGCACATAGGTGTTTACACACATTGTTGAAAGAGGGTCAAATGAAGGCTAAAAATTAATTTACCTTGCTTATTTCAATATAAACTTTGTTTATATTTACTTTGTTTCCTTACCTTAATTCTCATATACTCTACCACAACTTTTTCTACGTTCTTTGACCTTACCGTATTTGGGAAACCCTACACCATGCCCCTATTTAATTTCCATTGATTTGACTATTCATCTGACAGCCTTAAAAAAACAGAGTACAAGATATAGAGAATTCCCATGAAGTCAGCAAGAGGTTCCAATTATAGTCTTCTTTTCCTCAATATCCCTCTATTTGTCATTCTCTTGGTGCCACTTTTTTGTGAATAAATCATATCCATATGTAACAGAAACCTCATGTGTAGCTCTTAGTTTCAACCATCTAGATTTACTACCAAGACTTTACAAGAATGCTAATGAAGCATAAGACTGATTTATTTGTAAAGGTTTTATTGGAAGTTCCAACAGGGAATAAAATGAAAGGAAAAATGAAATTATAGTAATTCATTGCTCCAGGGTCACCTCAAACTGATCATGTGTTTAATATTTTATTTTATTAAAATTAAACAAAATAGTATAAATTGACATATTAAAATTGAGAAAGTTTAAAATTTTAAATTATCTGTGCCATCAGCAAATTAATCACTTCTGCTTGAAATAAGCTTATCTCCTTAGAGTTACAAAATGCTCAATCCTAATTATCATTTGAATAAATAATTCACTAATTTGATCAGTAAAGTAGCCCCTGTGAATTCCTGTTATCTGAAAGAATAGAAAATTTTCTCTGTCTCATTTATAAGCTTGAATAATAAACAATTATAATATTACTCTAAAGTTTTAAGTGTATCAGCCAATAGCTGATGTAAATTCCATTTTGAGGGACCTTAATTATGTCTGCTCCACAGTTTCCCTTTTTAGTAAATAATGATGGAATCAATTTCAAGTAAAAATACTATTCAGAGCTTTGGGAAATCAAAAGTATTAGCTTTAATTGAATCAAAGTTATTGTTGAATAATGGCTACCCTTTAAATGGCATCAAACAAATACCCAAATAACTAAACTCCCTATGTCTTTCCAGAAGTAACAGCCATTGAAATTATAAATAGTGCAAAATTTCTGACTCCCGTTTGATTTTTTTCTTTTAAAAATTGGATTGTCCAACACAACATTATTAAAGCTTTCTTAGCCATATAGATACATTAAAGTTTAAATACTGGTTTCCTCTTTTAATGTGCCAAATTTATTTCAGATATGGTACACTGAAATTAGATTGCCTTAGGCTTAATTTCTTTGTCCTACTTTGATAGTGCATTCTCCCTCCTCCTCCTCTCACTTCATCTTCTTTATATTTTCCTAAATTGTGAATAATTGTGAATTATAAAGAAGTGGACAGGATGATAAGTGTTCATCTTTTGTAACTTTGGAAAATTTTACTCTGTGCCACCTAGACCTCTCTACTTCCAAAGTTATTCCACATGCAAAATGATAAGTGAATGCAACATTGTGCCTTTGATTCCAAATTTCTCAGTCAGATAAACAATTATTAAAAATGTTTTCCCAATGATACTCTTTGGCTTCATTTAATAAATCTGGTCTCAGACATGTGATTCTAACATCTTTGTGCTTTGGTCTCTGCATTTGAAATTAAGTATAAAATTTTTCCCATCTTTTACTAAGTGAAAGTTTTACAATGTTCCAAATTAATATGAAGCAAATTGCTTTACAATCTAAGCATAAAATATCAGTAAAGAGCAAAATATATTTGCTGCTTCTCTTTGTTAACACCAAAGTCAAGTACAGATTTTCTTCCCAGGGTAACAGGTTATGAACTCTGCTTTATAGAAAAAAATAACTATGCCTTTAATCATTTAATACATATCATTAAGAAAATTGACAGTGTGTTCATGGGAAGCCAGAAAACAAAATTTAGAATTTATGTGAATAACAGAAAATGTATTAAATATACCAGGGATCATTCCAGTACTTAAACAGAATATCATGTCTTTTTTAACATTGGACAACAAAAGAGTTGCTTTGGTTACTTATTTCATTTCTTATGATAGCAACTAAGTAAAAAAAAAAATTGGAAAGTTTGAAATACTGTGACATCTGATATAAATAATTACACTCAGGTAATTCCATTCATGTCTGTATAAAGAGGTGATTGACATGATGGGCCATAAAGTACTGTGAAGACAAGGGTCAAACTGGGTGAGTGAGGAGATCAGCTGGTATGATGAACCCTTCTCCCATTCACAGTATGCAATCTTCTTTCTAGCTATACAAGTTCCTACTGTTTTCATGAATATCTCTGCTCATTCTTGTCTCTGTAACTTTGCTCATGTTATTCCTATCCTTAGTAATCCTCTTTCTAATCCTGACTTTTTATGCAATGCCTTCCATTGCAAGTTCAGGGTCTTCCTTACCTATTTCAACTTTTAAATATCTACCTTTTATTTGAAGTATTGATATTACAACATTTTCAGTCTACATCATGTAGTTTAGCATACAGTTTACATTATCATAGCTTTTTTCTTGTTGTTTCACCAGTTAATCTAGCCTCAATAGCTACATCATAAACTGCTTGGGGATATGTCTGAATATATGTATTTTTGTTGTCTACCACAGTTCTAAAAACAAAGTATTAAATAAAGAGTTATTGATATTTACTAAATGAAATAGCCCAATCTATATATTCTGCCATGAAAACTGCTCACTGATTTTTTAATTTGGATCTTTGAGATTTTATTCTATTCTCCAAACTTACCTACAAGGTTTGGGAGGATTTACATACATATAATGGAGTTTTCATTTTTATCAATGTATAATATTTCTTTATCTGACATTCATAAGTTTGATAAATATTTGTTGAGCACCAAACTCTATTGCAGACCTTGTATTAGATACTGGAATTAAAAGAGTAAGAATACATAACAGATATCTTGTGATTTAGTGGTGAAAAGAACTCAGGGGCCCCAGAAGCTAGATCCATGAATCCTAGGTGTCCGTGGACCTCATTTTGGGAAACCATGATATGGCGGCTTTAAAAGATGAATTTAGAGATTTAGGAAGAGAATACAGAGAGAATGCTGGCTCCAAAATTAAAATAGGAGATAATTAAAAAATTAGAATATGGTCAGGGCACTACATGCTGCGATGAGGTTAAGCGAGATGAGAAATGAAAATGAAATTGTCCACCATATTTAACAATTAGGCTACTACTGACAATCTTAGAGCACTTTTTTGGAATGGCAAAAGCATAAACAAGACTGCAGTGATCTCAGAAGTAAATGTTAAGTAGGAAAATTTCTCTTCCTGGAGAGAGGGATTAAAAGAAGGAGAGAAATTATGGCAACATGTGGTTTTCAATGCAATGTGTGCACTAAAAAGTAACTTAAATTTTGTTATGTTCACTTCTGCCAAGTAGCATCCTAGAAGCATAATTTAAAAAAAGTAAAATATCAGCAAGTAAAAGAATAGCAAAGACTGAAGTCACCACGGTGTAAAAACAAGAGAAACAAACAAAAAACATACAGACTCATAGGCCTTTCTCAGGGAAATTATGAGGAATATACCAGCTTATAACCTTCCCAAGAATAGGGGCCATGTGTAATTCTTTTTTGGCATATCCTGGAGCCACCAGAACTGAGATCGCAAATGCTAGTCCACAGTAAGTACTAGCTAAACTGAATTGAGACAATAGAACAGTATACTTAAGAACATAAGAGAAAGGCCAGGTTTCACACTCTGGCTCCAACACTTATCAGACAAATAACTTGTCCTTATTTTCCCTCTCTGCGAATGGAGGTAATGGTTGTATTTGTGTCAGGGTTATTGTGAGCATTAAATGACATAATGCATATAAGATGCCTATCCCAATCACTTAGTAAGTACTCAATGAATGTTAGTTTTAATAATGATGATAGTATTAAATATAACACTAAAGTATTTTATCAGTGAAAGAAAGCCCTAATCAATTTACACTGTATATGAAAACTTAGTAAATATGTTTACATCTACTATATCTCACCAGAAAGCTTCCACTTTGTATCACCAAGATTCAAACAGGATGCTAATGAATATAAAAAATAAAAAGCTAGTGTTCAGAATCTTAATTAAATTAATTGTATTTGATCTTGATTAGTAAAACTGAGTTCCGATGTTTAATCATAATATGGTTAAGGTTGATTATTTGGTCTCTATTCTGTACAGTCCTTACAGAGTAAAAATTATCACTGAAGAGATTTAATTTTTTGACTCATTCTCAACATTATGTATATATTTATTACTACAGCTACCAAGAATCAAAATTTTTCAGTATTATTTACAATGTAAGTTCAAACTACTTAAGAGTTATTTTTAGATGTATTATATTTCTGAACTATATCTCTATGGTCAAGAAACTTAATACTACATGTTACTGATAACTATGAAAATAGATAAAATTTTCAATTGGTCACCCCAACCTACCAGAAATAGTGCAGGATGTATTATGTCAAGGTGGTTAAGAACAAAAGCTTGGGAATAAGGTAGACCTAGGCTAGAATACTGCCTCTTGTCCTTATTGTTTCTTAGTTTCCTCATTGTTGAAGTGTGGAAAGTAATTGTATCTTCATTAAATAAAATAATGCATTACATTGCTTACACCAGTGCCTGACACTGAGTAAAAATTCAATAAATGTTAGTTATTATCATTATTTGAAAAAAAATTAGATTTCATGATATGCTTGTGATGTAACTGTGTCACATTTGTATAGATATTAACTCTAAAACATTGTGGTAAAATCCTGATTTAAATTATTCACTCTTGCAAAAATCTCAGCTTTGGTGACTTGAAGATTTTACTGTTTTCTTATTTTAGAATGTAGATCTTTGTTAGAGGTTAACAGAATGAAGGTCTGCCAAGTCTATTTCTTGCTCATGTCCTAGTCTTATATGGTTCAGGAAGCCCTCCTCAAAGTGGTGGCCCAGGAATCCAAGTTGCTTCCATGTTGCAGCTAAAACACTATAGTTACAACATCAGAAATACCTAGGTCTCAAGGTCATCATAGGGGAGTTAAGGGGAGTAAGGATTGCTCAAGGGGGAGAAATGACCAACCCTCAAAATGGTGAACATTGCTTCCCTCATATCCATTGGCTATACCAGTCATGTGGGTCCAGCTTAATATAAAGAAACTTGAATAACATAGATGTCTTATGTGCTCACAGAAGGAAATGGATTGGTGATTATCTAACAAGTCTCTACCATGGTTGCTGAGTAGCACAGTCAAGATTTCAACTTAGACTTACAGGCCACACCCTCTTAATCACTAAGTGTTCCTTATGAAGAAATATTTATAATGCAGTTTGGTAAATACAGCTAAACAGAAAAAATCCAAACCAATATGGGAGAGTAAAAGAGGGCACTTAGTAGTCAGCAAGTCCTCATCAAACTCATACCAAAATCACACGTAACATTGAAGGTTGGCATTTGTTCTTTTGAATGAACAAGATGACATGTCAACACTGCACTATGTTTTAATACAGTGTTTCTTTGTAAAGGAAAAAATATTCTTGGGGCTTACCAGTCTTATTGCATAGTTTTATTATATTTTGTTTATATATCTAACCTAAAAAAGGGGATAAACTCTTCATGCTTTTCTCTGTTATTCAACTTTAAAATGAAATTTACACATGAAATATAAACATATCTGCAAAACCAATAAAATTCAAATAACATTAATTTAAGATGACAGATAAGATCGTTTTGCTGAATCTAAGTTGCAGTTCCCATTGTGACTATGATTTTGATTGCTATGCTGCTGTTCCTTTGGTTTTGGCACATCTCTACTGCTGGTTGCCCTCTATGTCCTCACATTTCCTACCATTTTTTCCTGTTTGAAGAAGTGGGAAACATTTGTTAATGCAGCACTTTCTAGTATCATTTGGCCTTCAACCTTCATGTGGCTTTGGTGCAAATACAGTGTTTACATGTTAAAAATAAATAAATAAATAAAATGTAGATCTTGTACTGAATATAATTTCATTCAAATGCAGAAAAGATGTCTTACACTTTCAGTGGGAATTTTGGGCAGATACCCAGTTCAATTCTATTAGCTAACTCATATTGATAACTATGTTATTTTACAAATGTAATCAACTTGATTTTTAGAGACATCAGGATACTGAATGTTATATTCAATACTTAAGAGAACAGTGTTGTCCATAAAGGTGCTGGGCACATGGTGGTGTTGTTACTTTGTTTGCTTTATTTTTGAGAAATGGTTATTTGGTATTTTATCTAAAATACTGAAATAGTCACCATGGGATAAATCTAGAAATGTGTTGGACTTCTCTCTCTTAATCTTGATGTTAATATTCTTTTTATTTCAGTTCATATAGAACAGAGTGCCCCCCATATATACACATATGTTTGTTGTTGCTGTTTGTTTGTTTAAGGTTTCTAAAGGCAATAATTGGATTCAAATTGAAAACTTTTAACAGGCAGGGTGGGCAGTGGGAGTTGTGTGGTGGGACAAGGATACACTCATGGGATCTGTTGCTTGTATCATCCAGAAATTGGAATGTTGATTTTGTTTGTCATGTATATCTAGGTATGAATGATTTGAGTTTAAGTATACATATAGAAAACCATTAAATGGCTATCCAATATTTTTATTAATTATTATTTTCATCATCACTGCCATTGGCTACACAGTTTTGAGGCCCATTGATTATTGCTACTGAGCTTTTATTTTCTCCAGGTAAATACTGTCTGTGACATCAGAGATACAAAGTAAAAAACATTTTGAGGTAAATATCTGTGCTTATGTATTCATTTTCTATTCTGCTGTAACAAATTCTCACAAATTTACTGGCTTAAACAACACAAATGTATTTGTTATCTTACAGTTCTAGAGATAAGACAGTAAAAAAGTTTCACTAGGATGAAGGCAAGATGATAACAGGGCTGTATTCCTTCTGGAAAACCTAAGGGAGAATCAATTGCTTTGACTTTTCCAGTTTCTGGAGGCCACCTATATTTCTGGCATATGGTCCCACATCAATCTGACCTCTGCTTCCATAACAGCATCCCTGTCTCCATCTCTGACCGTCCTACCTCTTTAGGGACCCGTGTGATTACATTGAGCTCACTCTGTTAATTCAGAATAATGTTCTTCTCTCAAGATCACATCTGCAAATTCCCTTTTGCCATGTAAGGAAACAGTCCCAGTTTCCAGGGTTTGGATGTGGACAAAATTTGGTGGTCATTAATCTGCCTACCACAGCTTGTGTGTTTTTCAGAGGATAAAAGTTTAATGGCTTGATATGTGAATGTATTCTGTTTAAATACTAGTATTTTGATAATGGTGCAGGGTGATTTTGTGGTCTCCAGTTATAAATGATAGGAAATTCATTTTAAGACACTGATGCTTTAAAATTTCCATTGACTTTAACAATTATAATACCAGTTAAAAATGAAGCACTATTCCATAATTTAGTGTTGTTCATCTGTAGACTAGATATGGTCAAATATTTCTAATGATTTATTAATTAACCTTTAGTCCTTTGTTGACATATGTACTTTTTAGTAATTTATTGCAATTACCCTACCCAAAGTGTATTTCAGAAGCTTAGGCTTTTGTTTTATTCAGTTACATGGTCTGAGATTGTGTTATTTCAGCAGAACAAAATAATTTTGCCTCAAAATAGTAACAAATTTAAATGTATGGAAATATTCTTTTCTGTTTCCAGAGGATGAGAGACATGTTTTTCTCTTTCTCTTAAATGGCTAAAACTGGCTCTTTTTTTTTTTTTTTTTTTTTGTGGTTGTTGTCTATCAGCTTCGAAGGTCATGGTTGAGGCCAGGACTAAGCCTCTTGGATAACGTTTACAGTGTTCTCAAATGACTTAAAAATGAACTAAATTGTTTTGATTCTACAGTGGTAAAGGTCAGAGAGAAAATCAGTTTAGTCAGTCTTGTCTAGTTCCTAAATACACATAATAAAATATGCTATAAAGTACAGTGAGGAACTTTTAACTTTAAAAGAAATTGGTAGCATAGGGATTAGAATGCTTATGTATTTAAATTGCTGGATAGGGACTTTGAAATAGGGGTTATTATTAAAGGTTTCAGACCAATCACTCCTAGATTTTCCTTTTTATGTTTTCACTCTTAGTCACATTTAGACATTATTTATATGAAAAATATTTTAATTTATCCCCTTTTCAAGTTATTGGGCATAGTTATTGAATGTGAAAGATTAAGGAGAGAAAATACTCATGATTTCCAGTTGTTACATATATGATTTGAAAAGCCTATATTTACTCTGGTTTTGGATTTTATTCCCCTTCTCAGGAATCACTTAGGAACAAAATAAATAAACTGTTCTCTCTTGTGGCTTAGTCTTAGTGAATTTTGTACAATTTGTGCAATTGTAATCCAGTAAAGTGTTAATTCAGAAATACCTCAGAAGGATTGTTAGCATTAGCTAGTCTCCTCTAGCAGATTTCTGCTGCTGCATCTGCAGAATCTATGAAAATAGGATTTCTTAATAGACTTTGTAACTTGTTCATTAGTCAGAGTGCTACTTATTTAGACTGTCAACAATTACACAAGTTTTCAAGTAAAGTTTAAGCCAGTGATTAGTTATAGTTGAAATATACAAGTGAGAAGCCATTATTATGAGCTCAGCTCAGAATATTTTCATGATGTTTCTGGGTTTGAGGATGGGCCAAAAGCAATGATTTTCTTCCTGCAAATCGCCTCATTGTAATATAAGTTGAACATTTGAGAAAAATAATAGGAAAGAGGTAGATTATTTTATTAACTCCCTCTGTGGCTTACTAGGTCCTTACATCTAAGACTGAGACCAGAGGAATTGTCTTTAATGCATTAATATGATGTCCACACATGCATATGGTAGTACCTTACTATATCTAAGACATGTCATCTTAGAAAAAATCATTATTGTTTCCAAGGGTAAATATCCCTATTGGGGATGCCCTTTGCACTCCATTCCATGTATTCCAAAATATAACTTTGTTTCTGTTCAATTCCCCTTTTCCATCAAGATTTTCTTCTAGTCTAGTCCACCAGCCACCTTAAAAAATAAAAATTTACAAAACTACAAACACCCTCCCTGTAAAACCTCTTACTGAATATATTTCCTCCGCAGCTACCAAGATGAAGTAATTCCTACGCTGAATTAACATTTAGCATCAATAAACAATATTTATCCTTTTAATACACATATATGCATCTCTAAATAATTATATAATATTGTTTTTTTTCCAAAATTTTTATGAAAAATTTCAAACATCCAGCAAATTTGAATGGGTTATGTAATCAATACTTGTATACACACTATTTAGATTTTACCCCTGATATTTTACTCTGTTTGCTTTTTCATACATCTAATCAATTTTAGTATTGTTTTATGTTTTGAAACTTTATGTAAGTTGTCCTTTTTCAAAGAACAGATTCATGCCTTAGTCCTAGTACTTATTATCATTATTTCATTTTACTATACTCCAGCATAAGAATTGTTTAGCTTAAATGTAGATACAAGAAAAAATAAAGTTAAAAAATAAGGGAGTAATAACATCTGTACAAAAGGAAAATAAGCATAGAAAAGATAAGATGCAGTGACAAAATAGGTGCTATGAAGCCCTGTACACTTGCTAGAAGACATTCACAAATTTGACTCTGTATTTTAACAGACAAATTGGAGAAGGAAGCACAGTTAGTTAAAAGACACATTTATTCATTTATTTAAGAGTATTCATTGAGTTCTATTAAGATACTCCCTTGAAAGTCTAGGTCTACATAAAAATAAAAACAAAGTAGTTTCTCAACAGGAGCATAAGTCTTCCTGGGCCTGAGGCCAGAGTGAAATTCCTTTCGTGGGTCACCATAAAGAGAATACTGTGTAATGTAGTGAACATCATACCCACCAACATTCTCACAGTAAATAAAATGATGAGTTTCAGAGGATAGTTTCTTATCATGTCCTTCACTGTAGGTTGATTACCTAATGCCAAAGAACTATTCAGAGAAAGCAATTATTTGAGAAATCAAAATGATTTGGCTCCATCACACAGCTCTCTGGTTATCTGACTTCCTCGAGGCATTTATTTTAAAGTATAGTCAGTTCTAGTATCACAGGACTTATTGTGCCCTAAAAATCACCACATTTTAAAAAATTGCACAGTGTAAACCATGGGGCTCATGGCAAAAAATAGAGTTGGGGGCACAACATTCAAACATTTTCTTAATGATACATTAAAAAAAAGCAAATAAGGACTTCCTAGGTGGTGCAGTGGGTAGGAATCTGCCTGCCAATGCAGGGGACATGGGTTTGATCCCTGTCCCAGGAGGATGCCACATGCCGTGGAGCGACTGGGCCCATGTGCCACAACTATTGAGCCTGTGCTCTAGAGCCCATGAGGCACAACTATTGAGCCCATGTGCTGCAACTACTGAAGCCCACGCACCTAGAGCCCATGCTCTACAGCAGGAGAGGCCACTGCAATGAGAAGCCCATGCACCACAACGAAGAGCAGCCTCCACTCGCCACAACTAGAGAAAGCCCGTGTGCAGCAATGAAGACCCAATACAGCCAATAAAATAAATAAATAAATAAATAAATAAATAAATAAATAAATTTATTAAAAAAAGAAAATAATAACTTAATAAATATGGTAGCACAATTTTACATATGTTGAATGGTTAAAATATAAAATACATAAATGCTACAATAAATATAGCACTTTACCATGGAGAAACATCTGAAGTTTTCTTGTGGAAATGGGTTTCAGAAGAGGTGCAGCTTGTGAATCAGTGTGAGGTTGCATGGAGGGATTATCTGAAATCACATGGAAAGTTGTAGCATCGGATTTTTGATGGGTATGACTCATTTTACTGGGTTTGGCACTGTTGCCAAACACCACAGTTAAGAATCTTTCCCAGTCTTACATCCTGGCCATGTTGCTCAGCATTTAAGAGCTCTTCCAACCCTTCTTGTAGCTCTTTAAGGCATGAGTTTATAATACTCATTTAACCAAAATTGAAAATTTGATCTAATGTATAGATTAACTTATGTGTCACTGCTCGAAATTATTTTGTGGTTTTCTCATCTGTACTCCTGGCTCTGTCTGACAGCTAAAGGCTTTAAAAATTATAACTATGTTTGAAACCACTAAGGTAGCCACCACTAAGATTAAAAGAAGTCACTTCTGCATATTTGATTTCTATTTAAGGCTGTTGTGTATAGATAGTCCGTTCTCTTTATGAGAAAATTTATTTCCAGTTTTTGCACTGTTTGGTCCATTATACACTGGATAATTTTTTTCACTTTCTCAGTTTCTTTAGGCCTTGTTGTTCCTGACTTTATAGCAGTGCTTGAAGTTTTTCCAGCCTGTATTAATTTTTTTCCATACCGACAACCAATTCTCTGATTCTCCAACACTAACTAGATGTCCAACAATTCAATTCAATTCTGACACTACCTAGAGTTAGAATCAGATCCCACAAGACTTTCCCCACTTCTGATGCCAGTGGTAAGTCCTAGGGATCAGCCATACTTCTGACTGACCTGCTATAAATAGAGGGTTCCCATGACTCCATTCTCAGGTTCGACAATTTGTTAGAATAACTCCCAGAATTCAGAAACACACTTTACTGGTTTATTATAAAGGATAAAACTCAGGAACTGCTAAATGGAAGAATGCTTAGGGAAGTTTGGGGCTATGTGGTGTGCAGCTTCCATGCCCTCTTTGAGTGCACTACTCTTTTAACACTTTGATTTGTTCACCAATCTAGAAGCTTCTTGAATCTCATTGTTCAAGAGTTCTTATAGAGCACAATCTCCAGTCCTCCCTGCCCCGCCCAAAGTCAAAGACTAGGGCTGAAAGTTCCAACCCTCTAATCACTTGGTCTTTCTGGTGACCTGAACCATCTTGAGACTATCTAGGGACCCCACTCTAAGTCACTTCACTAACATAAACTCAGCTGTGATCAAGAAGGGCTCATTATGACTAATGAAAGACATTCCTATTACTCAGTAAATTCCAAGAGTTTTAGGAGCCCTGTGCCAGGAATCTTGGACAAAGACCAAATATATTTTCTATTATACCATACAGCATAGACATTTCTTTTGTTTTTTCACTTAGTCACTGATGGGTGACAAAGTGGACTTCTTTCTCTCTGTTGCTTGGAAGACATCACATGTTATTTCAGTTATTTTATTTCTAAACACTTTATAATTTCAAACTTCTCAATACTTAAAATTTACCTTTCCATGAACTCTTGGTGTTTTTGAATTAATATACTTACAATACTGTGGAAGTTGATTTTTTAAAATATAAAAATGTTCACAATTGCAAAAGAATGGCAAAACAAAATATTCTAGGATGATACACGTGGTGAACTAAAGTAGCTGATCGATTTTTGAGGTTTGTGCCTATGTATTTTTACAATGAGCACAGTTTTCTGTGTTCACTGAATGATTTTTGGACTATGATCAAATGTGAAATTCTCTTAATACTCAAATTGTTTCTTAAATTAATATCTTCAAAAAAATATTATGGCAGAACTGACCATATCTTGAGGAATGGATGGAGAGCATATACTTCAGACAATATCACCTAAATAATGTATATTTTTCTCACCTAAAGTTTTTTATAATATTGAACAATAGAGTTTAAGATCATCTTTCCTAATAAGTAGCTGGAGTGCAGATGTTCTATATTGGTATTTACATGAAGTACCACATGCCTTAAGCTGGTAAATCAGAGCTGAGTTTGAGGACCCAGCACTCTATCCTCCTTGCCAAAATTAGCTAATTAGCTACAAGATCAACCTTTAGCAACAAATAAATAAAATTTTAAAATAAGGTAAAATACAAATTTTAAGAAGGCAAAAGTCACTGATTTCTGATACTACTGCCATCCTTTAGTATTTTAAAATTCAGTATAGCTTATGATGCAACTTCAAACACTTAGGTCAACATTTACCATGTTTTTACAAAGTCCATGAGAGCAAGACGTTTACCCAGTTAATCAAGCAATAACTATCTGAGTTCAAGTATAGGCAATAAGTTTAAACTCCTTCAAGAAGCTTATATCATACTTTCCATTTTCATTTCCTTCTATGCTATTTATTTGTTACTGCTGCCACTATATTACTACTATGAAGTTTGTTTCTATCACCATGAGAAGTTGCCCCATAATTGACTAAGTGCAACTTAGCTCTAGGATTCTTTGTATGAAAACTACTGTGGAAATCTTTACCTTGGAGGAAGGCATGGTATTATAGTTATGTCATACTTTATCAGCTAGTCTGCCATAGAGAAAAATACTTTGAGAGGGTCTCTTGCTTTTTGGCATTGTATAATTTATCAAATAAAATGAACAGCATCATCAGCAAGAGATATGTGAAAAGCTGAGTGACTGATTTGAACATTAGGCTCAAAATATTCTCTTTCTTGTCATTTCCAGCAGACAGCATGAAGCTTAAATTTGAAAGCTTTCTGTTTAGTGGAGCTTTTGAAATGTCAGCCACCCTTAGGGTGTGGGATTGTAACTTCTGGTTCTACCTAGCAGGAAAGCACTATAATCTGAGAGAAAACACTATTTTGAACAACTTGTAGTATTAAGACAAATGCTTACTATTAAAAATGGGGGAAAAAAGAAAAGCACACCATTTGAAATGCTAGCCCCCCCCCCAAAATGGTGACTTTTTAAAAAAGAAATTTTATTGAAGTATAGCTGCTTTACAATGTTGTGTTAATTTCTATAGTACAGAAAAATTAATCAGCTATATGTATACATATTAATGGTGACTTTTTTTTCTAGGAAATTCATAATATCATGAATCAGAGTATAGGACAGTGTTCTCTGCTAATTTCTAGTTGGAAGGGGAACCTTCTTTGAAATGTTTCAAAGTATTGATACAAGAGAGGTACACTTGTGAAATATGAACTATAAAGATACATGGTAGATGGAAAATATCACTTAAACCTAGACTCCTCCATTCTTATTCCTGGTAGAAAATAGCAAAATACTTCCTGTTTTTATGTTAAAACAGAGGAAAAATAAAATTGACAAAAAACATTATTAAGGATGAATGTTCCCTTGAATGGGGGCAGTGTTAAAAAGAATAATATTTAAACAATGTAACTAAAAGAATGTTTTCTGTTACAATTCTGTAGCATAATAAGCCAATATGCTAATGTTTAATTAAACCTTTTAACATCTTTGAATGAAAATTTACATAATGTATTTCAAATGACAGGTAACTGACCTATAGCCCATGCTGTGTTTGATATTCTTAAGACTATTTTATTTTGATATTTAGGTCTTATAATTTAATATTTTAATTCAATAAACATTTTAAAAAAATAACTATGTGCTAGGGACTCTGTTAGGCATTGGGGGAAAATAAAAATAAGATATAATTTCATACATTAGGGATATCACAGAATAACAGAAAGTTCTTCAGACTCTATGACACAACCTAGTATTATCGATCAAATACAAATTATCTTTTTGACTTGAGTAGTGTCAATGTAAAGAGATGATGCAGCAGCTTTCTTAGAATCATCATTGGCATATTAATTAATTGAATACATTATAAATAAGAATTCAGTTTTTATTGAGGTATAGTTGACATGATATATTAGTTTCAAATGTACAACATAGCAATTCAATCTTTTTATAGATTATACTCCATATAAAGTTACAAAATATTGACTATATTTCTGTGCTGTACATTACATCCTGGCAACTTATTAATTTTATACCTGGTAGTTTAGAAATCAGTTATACTAATACTGTCCCTGTTTACTTAAAAAAAAGGTCCAGTAGAACAAAGCTGCTTTGAGCAGTAGAGCATGTAACAATTCATTTGAGATAAGTTCCATTATCCATAAACTTGCTACAATACTCTTATCTGTTCAAAACTGAGTCTTTTTTCTATTTCATTCATTCATTTGTTCATTCATTGGGGTGATAATTCATTTATCAAGCAATACCTCAGCCTTAGGCTGTTCTCAAATAGCTCAGTCTCTTAACTTGTTCTTGCCCTCTATACTCATTTTTCCTAAAATGGCTGAACACCTGAAAGTTTTCACAATAGTAGTATGAGATCAAGCAGTTCAGGAAAAAGGTTTGAAGCAGGGAAAGAAATCAGAGTAGAGGAAAGATCTGATCCCTTACCTTCCATATCCCTTACCTTCTTCATAGCCTTTTGGCAATATGAGATCAATATTGTACCATAATAATAGAAGAGAAAGATTGGTCCAGGGATAGCCCCTAACCTTCAACTCTTTCCTATGCAAGACAGCTTATTTTATTTATTTATTTTACAGACACTTAAACAGTACTTAGCACTTACTGTATTCCAGGTACTGTTTGAAACACTTCAAGATCATAAAGCACTTTATTAAGTGGGCCCTGGATAGAAGAAAATATACAGTATAATAGCTGGTAGAATTTAACTTTCTGGTGAAAAAATAATCATAAGGTTAATAATAATGACTAACACGATGTGTGCCTGGGACTGTACACACATTTTCTTTTAATTCCAATTGAAAACCTATAGACAAATCCAATTGGCATCCCAGTTATACTGTTGAGTAAAATAAAGGTTAAATAAATTCAAGGTCACAAAGTACTTGATGGAGCCTGGATTCAGATCCACACCTGTTTGACCCCAAAGCATAAGTTCATACCCATCACACTGAACTGGTTGTGTGTGAAGCCGGATGAACAGTTAAGGACTTTCTAGCCCTACAAATTCTACCTCATAGATTGTCAAATTTTCTGAAAATGTATCATTATTGATTCATTTTTAGGGTTCTCTTTTTTTTTTTAATTGAGCTCTATTTTATTGTAGCTTTATTTTTATTCTTCAAAACCAGAACAGACACAAAAAAACCAATAAAACACCTAAATAAATTGTGTTATATTCATATGGTGGAATACATACAGTAATTAAAAAGAATTTATGACTTTCACAACTAAGATCATTAAATTTACAGGTGTAAGATTAAGTTAAAGAATCACTCATTTTATATGAAGTTTAATTTTTTAATCCAAGTATAGTTGACTTACAGTATTATATTATTTTCAGGTGTACAACATAATGATTAGGTATTTTTATAGATTACTTACCATACAGACATTATACTATTATTACTATACTTCCTGTGCTTTACATTACAGCCCTGTAGCTTATTTATAGGAGGTAGTTTGTACCTCTTAATCCCCTTGACCTATTTTACCCATACACATACACACAGCCCACCAGAAACCACTAGTTTATTCTCTGTATCTGTCTTGTTTCTCTTATATTTGTTTGTTTTGTTGTTAGATTTCACATATAAACAAAAACATACAGCATTTGTCTTTTTCTATTTGACATATTTCACTTAACATTATACCTTTCAGGTCCATCCATGTTGGAAAGATTTCATTCTTTTTTATGGCTAATATGGCATTGTATAAATATACCACATATTCTTTATCCATTAATCCATTGATGGACACTTAGGTTGCCTCCATATCTAAGCTGTTGTAGATAATGCTGCAATGAATATTTGGGTGCATATATATTTTCAAAATATTGTTTTCTTTTTTCTTCAGATAAATACACAGCAGTAGAATTGCTGGATTGTATGGTAGTTCTAGTTTTAATTTTTTGAAGAACTCCATGGTGTTTTCCATAGTAGCTGTACCAATTTACATCCCCATCAATAGTGTATGAGGGCTCCATTTTCTCCACATCCTCAGCAACACTTGCTATTTCTTGTTTTTTGATGATATCCATTCTGTCAGTTGTTAGGTGATACTTCATTACAGTTTTTGTTTTCATTTCCCTCATGATTAGTGATGTTGAACATCATTTCATGTGCCTGTTAGCTATCTGTATGTCTTATTTGGAAAAATGCCTATTCAGGACTTCTGCACAATTTTTTTTTAAATTGAGGTATAGTTGACTTACAATATTATAAAAGTTTCAGATGTACAACTTAGTTATTCACAATTTTTAAAGATTGTACTACATTTATAGTTATTATAAAATATTAACTACATTATCTGTGCTGTACAATAAACCCTTGTAACATTTATTTTATATATAATAGTTTGTACTTCTATAATCCCTTACCCTTATCTTGCCCCTATCTCTTCCCTCTCCCCACTGGTAGCCACTAGTTTGTTTTCTATATCTGGGAGTCTTTTTCTCTTTTGATATCTTCATTAGTATGTTTTATTTTTTAGATACTGCGTATAAGTGATGACAGACAGTATTTGCATTTTCTCTGCCTGATTATTTCACTAAGGAAAAATACCATTCATGTCCATTCATATTGAGGCAAAAGGCAAAATTACATTCTATCTTCATGGCAGAGTAGCATTTATATATAAATGCTTTGATGTTTTCATTTTCTCCAGATACATACAGTTATTTGTCGTCTTTTTTTTTAAGAACTTTTATTGAGATGGAGTTAACACACAATAAATTGCAAATATTTAGAGTGTACAACTTGGTATTTTTTTTTCTTATTCGTAACATATATACAGCAATCCCAATCTCCCAGTTCATTCCCCCCAAACCCTCCCCGCTTTCCCCACTTGGTGTCCATATATTTGTTCTCTACATCTGTGTCTCTATTTCTGCCTTGCAAACCAGTTGATTTGTACCATTTTTCTATAGTCCACATACATGTGTTAATATACAATACTTGTTTTTCTCTTTCTGAATCACTTCACTCTGTACAACAGTCTCTAGGTTCATCCATGTCTCTAAAAATGTCCCAGTTTCATTGCTTTTTACAGCTGAGTATCATTCCATTGTATATATGTACCACATCTTCTTTATCCATTCGTCTGTTGATGGACATTTAGGCTGCTTCCATGTCCTGGCTATTGTAAATAGTGCTGCAATGAACATTGGAGTGTATTGTCTTTTTGAATTATGGTGTTCTCTGGGTATATGCCCAGCAGTGGGATTACTGGATCATATGGTAGTTCTATTTTTAGTTTTTTAAGGAACCTCCAAACTGTTTTCTATAGTGGCTGTACCAACTTACATTCCCACCAACAGTGCAGGAGAGTTCCCTTTTCTCCACACCCTCTACAACATTTATTGTTTCTAGATTTTGTGATGATGGCCATTCTGACCGGTGTGAAGTGATACCTCATTGTGGCTTTGACTTGCATTTCTCTAATGATTAGTGATGTGGAGCATCTTTTCATGTGTCTGTTGGCCATCTGTATGTCTTCTTTGTAGAAATGTCTATTTAGGTCTTCTGCCCATGTGTGGATTGGGTTATTTGCTTTTTTGTTATTAAGCTGCATGAGCTGCTTGTATATTTTGGGGATGAATCCTTTGCCTGTTGCTTCATTGGCAAGTATTTTCTCCCATTCTGAGGGTTGTCTTCTTGTTTTGTTTATGGTTTCTTTTGCTGTGCAAAAGCTTTTAAGTTTCATTAGGTCCCATTTGTTTATTCTTGATTTCATGTCCATGATTCTAGGAGGTGGGTCAAAAAGGATCTTGCTTTGATGTATGCCATAGAGTGTTCTGCCTATGTTTTCCGCGAGGAGTTTTATAGTGTCTGGCCTTACATTTAGGTCTTTAATCCATTTTGAGTTTATTTTTGTGTATGGTGTTAGGGAGTGTTCTAATTTCATTCTTTTCCATGTAGCTGTCCAATTTTCCCAGCACCACTTATTAAAGAGTGTCTTTTTTCCATTGTATATTCTTGCCTCCTTTGTCAAAGATAAGGTGGCCATATGTGCTTGGGTTTACCTCTGGATTCTCTATTTTGTTCCATTGATCTTTCTATTTTTGTGCCAGTACCATACTGTCTTGATCACTGTGTTCTGCCCTTTTTTTTGATTGAGTTGCTTGTTTTATTGATATTGAGCTGGATGCGCTGCTTGTATATTTTGGAGATTAATCTTTTGTCTGTTGATTTGTTTGCAAATATTTTCTCCCATTCTGAGGGTTGTCTTTTCGTCTTGCTTGTAGTTTCTTTTGCTGTGCAGAAGTTTGAAGTTTCATTAGGCCCCACTTATTCATTTTTGTTTTTATTTCCATTACTCTAGGGGGTAGATCAAAAAAGATCTTGCTGTGATTTATGTCGAAGTGTGTTCTTCCTATGTTTTCCTCTAGGATTTTTATAGTGTCTGGCGTTACACTTAGGTCTTGAATCCATTTTGAGTTTATTTTTGGGTATGGTGTTAGGGAGTGTTCTAATTTCATTCTTTTACATAGAGTTGTCCAGTTTTCCCAGCACCACTTATTGAAGAGGCTGCCTTTTCTCCATTGTATATCCTTGCCGCCTTTGTCATAGATTAGTTGACCATAGGTTATCTCTGGGCTTTCTATCCTGTTCCATTGATCTATATTTCTGTTTTTGCACCAGTACCATACTGTCTCGATCACTGTAGCCCTGTAGTATAGTTTGAAGACAGGAAGCCTATTTCCCCCAACTCCATCTTTCCTTCTCAAGATTGCTTTGGCTATTCAGGGTTTTTTACATTTCCATACAAATTGTAAAATTTCTTGTTCTAGCTCTGTGAAAAATGCCATTGGTAATTTGATCAGGATTGCATTGAACCTGTAAATTGTTTTTGGTAGTATAGTCATTTTCACAATGTTGATTCTTCGAATCCAAGAACATGGTACATCCCTCCATCTGTGTCATCTTTGATTTCTTTCATTAGTGTCTTACAGTTTTTTGAGTACAGGTCTTTTACCACCTTAGTTCGGTTTATTCCTAGGTATTTTATTCTTTTTGTTGTAATGGTGCATGGGATTGTTTCCTTAATTTCTCTTTCTGAACTTTCATTGTTAGTGTATAGAAATGCAAGAGATTTCTGTGTGTTAATTTTTTATCCTGCAACTTTACCAAATTCATTGATTAGCTCAAGTAGTTTTCCGGTGGGCATCTTTAGGATTTTCTATGTATAGTCTCATGTCATCTGTGAACAGTGACAGTTTTACTTCTTCTCTTCCAATTTGGATTCCTTTTATATCTTTTTCTTCTCTGATTGCTGTGGTGGGGATATTTGTTGTGTTTTTGATGATCTCCATTCTGATAGGTGTGAGGTGATATCTCATTGTGGTTTTGATTTGCATTTCTCTGATAATTACCAATGTTGAGCATCTTTTCATGTGTCTGTTCACCATCTGTATGTCTTATTTGGCAAAATGTCTATTCAGGTCTTCAGTGCATCTTTCAAAGTGATTGTTTGGATTTTTTTTGATATTGACATGTGTGAATTGTTTGTGTATTTTGGATATCATCCCCGATCAGTCATATCATTTGCAAATATTTTCTCCCATCCAGTAGGTTGTCTTTTTATTTTGTTAATTCTTTCCTTTGCTGTGAAAAAGCTTTTACATTTAATTAGGTCCCCTTAGGAGACGTATCCAAAAAACTATTGCTAGGATTTATGTCAAGGAGTGTTCTGCCTTTGTTCTCTACTAGAAGTTTTATGGTTTCTAATCTCACATTTAGGTCTTTAATCCATTTTGAGTTTATGTTTGAATGTGGTGTAAGAAAATGTTCTAATTTCATCATTTTACATGTAACAGTCTCGTTTTCCCAGCACCACTTTTTGAAGAAACTGTCTTTTCTCCATTGTATATTCTTGCCTCCTTTGTAGTAGATTAATTGATCATAGGTGTGTGGATTTATTTCTGGGCTCACTATTCCATTCCATTGATCTATGTATCTGTTTTGTGCCAGTACCATGTTGATTTGATTAATGTAGGTTTGTAGTATAGTGTGAAGTCAGGGAGCATGATTCCTCCAGCTCTGTCTTTCTTTCTTAAGATTGTTTTGGCTAATCAAAGTCTTTTGTGTTTCCATACAAATTTTAAAGTTATTTTTTCTATTTCCGTGAAAAATGTCATTGGCATTTTGATAGGGATTGCATTAAATCTATAGATTCCAATACTATGTTGAGTGAAAGTGGTAAGAGTGGACATCCTTATCTTATTCCTTATCTTAGAAGTAGTGCTTTCAGCTTTTCACCATAGAGTATGATGTTACCTGTGGGCTTATCACATATGGCCTTTATTCCATTGAGGTATGTTCCCTCTATACCCACATTCTGGAGAGTCTTTTTTATTCTATCATAAATTGATGTTGAATTCTGTTAAAAAAAAAACTTTTTCTGCAACTATTGAGATGATCATGTGCTTTTTATTCTTCAATTTTTTACTGTGATACATCACATTGTTTGATTTGCAGATATTGAACCAACCTTGCATCAATGGGATAAATCCCACTTGATCATGGTGTATGACCTTTTTAATGTATTGTTGGATTCAGTTTGCTAATATTTTCTTGGAGATTTCTGTATCCATGGTTACCAGTGACAGTGGCCAGTAGATTTCTTTTTCTATGATATCTTTGTCTGGTTTTGGTGTCAAGGTGATCCTGACCTCATAGAATAAGTTTCAATGTGGTCTTTCCTCTACAATTTTTTGGAAGTTTCAGAAGG
Organism: Hippopotamus amphibius kiboko; assembly: GCF_030028045.1. Lineage (NCBI taxonomy): Eukaryota > Metazoa > Chordata > Mammalia > Artiodactyla > Hippopotamidae > Hippopotamus > Hippopotamus amphibius. The sequence continues at coordinate 56,596,355 of NC_080203.1, forward strand.
ATAGGTGCTAACTCTTCTCTAATTGTTTGATCTGTGAGGTTTTTTGTTTTTATTTTTTTTAATTACTGACTCAATTTTATTACTGATAGTTTACCTGTTCACATTTTCTATTTCTTCCTGGTTCAGTTTTGGGAGATTTGACATTTCTAGGAATTTGTCTATTTTTTCTAGGTTGTTTATTTTATTGGCATATAGTTGTTTGTAGTAATCTATTATTCTTCTTTGTATTTCTGTCAGGTCTGTTTGTAACTTCACCTTTTTAATTTCTGATATTATTGATTTGGGCCCTCTGTCTTTTTTTCTTCACTCTGGCTAAAGTCTTATTGATTTTTAAATTTCCAAAGAATGAGTTCTTGGTTTCATTGATTTTTTTAAAAACTTTGTGCTTCATTTATTTCTGCTCTGATCACTAGGATTTCTTTCATTCTACTAATGGGTTTTTTTTGTTCTTCTTTCTGTAGTTACTTCAAGCATAGAGTTTGTTGTTTATTTGAGATTTTTCTTGTTTCCTGAGATATCCCTATAAACTTCCCCCTTAGAATTGCTTTTGCTGCATCACACAGATTTTGGATTGTTGTGTTTTCGTTTTCATTATTCTCCAGGTACTTTTTATTTCCTCTTTGATTTCTTCAGTGATCTGTTGGTTCTTTGGTAGCATGGTTTTTACCCTCCACATGTTTGTGGGGGTTTTTTTGCTGTTTTTTTTTTTTTTTTCTCTTGTAGTTGATTTCTGATCTCATAGCATTGTGGTCAGAAAAAATTCTTGAGATGATTTCAATTTTCTTAAATTTACCAAGGCTTGTTTTATGGCCTACAATGTGGTCTACTCTGGAAAATTTCATATGGACTTGAATTCTTAAATCTTCCTGATGATTTGACCCTTTTATATATATCTATTAAGTCCGTCTGGTCTAATGTGTCATTTCAGGACAATGTTTCCTTATTGACTTTCTGTCTGGATGATTTGTCCATTGATGTAAGCAGGGTGTTAAAGTTCCCTACTATTATTGTATTACTGTTGATTTTCCCCTCTATGTCTGTTAATATCTGCTTTATGTATTTAGGTGCTTCTATGCTGGATACATATATATTTACAATTGTTATAGCTTCTTCTTGGATTGATCCCTTGATCATTATGTAATGTCCTTCTTTGTCTCTTGTAACAATCTTCTCTTAAAGTCTATTTTGTCTGATATAAATATTGCTATCCTGGCTTTCCTTTGATTTCCATTTTCATGGAATAACTTTTTCCATTCCCTCACTTTCAGTCTGTGTGTATCTATCAATCTGAATTGAGTCTCTTGCTGGCAGCATATATATCAACCTTGTTTTTGTATCCCATCAGCTGGTTTATGTCTTTTGATTGGAGAATTTAGTTCATTTACGTTTAAAGTAATTATTGATATATGTGTTCTTATTGCCATTTTATTAAATTTGGGGAGGTTGTTTTTGTAGTGCTTCCTTTTTTCTTCTTTTGTTCTCTTGTTATTTGATGAGTATCTTTTGTATTTTATTTGGATTCCTTTCTCATTATCTATTATAGATTTTCAGTTTGTGGTTACTATGAGGTTTATATATAGCAATCTCTCTCTCTCTCTCTCTCTCTCTCTATATATATATATATATATATACATATATATATATATAAAACAATCATATATATGATTGTTTTAAGCTGTTGATCTCTTAATTTCAAGTGTTATTTTAACAACCTTGCATTTGTACTCTCCTCCCCTCACAATTACTCATTTTGACATCTATTTTGCATCTAATTGTTTTGTAACTCCCTTAACTGCTTATTCTGGATATGCTTTTACTACTTTTGCCTTTAACCTTCCTACCAGCTTTGTATATGGTTGATTTCCTACCTTTACTGTATATTTGCCTCTACTGGATGAGCTTTTTCCTTTCCTAATTTTTATATTTCTAGTTGTGACCTTTTCTTTTTAGATTAGTTAAGTCCCTTTTACATTTCTTGTCAAGCTGGTTTGTTGGTGTTGAGCTCTTTTTGCTTTTGCTTGTCTGTAATATTTTTGATCTCTCCATCAATTCTGAATAAGAGCCTTGCTGAGTAGTTTATTCTTAGTTGTAGATTATTCCTTTCCATCACTTTAACTATATTATGGTACTTTCTTCTGGCCTGTAGAGTTTCTGATGAAAAGTAAGCTGATAGCCTTATGGGAGTTCCCTTGTATGTAACTTGTTGTTTTTCCCTTGATGCCTTTAATACTCTCTCTTTATTTTTAATTTTTGCCATTTTAATTACAGTGTGTTTTTGGTGTGTTCCTCTTTAGTTTGATCCTGTTTGGGACTCTCTGTGCTTCCTGGACTTGGATATCCTTTTCCTTTCCCAGGTTAAGGAATTTTTCAGCTATTACAATTTCAAATATGTTCTCTGCCTCTTTCTCTCTCTTCTGCTTCTGGGACCCCTATAATATGAATCTTAACATGGTTGATGTCTCAGAGAGCTCTTAAACTGTCCTTATTTCTTTCATTCTTTTTCTTTTTTCTTTTCAGCTTCAGTGATTTTCACTACACTGGCTTCCAGCTCACTGGTTTGTTACTCCTTATCATTTAGTCTACCGTTAATTCCTTCTACTGTATTTTTCATTTCAGTTATTGTATTCTTTTTTAATAAATTTATTTACTTATTTATTTATTTATTGGCTGCATTGGGTCTTTGTTGCTGTGCAGCTTTCTCTAGTTGCAATGAGTGGGGGCTACTCTTCATTGTGGTGCACAGGCTTCTCATTGTGGTGGCTTCTCTTGTTGTGGATCACAGGCTCTAGGTGTGCAGGCTTCAGTAGTTGTGGCACATGGGCTCAGTAGTTGTGGTTCATGGGCTCTAGAGTAATTGTGGTGCCTGGGATTAGTTGCTCCATGGCATGTGGGATCTTCCCAGACCAGGGCTCAAACCCATGTTCCCTGCATTGACAGGCAGATTCTTAACCACTGCACCACCAGGGAAGTCCCAGTTATTGTATTCTTAACCTTTGCTTGGTTGTTCTTTATATTTTCCAACTCTTTGTTAAAAACTTATAACTCTTTGCTCTGTGCCCCGTTCTCCTGAGTTCTTTGATCATCTTTATGATCATTACCCTGAACTCTTTCTCAGCTAGATTGCCTATCTCTACTTCACTTAGTTCTTCTTCTGGGGTTTTCATCTTATTCTTTTGTTTGGAACATGCTCCTCTGTCACTTTATTGTGCCTAACTTGCTGTTTTTATTTCTATGTATCTGGTAAGTTAGTTATGTTTTGCAACTTTGGAGAAGTGGGAGACATCCTATGCATCCCAGTGGTGCACTCCCATCTTGTCACCAGAGCTATATGCTCTAAGCTTAACACCTCTGTGGGCTGTATGGGTCCATGTGCTGTAGTATGCTGACTACTGTGGTTTGTTTGTTAGGCTTGTTTGGCCCCCAGTCCAGTTGATTGCCAGGCACTTCCTTGTGTAGAGGCTGCTGGCTGCTGGTTGGAGGGGCCAGGTCATGAGACATCTGGCTGCAGAACCCTGGAGGGCCTCAAGTCAGTTCTGGCTCACTGGTGGGTGAAGCCAAGTCCTGGAGCTAATGCTGGCCCACTGGTAGCCAGAGCCAGGTCCTGGAGTCTGGCTGCAGGCCCTAGGGGTGCCAGAGCTAGTGTTGGACCACTGATGCTTGGGTTGGTTCCTGGTACAGCTGAGTGCAGGGTATGTTTTTTTCCAAAGCATGTGTTGGTCTGTTGGTGGGTGGGTTCAGGGCCCTGATGGTCCTGGGGCTGCAGGCCTGCTGGTGGGTGGGCTGGGTCCACAGGTTGCAGGGCTGCTGTTGTCCTGGGGCTAGTTTCTTCCTGATGCGGATAGAGCTGGGACCCAGATCTCTGGTTGCAGGGCCCTGGGAGTCTAGGCTCTAGTGCCTGAGCACTGGTGTGTGGGACCAGGTCCTGGGCTTTCAGGGAGGTCTTAAGGCAGGCTCTCTGCTGGTTGATGGGTCTGTGTCTCAGCCCAGTTACTTGCTTGGCCTGAGGAGGCCCAGTACTTATGCTTACAAGCTGTTGTGCTGATGCAGGGCTGGGTCTTGGGGTTAATAAGGTAGAGGGAGGATACCATAATTGTGCTCACCAGCATTAGTGTCCACATGGTAGACAAATCTCAAAATGGCTGCTGCTAGTATCTATGTTTCTAGGGTGAGCTCCAGTTGTCTCCTACCTCTCTGGGAGACTCTCCAAGTTCAACAGGTAGGTGTGACCCAGGCTCCTTTCCAATTAGTTTCTGCCCAGGGTCCCAGAGCCTGTGAAATTTTGCTTGTATTCTTTAAGAGTGAAATATCTATTACCCACAGTCCTCTGATTCTTCCAAATGTAAGCCCTGCTGACCTTCAAAGACAAACATTTTCGGGGCTCCTCTTCCTGGCTCAGGATCACTGAGCTGGGGAGCATGATGTGGGGCTCAGACTCCCACTCCTTGGGGAGAACCTTTACAATTGTAATTATCCTCTCATTTGTGGACCACCTACCTGTGGGTATGGGACTTGACTATATCACATCTCTGCCCCTCCTACCTGTCTCATTGCGGTTCCTTCTGTATATCTTTAGTTGTAGATCTTTCCTGGTAGGTTTCAGTCTTTTTCATTAATGATTGTTCTGTAAATAGTTGTAATTTGGGTGTGTTGTGAGAAGAGGTGAATTCAGGGTCTTTCTACTCTGCCATCTTAGTCATCTGCCCCCATTTTTAAATCAGATAGTTTGTTTCATTTATGCTGAGTTGTATGGAATCTCTTTCTTAAAATTCATTTTAAAAATTAAAAAAACAAGAATCCTAGTAATACATTGAAGGAGTTTTGATAGTGAGTTATCAGCCATGCACAGTGACATCTGGGAAGAGTAGTTGACAAAGTCACTGAAGAAAATGACCTGGCTAGATAGAACAAGAAAGTTGATAAGAGCTATTAATGTAATTGACTTAACAGTTTACCTGCCCACCTCTGCCTACCCAGCACTGATTGCCAAATGCAAGAATAGGCCTAGCTTGTTTATTGAAACATCTTATTTCTAGCATCATTTAATTTGCAGCATGCATTTCTTCTTTTTTGTGGATTTAAGTTAAAGTAATAGGTTTGTGGTAGTGTTATCTACTTTAACACACAGTATCAGTTTTGGCAAACTGAATTTTTTTTTAACCAGGGACTATTAATAAAAGTATTGCCTCAGGAAAATAAGTCTTAAAATATTTGTACTCAGGACTTTATTTGTCCTTAAGTGGATTCCTTTCTTTTTCTTCTTTCTTTTAGGTCTTTCCACTCAGATCAGAGCATCCATTCTTGTCAAAACATGCCTTCCTGAAATTTCTTTCCATCTACTGTTGTAGTTTTAGCTATTTATCCCACACATAAACACACAGTAGTATCTGGATCTTTCTCTATTTTAAATTTTTTTTCAGTTCAACCCTGATGTACACATTAAATGTGTATACACATTACTCCTCTGCTTGAAATCCTTCAATGCCTTCCTATCTCAGTAAGGGTAAAAGCCAAAGTCCTATAAGGCGCTATACAATGTGAATATTCTGAATTTTGATATTAATAAAGAAAAACAAAAGTGAAAGATAACCCCATGTTACATCTTCAAGTCTTTCAGTAATTTTTTTTTTTACCCTTCTGATGTTTCTTGAAAAATATAACAGCTTATTTTTTAAAAATCTTTAAAAATAACAGTCATAGTGCAGCCCAAACATAGTACTGTCCCATTAACCAAATCTTGAAGAAAATCTTTTTGACATCAGCAAAGATAAACTTCTCACACTATTTACCTTAATTTGATGTAAATCGTGGAGCTTACATTAATACACTTACATTTCAAAATAACTCAGAACTGGCATAAATCTTTCCTTTTTCTTTACCTTCTAAAATGGGGAAGTTTTAAACCTTTTTAGCAATAAGAAAAGGGTTCTTTGTGCCTTATGGCATCACTTTTCCACACTGCTGATGATAAAGTTTGAAGAGAAATTGAATTCCATTCTATACATAGCTGAATTCTATAAAAGCCTTTGCCCACTCAATAATGAACATCATAGTAATATGAACATTTTGCTCATCATTCTAAAATTTGAATTCATAATTTTAATATTGTTATTATGTATTTGTATTTAATTTGTCTACACTGCTCACATACAAAATAAAATACAATTACAGAAAAGCAGTGGGAAGAAAAAAAATAGTGATGATCCCAAAAGGAATATGAAAAGAGATTTCAATTTTACTGAAAAGACAGAGAGATACCACTGAGGCTGGAAAACAAAGGAAATATGCTTCAACTAGAAAGTTCTGCTAGCTTTTGTTATTATCATTTAGGGCGTGTCATGTTACCCCTATGTCTTAGTCTGTTTGAGTTGCTGTAACAAAATTCCACAGACTGAGTAGCTTATAAACAGCAGACATTTTTTACAGTTCTGGAGACTAGAAATTTGATATCAGGATGCCAGCATGGTCGAATAAGGGTGCTCTTCCAAATTGTATCCTCACATGGTGGAAGGAGCTACGGAACTCTGAGATCCATTTTTCAAGGGCACTAATTCCATTCACGAGGGCTCCACTCTCATGACCTAATCACCTCACACAAAAGCTCAACCTTCTAGCACCCTCACATTGGGCATAAGGATTGCAAACGTGAATTTCAGGGAGATACAAACATCCAAACCACAGCATCCTCTGCTTAAAATCCTCCAGTGGCTTCCAATCTCAGTAAGAGTTAAAGCTAAAGTCCTACAAGGCTCTATGCAATCCAAACCCATTACTTCACTGACTTCACCATCTCTTTTGCTCATTCCACTCTATCAATATCATCTGCCTCTGTATTTCTCCACTGTGAAGCTCAGAGCTGTTGCATTTGCTTTTCCTTCTGGTAGGAATTATCTTTTCCCAGATATCCATATGGTTCACTCCATTGCCTCCAGATCATTGCTCAGATGTCACCATCTCAGTAAGCTTTTCACTGACCATCCTATATAAAATTACAAATCCCACCTATTCCTCTTTTCTGATTAATTTTTCTCTTAACACTTATCCCTTCTGACATGATATACAATTTACTTTTTTTTTTTTGTTTGTATTGTATCTTCCTCCACAAGTATGTGAGCCCTGTGAGGGAGCTCTTTTCTATTTGTTCACTGCTCTTTCCCCAGTGCTTATAACAATGTCATGCACATAGTGGGTGCTCATACATATTTGTAAATGAATGAATAAATGGTGGATAGTAACATAAAGGAAAACATCTCTGTGTTACACATAGTGTATGGACCTTGAAGCTTTATCACAGTGAAATATATGCAATATTCTTACAAAAAATTCTGCATAAGCCACCTCCTCCTCTTTTGTTTCTAACTGAAACTTCTTTTTTACCCTCCCCAAACCAACATGATGCATATTTTCAAACAGATGATTTGCATTTTCCATTGGAGAGAAAACTGGAATTTTTCAAAGGGAAAAATAACCTAATAAGTGAAAGTATATTTATATTTGAAACCCAGAACATAAATAGCATTCAATGCTCTTTGATAAGGTACAATATTACAGGGAGCTAAATGTCAAAGTATAGAAGCTCTTCCTTTCCTGTCATATAATACAGCTCTAAGAATATGTTCTCTTATAAGTTTGAAAATTGAGGATTATTCATATTCTAAATGGAACTTCCAGGAAAGTGTGTGTATATTGGGGGGTGAGTAGGCAAGATGGGCAATGTCCTTAAAATTAATAGAAGCCCATGAGATCTGATACAGGATCAATGCCTTTTATTCTTATAACTTTCAGTGTAGAATTTATATGAAATATTTATTCAGCAGTATATCATCAGCTGAAAAGGATTGGTAAGTACAGTAAATTATTAATTTACAACCCCTTTGAACAGAAAGCTAGCTTTTTAATTTCTAGGCTGCTAAAGAATCCCTTAGCATAAAAATAATAGGTATCACTGCTAATATGGGAAATGTCACTGTGATTTTTAAAATAACTCTTCTATTATTACCCAGATTTTTACAGGAAAAGCATGCTAATCCATCCTTGAAAATCAGTTCACCCTATATCAGTCACATATGCTAAAAAAGATTGCAAAATGATTGTGAAAAAGGAGTAACTATTGTCTGCACAATATGGATGAATGGATTTAAACTGCTATTAAAAGAAATAAATGACCTAATATGGGTTAAAATGTTTTTCATGATAAGACTTTATTATACCACACATCATTAAAACATACCCAATTTTCCAACAGACAGCTAGCTAGCACTCTAGTTCATAAGTGAAATCACATGGACTGGGCTGCATTCCTGTGCATCACACTTGCTGCATATTCCTGAGACTGGAATAAGTCTGTTTGTATATTGGATTGTTTGACAAGCCATAACAATGGGATATTTTCTGGAGAAAATCTTTCCAGTATAGGCCACTTAAATTAATCATTCATTGTTTTTGGTTATGAACTTTAATAGATTGACCAGTAGGATGTACAATAGCAAATTAATTCCCTTAAGATAAAATGAGAAAAGGGGAGATTTTCTCAGTTTCTAAATCAGGAATTTAAACATCTCAGATTAATCTACTATGCTGTCTAACAAAATTATATTCTTCTCCATATTACACTAGATACATTTTGACAGAGCCAAGCTATGTAATTAGAGTACCTGGACTGGAGCAACCACAGGGAGGGGATTTTGAGGGCACTGCTAATGATTATACTGTAAATACACATTTGCATATGCACTGCCCCAGAAAGATTAATGATTACTCATTTACTCATTCAACAAATATTTATTGATATATTATACACTGAAATCCAAAATACAGCCATACTTTCAAGGAGCTCACTATCTGGTTAGGAAGTAGCATACAACACAAATAACCTATACTCATGATATATTGTTCTAAGTGTAATTATAGAGATATATTTTTAGGTTTAGTAGTACTGTAAGAGGACCTTAAACTCTGCTTATTTAGGTCAGAGGAATTTTTATAGTGAAGAAATCATTTGATTTGGATCTTGAAGGAGTGTCATATAACTACTTGGGAAGGTACAATGAATTTATAGTCTTCAAGTTTAGATAGGTACGCAACACTTTTCAGTAGTTCTGCCACCAAAAAGATAGATAAACCCTCAGATTCCTTTCCAATGCTTTCCACTGTCTATTCCAGACTTACTTTTTTTCCCATCAAATCTAACATTCTACCTTCTCCTTTAAGTCTCAACAGAAGACAGCCTCTCACTGCACTACAACATTCAGCTATAGCCATTACTGGTGTTCACCTTCTAGCTGGCCAATGTGCACAGTAGCTTGTGCTATTTTATACCATATAGTACATTTTAAGTTGTTTTCCAAAATAGCATACAACTTATTTTTTTGCTTATACTAGCATATCTTTAAGATATGACAAATGGTGTGCTTAAGCCTGCATGCATTGTTTTGAATGCATTTTTTGATATCACTATCTTTTTGTTTCTTTCACTTACATTATTGTCAAACATTTATTGAATAACTGCTCTGCCAAGTACTGTTCTCTGAGAGATACAAAATTTTAAAAAAAAGGTGGGGTCTCTAAATATAAAGTTATTACAGTCCAGTGAAGGAGAGAGGTATACCAACAACAATAAAATCTTTTTAAATAGTAAAAAGGTTGTGGATATTCCAAGGACAGGAATGGTTATTTCTACCACAAGATTAGGTCAGGAGAAGCATCATGGAGGCAGTTTTTGAAACATTTTATGCTGGAAATGACATTGTCAGATGGATATTATATATAGATTACTTGATGGACAAATAAAAATCACTGGATAGGTGCAAAATTGGATCTGGGAAAACCAGTTAGGAAATTATTGCAATTATCTAGACAAAAGAATACAAAGGCCTGACCTAAGGTGCTGAGGATGGAGAAGAGAAGACACAGAAAATGTGAAGGATGTTGAATCAGTTGGGTACATGGAGGTTGAGGTAGATATTTGAAATTATTTCTAAATTTCTGATTTGACATAGTCAGGATATGAGATATAGGAAAACACAGGTCTAGGGACAGAGGTTATGATGATGAAATTAATTTTAGTCATTTTAATCTTGAGAAACCTATGGGACATCCAAGTGAAAATGTCCCATTGAGGTTGGTTTCATTCATCTTAATCTCAGAAGCAAGGTCTGGGAGGAGGAAGGATTAAGATTTTTGAGTTGTTAGCACACTGATGGTAATTGAAGCACTAATAGTGAATGAATTTATCCAGGGATAGTAAGATAAAAGGTTTGAAGATAAAACCCTAAAGAAAGCTTGCATTAAGTAGAAAAAAAAAATGGCAAACAGTCAAGGAGAGAAGCCACTCCTCAAATGGTAAAACGCAGGAAAAAAGCCAGGGCAATGTGTTATCAAGGAAGCCTAACACAAGAGACAGCTTAAAACGAAGAAAAGAGTAGTTAATTGTGTCAAATATCTTATTCAGCCTGAGACTGCTCCTCAACAGGAGTTGAAAAGGAATATTTGCAGTTATTTTCTTCATATTGGCTTAGCTTTCAAAAAGTGATATTTGAACCAAAATATTTAACTAATTCTTGCCCTTTCTCTGTTTATAGGAAATTTTTTTTTAATTTATTTATTTATTTTATTTATTTATTGGCTGTGTTGGGTCTTTGTTGCTGCACACGGGCTTTCTCTAGTTGCTGAGAGTGGGGGCTACTCTTCATTGTGGTGTGCAGGCTCCTCATTGTAGTAGCTTCTCTTGCTGTGGAGCATGGTCCCTAGGCGTGTGGGCTTCAATAGTTGCGGCACATGGGCTCAGTAGTTGTGGCTCACGGGCTCTAGAGCACAGGCTCAATAGTTGTAGCACACGGGCTTAGTTGCTCCATGACATGTGGGATCTTCCCAGGGCAGGGCTCGAACCTGTGTCCCCTGCATTGGCAGGCAGATTCTTTACCACTGCGCCACCTAGGAAGTCCCTATGGGAAATTTTAATGGAGAGAGAATAAGTAAAAAGAAAACAAGAAGGATTGGCTGGACTTATGTCGGTGTTTCCTGTCAAACTAAGGAGCAAATTGGGATGGGTTGTGAAATTAAATTTTGATGTTAACTAATTTACTACCATGAGCTTCTAGGTTCAAAGGTGAATATGATATGACTCTTATCCTCAAGGAGCTTATCGTTTAACGTAGAAAACATATTTTTAACTCTGGTACAACACAATGAGAGATAACTCAAAGTATTACTTCCTTTGAGAATTTACTCTTTAGTTCTCTAGTTCTCCCTGATTTGAGTGTTTAGGTGACAACATTTCCATGTTCTTTGAAGAGTTAAAAACTCCAAAAATAGAAAGCATATCATATTCATATGCATGTTTAAATGACTTTTAGAATTTACACCATGGATATTAATTTCTTGATATGGAAACATGGGTTTCCTAATCTGTTATGCAATACAAACACTTCAAAAGAGCATCTGTATATGTGCGGACAGCAAATAGCCTGTCTGAATTTCTCCCTACTAAAATAAAAGAGAGCGAGAGAATGAAAATAATTCCATATTTAATAATTGTGTTGCTTTATACATATACTCTCTCCTCTGGCATTGGAGCTTAGCACACTAAAACATTTGATAGCAGCAAAATATATACATTATGAACTTTTAAGCAAAAAAAAGTAAAACAGGCAATGCATTATAGTGGTATTTAGGTCAACAAAATAATATCTTTAACTTACATTAAAATAATAAAAATAATAACAATTTTAAAACTAAATTGTTTTGGGACAGATGATCTATGTAGTGTTTACATTAGCAAAGTAATGTGTCTGGCAAGCTAATCGCTCAGTGCCACTAATTCATAATCAGCTGGATTTAAAGAGTATTCTCCAAACTATAATTTTCTCATTCTCTCATTTAAAGAGTCCACATTTTTCTCTATCTTGGGAACCATAAACTAAAAGATTGATATTAAATTAAAAAATAGGTTAATGTAATGGAGAATATAGCCTATCTATGGCTATGAAAACCTAGATTTAGAGTAATCTTTAAAATTCAAACCAAATACCTTGATTAAAATATATTTTGTGAATTGGAATAGATTTTTATTATTTTTATTATTTTATTTTTTTTTTATTATTTTATTTTATTTTTTGGGGGGTACACCAGGTTCAATCAACTGTTTTTATACACATATCCCCATATTCCCTCCCTTCCTTGACGCCCCCCCCTCGAGTCCCCCCCACCCTCCCTGCCCCAGTCCTCTAAGGCATCTTCCATCCTCGAGTTGGACTCCCTTTGTTATACAACAACTTCCCACTGACTATTTTACAGTTGGTAGTATATATATGTCTGTGCTACTCTCTCGCTTCATCTCAGTTAAGGGGAAGCTGAGATGGAATAGATTTTGACTGAGAATATTTTGGCCTGCTGTTTCTGTAGCATTAGGGCTTTCTTTTCTAGTCTTGCAAATTAGACCTTGGTTAAACATTCCCTTTCTATGGTTAGATTTCCCTTTCTCCTTACATCTCTGGCAGCCATCTATTCCAGCTAGCTATCAACTTAATAATTTATCTGGAAAAATATTTTGGATCTTATTTGTAGAAGTTTTTGGTCTATAAATTATTTTCCTTTGGATGTGATTCAGAACATAGTGTTTCAAGGAGAAGGATACTTTTAGATACTAGGCTAGGGATTAAAAGGTGACTTTGTTTCTACTTTGATCAACATGTCATTTCCTTTGAAATGTGGTAAATCCAAAATCTAATGAGAATTATTACCCATCCACTGGAGCTTTTACACAAAACTATCTACAACATGAACATGTGGCTGTCAGAGAATAACGTCAATGAAATGGGGTAAGATACACTTGCAAATCTAAAAATGAAGCTGAGTATTAAGACATCCCAATATAAAAAAAATTTTGTGGTTAGTTGTGATTGAATTCAGTCATTGTTAAATATGATTGTAAACCCTTAGACAGATGATTGTTTCATGTTCAAGTCACTGTCTAATAGCATGAAAGATTTAAGCTCTGACCCTCAAGCTGAGAGGGATGCAAAGAAAAGAACCAGCTAGAGCACAGTAAGGAAAACTATCACACTCTGCAGTCCTCTCTCATGGAACAGAGTCCTCAGAGGCTTCTAGAAGCTGTTCTTCCAAGCACTCAGTAGGAGAGTTGCAAAGTGCAACTGGAATTAAATTTTAAATTTGCATTTAATATTTTATGTTTTACATTCCTATCACTCCAAGGATCTATCATATGTTTTTGTACTCTAATTTACCATTTTATTCAAAAGCTGTAACAACTGTATTTCTTCAATTCTTCAATTAGGACAAGTTTAAGCTGCCAATAAATATATTTGTTTACTTACACATTCTTTAACATTGTTTTAATTGGAAAGTTGGAATAGAAATAGCACAAGAGCAAGGAATGTTGGATAGATAATTAATTAACAAGTAATATCATGGAAATAATTATAAAACCTGTTACTCATCTCCTGAATTGACATATGAATGTGTATGCATGTGTGTGTGTGAATGTGCATGTATGAAAATGAATCATTTAGTTGATAAGTTATGAATATCTACCCAACTTTTAATATTAAACAGATGTCTCATGCTGTCTAGACAGTATTTATTGAATAATCATGCATAATCACAGAAATGGTTCAATAACAATGAAATACAAGTGTTAAAATATTTGCACAAATAATTACTAAGATTGATTTTATGAAACTGATTTTTAAATCATTGTGTTGTGTTTCACATCTATTTTAGACTCAATTATCACTTCAGTACATTTCCCCTAACTCTTTATATATTCCACCAACTGTTCTCTATATTTAAGTACTGTACTTCATGGCTTACTTCATTCACCCTGGCCCCTCTAAGTCAGGTTTTCTCCTTCACTGGATTTGCACTCTTCTGAATATCCCTTCTCTTCTTTACCCGTTTAACTTGTATTTCTTTATTTCTGGACTCCAGTAAAATTTCCTTGAGGGAATCTTCCCTGGGCTTCCTAACAAGGTTAAATTCCTATTATATGCTCCCGTAGCACTACCTTGCTTTCTTTCATATCAATTTTCACCGTTTTAATTTTATATTTATTGGTGTGATAGTTTTATTAATGTCATTTCCCCTAACAAGATGGTCAGCCACATGAAACATTGTGCCTGTTTTGGCTTCCCATTGCTTGTTCCTCCTTCTCCTGTCACAATGCTTGATATCAAGGAGGTACTCAATAAGTTAGGTAGGAAGGAAGGAAGGAAGCAAGGAAAATATGAGTGGAGGGAGGGAGGAAAATGCCAAAATAAAGCTTATTCAGCTGAAGTATAATTGAGGAGACTTTGCCTTTCTTCTTTGAAGATAGGGACAAATAGTTATGACGTCTTTTTTCCTCTTTCATTGGTTAATAACTGGAAACATGGCAGCTCAGTTATACCCCCCCCAAAAAAAAACTCCTGAACTAAGGGGGGAAAAGGAAAATATTATCTCTTGAGCTCTGATTTTAATGATTGAACAGGAATTCAAGTGTGGTTTATACACACACACACATATGTACATATATACATATTTATATTAATAAAGGGTAGTGAAAATCATTCACTATTTCATTATTCTGGTCAGACTGATGCTGAGAAATATTTATTTTGGGTGCAAAGGTCATGACAATATTTCTCTTACTCTTTTTTTATGAAAATGTAGTAGAATGGTGCTAACTGTAAACACATAGATAAATGAGAGAACCAATCCATTCCCAAATGCTCAGCAGTGCTTCTTCTTTATTTGGGGATTAGTGGTTTGCTCCACTAAAAATCACAAGTCAGATGGAGACTGGACTTTTTGTTTGAATATTTTTTAATGTTGTTCAAGCACCTGTTAGGTTAGAAAATTTTTACTCAGTTCTCACCTTGACATTGTTACTTTGTTATTTCTTTCCCAATTGAAATCATAAATCCTGTTTTAAGAATCATTTAAACATTTTGCATTTATGTTATTTTCAATGTAACTGAAAATGTTTTTAACTTCTTCAGTCATAATATTTGTGTTTCCTTTAAAAAGTATAGTAAAATGCCAATTGGATGTAGAGATGGAAGAGGAGAGTGAGTGATGATTAAGAATAAAGATGTATAGTGTATATTTTATTGATGATCAGATTAAATAGAACTTGAGAAAGAGGTTCCAAGATGCATAGCTCATTTTACCAAACATTCCCTTTATATGGTCTCTTTCTATTTTAGATGTAATTTAACACAGAAATGGTTACAAAATGCAGGGAAACATAGGCTCCCTAAGCAAAACCAAACAATATTGACTAAGTGTTGTGTCACTGGAAGCAGACATTCAGACTCCCTGATGTTTTAATTTTTGATTTAATTTTTTGATAATGCACATAGTTGCATCTCTGTGGCTCAGACAGGAAAGAGAAAAAAATGACAAGCTAAATCATTAGGGGGTTTGTATCTACTTACCAGGTTTTTTGTACTTTCTCTATTTTTAATATCCCAAATCCTGAGGCCTCCCAGGATAATAAAAGAGATGTGATTGGGTTATTGTCTGTCAAAGATAAAATACAGTGACTCATACAAAATTAAATCAAAGAGAATTGTAGAGTTTAAAATGGTATCACTTTCCCCACATTCACATAATCAAGTTCTCATTTACCTTGGGTACATAAATATGCCGTTAGATGCTCTTTTTTTTCCTCTTTCTTGTACTGTGATCAATGTCTCTATGACCTATTGCTGTGTAGAACACATCTACTTCATGAGCATGCATTTGGATCATAAAATGAAGCAAATAGAAAAAACTTTTTTTTTCTTCTTCTAAAAGCATCTAGTTGCTCATATAAATGTCAGACCTAGTGAAAGGTTTCCAATTGTTTGATTTCCAAAATTATGGCAAGGTTCAGCTCCTCCACAGTTTTAGCAGCTTAGGAAGTTTTGTTTTGTCTGTATCAAATTAAATCACTTTGTTTTATAACTCATATTCTTAGATTGGAAAGTTGTATGCTGTGATATTTTTATTTCAACTGATAGTAAGGAGATTTTAATAGCAACCTTTTCATGATTAATCAAAATGACTCAGCTTTGGGGTTAGAACTAAAGAATGTTGAGAAAGAGGTAAGAACTAGAAAAGGGAGTAACAGCCATTTTTTAAAATTATCATCTACACAAAAAAAATGAAAATAAAAAAAAATTGTCAACTTTTTTTTGCCTACTGTGATGGTAATGAACATAAAATGAATAGCAATTTTTCTTTTTTTATAAATTTATTTATGTATTTATTTATTTTATTGGTTGCATTGTATCTTCATTGTTGCACACGGGCTTTCTCTAGTTGCAGTGAGCGGGGGCTACTCTTCATTGTGGTGTGCAGGCTCCTTATTGTGGTGGCTTCTCCTGTTGTGGAGCACAGGCTGTAGGCACGTGGGCTTCAGTAGCTGTGGCACATGGGCTCAATAGTTGTGGCACATGGGCTTAGTTGCTCTGTGATATGTGGGATCTTCCTGGAGCAGGGATCGAACCACTGTGCCACCTAGGAAGTCCCAATAGCAATTTTTCTTTATTCAATACCTATGTGCCATGAACTGTTCACTCAGTATCCATTATAAATAGATATTATTTATATTTTACATACAGATCAAGGATCTAGGTCGTTAGACTTCAAGTCCCTCAAATAAAATTGGCTAAGATTAAATTTCATTCAGTTAGACATCAAGGTTTGTTCTCATTGTTTTTGCACTGCATTGGCAGAGTAGGGTATAACCCATTCTTCATATACTGGTGAAATTCAGTTTACTCCTTTAGCACAAATCAGGTGAATCTGTTACTGTGTAGCAAAGGATTCTGCTTTATCAATCTACTAACACTGCCAGATAAAGCTATATATTTCTATACTTGGTGGAAACGTTCAAGAAATGACTTGATTCTTAATTAGCAGGTAAAGGATTCTTACATGGAAGGTATTTTTTCCCACCATAGCAGAGAATATATCTTTATTCCTAGTAGAGTAGTAAAAACCAATGGGAGGGGTGTGTGCGTGTGTTATAGAAGAAATTTTGTGATGCTCAGGGTTAGAAGCCAAGGAAGGAAATATAATCTACTTAGCACAACACTCACAATCTCTCTTAAAACAATGTTACAGGGAAGCATCTGCAGGCAACACACTGAGAGCTTGCGGTTGTGACCTATCTTGACTGTGGATTTTGATAACTCTCCCTATTAGCAAGTTTTGCTTTAGTAAGTAACTCCTTACAAATGGTTAGTGACTTTTGAGTACCTCAAGTCCTAGATTCCCTAGACATCTGTTATGAAAATCATGGGTAGGTGTTGATTGATTCTGTAAGGAGTGAAAAACTAGGAGGCATAGAGTTGTCTAGAGACCTAGATAACTTCTTGCAGTGCATTCTGATTCTATGATTTCACAATTCTGTGGTAATGGTGATGAGGATAATTTTTGTGCTTCTTAGCTCCCAAAACACACTGCAGAACACATTCTGAAATTTCTCAGATGATGGAAGTTAAAGTTTGATTAAATTGAGAGCTGTAAAGTAGTGACTAGAGGGCATACAGCACAGTTAGAAAAAGAATAAATCTCAAGTGAGAGTTTACTGTCTTCCTCAAAGAGGGCCTAAGGTTATGGTTCTGTTTTTGCTCCATGAATATCTGCAGTGCCAGGTCTTTTTATTTTCCTAATGCTTGGTTAGTATCAAAGAGTGAAATGTAAAGATTATTGAACAAGAAGTTTAAAGTCATGAAATGATTCAACTATTTCATCTATACATTTGACATTTAACAAAAATAAGGAAAATAAATGATCTGGACTCTGAGTTAGGCAATTCTTTAGAGAAGAAAGAACATGAGAAATTATTCAGTTTTTTTCTGTCATAAAGGCTTAGCCTTAGACTGGGGAAATTTCTCTGGACAGAAAGAAAATAAACTTAATTTAACAAACATCTGAGTGCCTAATATGTGCCAGTGGGGGTTGGGGGAATGCAAATATGAATTAGAGGAGATCTTTACTTTTGAAGAGGTCACAGTACAGCCAAAATGACAATTAGCAAAAACTTGCATTCTTTTTCACACATCTTAGTGAACTTTTAGATTATTTCATTGTGGACTATCTGGTAATAATCTTGGAAAGTACGGTGAAACCATTTATGAAATTATTTCCATCATATTAACTAACCAGAGAAAAAGATTCAATTTTCCTTTATAGGCCCAGGTAAATCTCACTTCTTTCACAGAGTTTTCTCTGTTTGTTTTAGAGTACGCACTCCTATTTTTTAACTGCCATATTTTGTACTGCCTAAAACATCTACATAAATTCGGTGGTATTCTGTGTCATTATTTACAATCTTTATGAATGAAATTTCCTATATTAGAATGTAAGCTGTATGAGAGTAGAATATTTTTTTCTCTCTTTGGTATACTGTTGTACCTACAGCATAGTAAATATTCAACAACATTTGTTGAAAGAATGAATAAGTTAATTAAAGGAGATGTTTTGTTACTCATTAAGTAGCTTGACAAATAATTCATTCTGCTTGCTCTATTTTAATTAACTAAGATACTTCTTACAATTGGCTAATTCTGTTTTTCTTTTTTGCTTCAAAGCAGTAGGATGCAAGCAGATGCTTATGACTTCCCTAAAGTGAGACTAAAGTAAAGAGCAGTGAGGTGTCTTTCAAATTATGACCCACTAAAATGTGTCAAGAAATCTACAAACAAATAGATAGCTGTTAGAATCCGCATTGTCATTTGCTCCTTTTCTAATTGGATGGGCATTTTCTAGTTTAAGGAATACTGAGTAAAGGGTGATTTTAAATACATGTGTGTATATACCCATATATGCATGTATAAATGCTTCACTAAGTAAAAAAGAATTTTTTTCTACAATTATGTTTGACCCATGTTCTCAAATATTCATAGTTAACTAGAATTCAAATATTGAAAAAGGCCATAGATTGTTGCAGTTCTTTGATTAGTTTGCAAACTGCTAAGAATATACCTCCAAGGAATGCACTATAAACCAAATGTCATAAATGTAGATTTTGAAAATCAACTGTGTCTTGCCATGTTTTGTATTTTGATTATTAAAAAACAAACTAAAATAATGTATACTCTTAATAAAAAATAAAAATAGTATTGCATTAAATAGAATATATGCATAAATTCATTTCTGTGGGGTGAAAAATCTCACTAGACTTTTATCATGTCCTTCATCTCTATTCTCTCACTTGCCACCATATTCAGATAATTTAGCATCCATGTTGATAGCTCATTCATCACATCAATCTCACAATTACTTTACTTCAGCTGGTCAACTCTTACACAAACTATCTTGGAAGGCACCTGTCCCCAAAATACAACAATCACCAAGCAAAAAGATCACATGGCATCATATTCTTCCAGCTTTTATTTCCTGTACTTAGACTTTGCCCTTTCAGACCATAACCTCCTTATCACTTAGTATATCCTGTTCAACTCCACTCATTATATCTTTTCTTTCTCTCTTTAGTTCCATTTACTACCTGATCTTTACTAAACTGCTAATTTAATAGCTCATGACTTTTTAAATTAATATTTCTATTTTGCGATAATTGAAGATTCACAAGCAACTATAAGAAATAATATAGATAGATGCTGCATACCCATTAGTCTTTTAAACTATAAGCACAGTGTTATACAACATTATCTCTTAAACTTTTTCATCTTGCATGACTGAAACTTTATATACATTGAACAGCAACTTCCCATTTCCCCTTTCCTCCAGCCCTTGGCAACCCCTATTCTACACTCTGCTTCTTTGAGTTTGACTATTTTAGATTCCTCATATAAGTGATATCATGTTCTGTGTCTGGTTTATTTCACTTAGGATAGTATCCTCCAGGTTCATACATGTTATTTCAAATGGCAGGATTTCCTTCTATTGTAAGGCTGAATAATATTCCCTTGGTGTGTGTGTGTGTGTGTGTGTGTGTGTATACACATACATACATCACCTTCTATATCCACTCATTCATGATGGACATTAAGATTGCATCCATGTTTTAGATAGTGTGGATAATGCTGCAGTCAACATGACAGTGCAGATGCCTCTTCAAGATCCTGATTGCAGTTCTTTTGGATATATACCCAGAAGTGTGTTTATTGGATCACATGGCAGTTCTATTTTTAATTTTTTCAGTTCTCTCCATATTGCTTTCCATTGTGGCTGCACTAATTTACATTCCCACAAACATTATATGAGGGTTGTCTTTTCTCAACATCCTCCAACAGCCTATATATATATATATATATATATATATATATATATATATATATAATAACCAACCTGGGATTTCGCTGGTGGTCCAGTGGTTAAGACTTCACCTTCCAATGCAGGGGCTGCAGGTTCGATCCCTGGTCAGGGAACTAAGATCCCACATGCCTCATGGCCAAAAAACAAACATAAAATGAAGCAATATTGTAACATTCAATAAAGACTTTAAAAATGGTCCACATCAGAAAAATCTTAAAAAAAAAGTAATAGTCAACCTAGTAGTTGTGAGGTGATATCTCATTGTAGTTTTGATCTGCATTTCCATGAATTCCAAGAATTTATCCCAGTTAGTCTTGGTGATTGATCCTTTTAATATGCTGTTGAATTTAGTTTGCTTGTATTTTGTTGAGAATGTTTGCATATATGTTCATAAGGAATATTGACCTATAGGTTTCTTTTCTTGTAGTGTCTTGGTCTGATTTTAATTGAAGAGAAGGTAATGCTGGCCCCACAAAATGAGTTTGGAAGTATTACCTTCTCTTCAATTTTTGGAAGAGTTTTGAAATTATTGCCATTTATTCTTCTTTAAATATTTGATAGAATGCACCAGTGAAATCATCTGGTCCTGGGCTTTTCATTGTCAGAAGGTTTTTGATTCCTGGTTCAATCTCCTTACTAGTTGTAGGTCTGTTCAGATTTTCTCTTTCTTCATTATTCAGTCTTGATAGCCTGCATGTTTTGAGGAATTTACTCATTTCTTTTAGATTATCCAATTTTCGATGCCTAGCTGTTCATAAGTCTCTTATGATTATATTTATTTCTGATATCATTTGTGATGGCTCCTCTTTCATTTCTGATTTTTAAAATTTGGGCCTTTTCTCTTTTTTTTCTTAGCCTATGGAATGTTTTGTCAATTTTACTGATATTTTCGAAAATCTGAGTTACATTGATTTTTTTCTATTGATTTCTATTCTCTATTTTGTTTATCTCTACTCAAGTCTTAAAAATTTCCTTCCTTCTGATATATTTGAGCTCAGTTTGTTTTTAATTTTTTCTATTCCCTAGAGTTACAATGTTAGATTATTTATCTGAAATCATTTTCTTTTTAATATAGGCATTTATCGTGACAAATTTCCCTCTTAGTACTTCTGTTGTGCTTTCTATAGCTTTTGATGTGTTATGTTTTCATTTTAGTTTGCCTCAAGATATATTCTAATTTCCCCTTTGATTTCTTACTTGATCCACTCATTATTCAACATGTGATCCATCCTGGAGAATTTCTATATGTGTTTGAAAAGAATGTGCAATTTGTTGTAGTTGTGTGAAATATTATGCCTATCTCTGTTGGATTCATTTGGTCTGTAGTGTTGTTCAAGTTCTCTGTTTCCTTGTTGATCTTCTGTCTCAATGTCTTATCCATTATTAAAAGTGAGGTATTGAAATACCCAAGTATCATTCTTTCTGCCCAATTCTCCCTTTAGTTCTGTCACTGTTCATTTCATATAATTAGGTACTTTGAAGTTGCTTGCATATATATTTATAACAGTTATATCTTCCTGATGTTTTGACCCTTTTATCATTGTATAATGTCATTCTTGGTCTCGTGATAGTTATTGATTTAAAAAACTATTGTCTCCAGTGTAAGTAGGGCCAACCATGGTTTCTTTTGTTTACCATTTCCAGGGAATATGATTTTCTATCCTTTCACTTTCAGCCTGTGTGAGTCCTAAAATCTAAAGTGAGTGTCCTGTAGACAAAATATAGCAGGACCTTGTTTGTGTTGTTGTTGTTATTGTTTATAATCCATTAAACCACTTTATTTCTTTTGATTGGGAAATGTAATTCATTTACACCTAAAGTAAATTATTTGTAAGGAAAGACTTACTATTGTAATTTTTTTACTGTTTTCTTTCTGTCTTGTAGCTTTCTGTCTTTTGATCCTTTCCTCTCTTTCTCTCTTCATTTGCATTTTGTTGATTTTTTTTTTGTAGTGATCTCCTTCAATTCCTTTATGATTCATTTGTTTATCTTCTATGGGTAGTTTTTTGTGGTTACCATGGGCTTACATAAAATATCTTTTAGCTACAACAATCTTTTTCAAGCTGATAATACAAATATTGTATACTTTTCCTTCTCCCTTCCCACACTTTGTCATTAATGTCATGAATTATGGCTTTTAATATTGTGGAGAGACAGAACAAGATGGCAGAGTAGAAGGACGTGTGCTCACTTCCTCTTGCAAGAGCACCGGAATTACAACTAACTGCTGACAATCATCAACAGAAAGACATGGGAACTCACCAAAAAAGACACTGCACATCCAGAGACAAAGGAGAAGCCACAATGAGATGGTAGGAGGGGCACAATCATGATAAAATCATATCCCATAACTGCTGGGTGGGTGACTCACAAACTGGAGAAGTGTTATGCCACAGAAGTCCACCTACTAGAGTGAGGGTTCTGAGCCCCACATCAGGTGGGGGTGCAGCAATGGGAGGAGGAATCCCAAGAGAATCAGACTATGTAAGCCAGCTGGATTTGATTGTAGGACTTCCACATACTGGAGGAAACAGAGATTCCACTCTTAGAGGGCACACAAAAAGTAGTGTGTGCACCAGCGACCCCATAGGAGACTGAACCAGACCTACCTGCTGGTGTTGGAGGGTTGTCTGCAGAGGTGGAGGGCAGCTATGGCTCACTGTGGGGAGAGGGACACTGGCAGCAGGGGTTTGGGGAAGTGCTCATTGGCTTGAGCCCTCCCAGATTCCTCCATTAGCTGACAAAGAGCCTGAAAACGCCAGTGCTGGATAGCCACAGGCCAAACAAACAACAGAGTGGGAACGCAGCCCCACCCATTGGCAGACAAGTGGATTAAAACTTTACTGATCTCTACCCACCCAGCCCTACCCACCATCAGTCCCTCCCATCAGGAAGCTTGCACAAGTCTCTTAGATAGCTTCCTCCACAAGAGTGCAGACAGCAGTATCAAGCACTATCAGCAGTATTTCATTCAGTGGAAATGAAAGCCACAGCCACAGAAAAATACAGAAAATGAAAAGGCAGAGGACTTTGTACCAGATGAAGGGACAAGATAAAACAACAGAAAAACAACTAAATGAACTGTAGATAGGCACCCTTCCAGAAAAGAATTCAGAATATTGATGGTGAAGATGATCCAGGACTTTGAAAAAAGACTGGATGCAGAGATCGAAAAGGTGCAAGAAAAGTTTACCAAAGACCTAGAAAAATTAAAGAACAAACAGAGATAAGCAATACAATATCGGAAATGAAAAATACACTAGAAGGAAACAATAGCAGAATAACTGAGGCCAAAGAATGGATAAGCGACCTGGAAGACATAATGGTGAAAATCACTGATGTGGAAAAGAATAAAGAAAAGGGAATGAGAAGAAATGAAGACAGCCTAAGAGACCTCTGGGACAATGTTAAACACACCAACATTCACATTATAGGGGTCCCAGAAGGAGAACAGAGAGAGAAAGGACCCGAGAAAATATTGGAAAAGATTACAGTTGAAAACTTCCCTAACATGGGAAAGGAAATAGCCACCTAAGTCCAGGAAGTGCAGAGAGTCCCAGGCAGGATAAACCCAAGGAGAAACATGCCAAAACACATAGTAGTCAAATTGACAAAAAATTAAAGATGAAGAAAAATTATTAAAAGCAGGAACAGAAAAATGACAAATAACATACAAGGGAATGCCCATCAGGTTAACAGTTGGTTTCTCAGCAGAAACTGCAAGCCAGAAAGGAGTGGCACAATATATTTCAAGTGATGAAAGGGAAGAACCTACAACCAAGAATACTCTACCCAGCAAGGATCTCATTCAGATTCAACAGAGAAATCAAAAGCTTTATAGACAAGCAACAGCTAAGAGAATTCAGCACCATCAAGCCAGCCCTGCAACAAATACTAAAGGAACTTCTCTAAGTGGGAAACATAAGAGAATAAAAGGACCTACAAAAACAAAAGCAAAACAATTAAGAAAATGGTAATAAGAACATACATATTGATAATTACCTTGAATGTAAATGGACTAAATGCTCCAACCAAAAGACACAGACTGACTGAATGGATACAAAAACAAGATCCATATATATGCTGTCTCCAAGAGGCCTACTTCAGACCTAGGGACACATACAGACTGAAAGTGAGGGGATGGAAAAAGGTATTCCATGCAAATGGAAGTCAAAAGAAAGGTGGAGTAGTGATACTCATATCAGATAAAATAGATTTTAAAATAAAAAATGTTATAAGGGACAAGAAAGGACACTACATAATGATCAAGAGATCAATTCAAGAAAAGGAGACAACAATTATAAATATATATGCACCCAATATAGGAGCACCTCAGTGCATAAGGCAAAAGCTAACAACTATGAAAGAGGAAATTTACAGGAACACAATCATAGTGGGGGATTTTAACACCGCACTAACACCAATGGATAGATCATCCAAAAAGAAAGTTAATAAGGAAACACAAGCCTTAAATGATACAATAAGCCAGCTAGATTTAATAGATATCTATAGGAAATTACATTCAAAAACAGCAGATTACTCTTTCTTCTCAACTGCACGTGGAACATTCTCCAGGATAGATTACATTTTGGGTTACAAATCAAACCTTGGTAAATTTAAGAAAATTCAAATCATATTAAGCATCTTTTCTAACCACAATGCTATGAGATTAGAAATCAGTTACAGGAAAAAAAACTGTAAAAACACAAACACATGGAGGCTAAACAATACACTACTAAATAACCAAGAGATCACTGAAGAAATCAAAGAGGAAATAAAAAAAATACCTACAGACAAATGACAGCGAAAATGCAACTATCCAAAACTACAAAGCTACAGTAATCAAGACAATATTGTACTGGCACAAAAACAGAAATATAGATCAATGGAACAGGATAGAAAGCCCAGAGATAAACTATGGTCAACCAATCTATGACAAAGGAGGCAAGGATATACAATGGAGAAAAGGCAGACTCTTCAATAAGTGGTACTGGGAAAACTGGACAGCTACATGCAAAAGAATGAAATTAGAACACTCCCTAACACCATACACAAAAATAAACTCAAAATGGATTAAAGACCTAAATGTAAGGCCAGACACTATAAAACTCCTAGAGGAACACATAGGAAGAACACTCTTTGACGTAAATCACAGCAAGATCTTTTTTGACCCACCGCTTAGAGTAATGGAAATAAAAGCAAAAGTAAGTAAGTGGGACCTAATGAAACTTCAAAGCTCTGCACAGCAAAGGAAACTATAAGCAAGATGAAAAGACAACCCTCAAAATAGGAGAAAATTTTTACAAAGGAATCAACAGAAAAAGGATTAATCTCCAAAATATGCATTTTATGCAGCTCAATACCAAAAAAACAAGCAACCCAATCAAAAACAGGGCAGAAGACCTAAATAGGCATTTCTCCAAAGAAGACATATGGATGACCAAGAGGCACATGAAAAGACACTCAACATCACTAATTATTAGAGAATTGCAAATCAAAACTACAATGAGGTATCCATGCCACACTGGTTAAAATGGGCATCCTCAGAAAATCTACAAACAGTAAATGCTGGAGAGGGTGTGGAGAAAAGGGAACGCTCTTGCACTGTTGATGGGAATGTAAATTGATACAGCCACTATGCAGAACAGTATGGTGGTTCCTTGAAAAACTAAAGATGGAGTTGCCATATGACCCAGGATCCCACTACTGGGCATATACCCAGAGAACACCATAATGCAAAAAGACACATGCACTCTAATGTTCATTGCAGCACTATTTGCAATAGCCAGGACATGGAAGCCACCTAAATGTCCATCAACAGAGGAATGGATAAAGAAGATGTGGTACATATATACAATGGAATATTACTCAGCTGTATAAAGGAATGAAATTGGGACATTTGTAGAGACATGGATGGACTTAGAGACTGTCATACAGAGTGACGTGAGTCAGAAAGTGAAAAATAAATATCGTATACCAACACATATATGTGAAATATTGAGAAATAGTACAAATCAACCCGTTTGCAAGGCAGAAATAGAGATACAGACATAGAGAACAAACATATGGACACCGTGTGCGGAAAGAAGGGGGGAACGTTGGAGGGGAATGAATTGGGAGATTGGAATTGCCATATATACATTAGTAATAAGAAAAAAATATCAAATTGTACACTTTAAATATATGCAGTTTATTATATGTCAATTGTATCTCAATAAATGTTCTTAAAGAAAAAATATTGTGTATCCATTAACATTGTCATAGTTATTGTTTTTTTTTATAATTTTGTCTTTTAACTCCTATACCTGAATTAAAAGTGATTTACACATCATTGTTACATTATTAGAGTAATCTGTAGTTGTCTGTATATTTGCCTTTACCAGTGAGCTCTACACTTTTATATGCTTCCATGTTGGGCTTTAGTGTCATTTTGTTTCAACTTGCAGAACTCCCTTAACATTACTCGTAAGGCAGATCTAATGATGATGACCTTAGCTTTTGTTTGGGAAAGTCTTTATCTTTCCTTCATTTCCAAAAAATAGTTACTGGGTATATTATTCTTTGTTGGCATTATTTTTTTCAGCAGTTTGAATGTAGCACTCTATTCTAGATATCAAGGTTTCCAGTGGAAAAATCCACTAATGGTCTGGGGGGATTCTTTGTATGTGACCAATCACTTTTCTCTTGCTGCTTTCAAAATTCTTTTTATCTTTGAATCTTCACAATTTTATTGTAATGTTTCACAGTGTGGATTTCATGCTTTGGGAGACTCGTTAATTTTATTGAATCGGGTTGCTCAGTTCCTTCCACACATTAGGGAAGTTTTTAGGCAGTATTTCTTTAGATAATATTTCTGTCCATTTTCTGTCTCTCTTTCCTTGTGGGAATCCCATAATGTGTATATTGATTCACTTAATGAGGTTCCATAAGTCCCTTAGACTTTTTAAACTCTTTTTCCATCTTTTTTCTTTTTGCTCTTCTAAGTGGATTATTTCAAATGATTGGTCTTTGAGTTTGCTGATTCTTTCTTTTCCTTGATGAAATCTGCTGTTGAACACCTCTAGTGAATTTTTCAGTTCAGATATTGTATTCTTCCACTCCAAAATTTCTATTTGGTTCTTTTCTTTCTTCATTTTTTAAAACTAAGGCTTTGGATTTTTTTTAGAGCAATTTAAGGTTCACAGAAAAATTAAGAGGAAGGTACAAATATTTCCCATGTGCCCTCTGCCCTCACACATGCATAACCCCCCATAACAATGCTCCGCCCCCCCCAGCAGCAGAATGGTACATTTGTTAAAATTGATTAACCTACATTGACATATCATAATCATCCAAAGTCCATAGTTTACATTATGATTCACACTTGTTTTTTTTTACATTCTGTAATTTGGATGAATGTATACTGACATATATGTATCATTATAGTATCATTTAGATTATTTCCACAGCCCTAAAAATTCTCTGAGCTCTGCTTATTTATCACTTTCTCCCCACACTCCTTAGTGAACACTGATATTTTTACTGTCTCCATAGATTTACCTTTTCTAGAATGTTATATAGTTGGAATAATATAGTGTGTAGCCATTTCAGATTGCCTTCTTTCACTTAGTAATATGCCTTTAAGGTTCTTCCATGTCTTTTCATGGCTTCATAGCTCATTTCTTTTCAGTTATTTGCTTTTTTTTAATATTTTCTCTTTGTTGAAATTTTCATTTTGTATATGCATCATTTTCCAGAGCTTATTGAGCATCTTTTTGATGGCTATTTTGAATTCTTTGTCAGGTAATTCATATCCTTCTTGGTTTTTTTGGGGGGAGGTGGTTTCTGGACATTTATTTTGTTCCTTTGATTGGACCATTTCCCCCTGTCTCTTTATTTTCCTTGTCACTGTGTTGGTATCCACACATAAAAAAAAAAAAAAAATAAAACAAACAGAAAAAAAAAAGTCTCCCTATATTTATGGACTGGCTTTCTTTAGGGAAAGACCTTCATCAATCAGCTTGGCTATTGATTCTGGGGGCCTCTCTAACCTTTACTGTGGATTTATCTTCTCTGAGACTTGTGCAGGTAAGCTCCTAGTTCGAGGAATTTGCTTTCTTTTTTTCATCAACTCATAATCTCTTGCTCCTTCTGGTTTTGTCTGCTGTGCCATAGGTTCTCTGAAACAGCAATATAACCCTCAAGTCTTTTGTTCCCCATGGTCCCCAGGTGTTTAGAGTATGCCAGTTTCTGGCGGCTGTCTGAGGCATTTGATATTCCCACTGGTCATGCAAAGTGATACTATTTATCTACATCATTTCCAGCATTTGTTACCAACACTATACATTTACCATTCTGATAGATGCATATTGATATACCATGGTAAGTTTAATTTACCTTTCATTGATGGCTAATAACATTAAATATCTTTATATATGTTTATTTGCCATCTCTATATCTTCTTTGGTTAAATGTTTCCTCTTGTCTTTTGCCCATTTTGTAATTGGATTTTTTTTTTAGTTGAATTGAAAGAGTTCTTTACATATTATAGAAAGTAGTTCTTTGTCAAATATATGGTTTGCTATTATTTTCTCATAGTTTTGTCAGTTATCTTTATCAGCACAAAAGTTTTTCATTTTCATGAACTTTTTGTTTATTATTTATTTATTTATTTATTTTTATTGGCTGCATTGGGTCTTCATTGCTGTGCATGGGCTTTGTCTTGTGGAGAGCGGGGGCTACTTTTTGTTGTGGTGTGCAGGCTTCTCAGTGCAGTGTGGACTTCTCAGTGCAGTGGCTTCTCTTGTTGTGGAGCATGGGCGCTAGGCATGCTGGCTTCAGTTGTTGTGGCATGTGGGCTCAGTAGTTGTGACTCACAGGCTCTAGAGTGCAGGCTCAGTAGTTGTGGCACACAGGCTTAGTTGCTCCAAGGCATGTGGGATCTTCCCAAACCAGGGCTCGAACCCATGTCCCCTGCATTGGCAGGCAGATTCTTAACCACTGTGCTACCAGGAAAGCCCCATGAACTCTTATTTGTAATTTTTTTCCTGTTATGGATCATGGTTTTGATGTCAATTCTATAAACAATTGCTTAATTATGTAATAACCTAAATGGGAAAAGAATTTGAATCACTTTGCTGTATACCTGAAACTAACACAACATTGTCAATCAACTATGCTCCAATATAAAATAAAAAGTAAAAAAAAAAACCAACCAAAAAGATAAACAAACAACAAAAACCAATTGCTTAGTCTTTACTACAAAACTTTTCTCATTTTTAAAAATAAATGTTTTATAATTTTATGTTTTAGTTTTCTGTTTTTAATAATTAATTTCTGATTTTATCTACTTTATAATTTGTGTGTTTATTCAAAATTTGCCACCTAAAAGTGAAAAAGAATTAGTAGAACTATAAAATGTTAGAGATGTTTTAGTAATCCTTATTTGCATTCAGGACAAAACAAACAAAAGTGTAAGACATTGATGTTTCTGATAACACAAACAACAGACAAAAAATGCAACATATCAATAAATGACCTCAGATATCAAAGAAGGCTATTAATAGTATAAAATGGGAAAGTAAGGGTGCCTCTTCCTTAAGTAAATATTACTTTGCTTCCATAAACATTTTAATTAATTGCATGAAAGCGTTTGTGGCAGACAAGAAAGTACACCTCTCAGATTTCCAACTACAGGATATAATTGACTCAAAGCCCCAAGTACTGTGCTCTGAAAGCACATTCCCCATGGACTGCTGTCAGTTGATAAGCGGGTTTACTAAAGTAGACCCATACCTCAAGAACTGAGACTCCTCATATGGGCAACTGCTCTGCAAATTGACTTTGGCTTGAGTATTCTGAATTGGCAATGATGAACATTCTTAGGCGTGCACCTCAGCCTACAAAATTTTCATACGATCTTCTGTCCTTCCCTCTTTCCTTCAGGAGAGTCAGATATACATCACGGCCTGAGAACTCTCCCAGCTCTCCAGATTCCTTCCCTTCCTCCAGCGATTTACCTAATAAATCTCTCTTATGTTTGACCACATTTTGGCTTCTGCTTCTTGAAATAACTAGGCTAACATGAGCATCAAATAAGTCTACTGATGGAAAATGACCAAAATGTATTTCAATTTCAATTTGATTTTTTAAATGAGTGTTATATTTTGTTTTGTTTAACACATGTGTCCCTTGAAGGGAAGGTGAAAGTGTGAGAGTAACAGTAAATTGAGTAATTGTCATTACCAGAGCTATGATATATATTTCACATGCATTCATGTGAAGTGCTTCTCTTCAGTGCCCTTGACATTTTGTAATACATGGGTGAATTTCCAGTCAATTCCTACAGCACTTGACAAGTATTTCTGATATAATAACTATCTAATTGGATTATGATAATTTGTTTATGTACATCTCTTCTACTATATTGTGAAAGTTCTAAATTGGGAAAGTGTGTCTTATTTTTATGTATATCCTGAATTGCTAGCAGAGTTCCTAGGACATAGTTATTCTTCAAAAATGTTTATTGAATGAGAAAGAATATTAAGCTTCAGTAAGACCTAGATAATAGGCAAAATTGCCTTTAGAGTGTTCAATACAACATAAACTATGGGTAAATTATAGAAACTGAGTTTCTATTAATTATTTTCTTTTGATAGCCCATATATAAATATCTCACTCAAATATGTCAAAATATATGATTAAACCTATTACATATTGGCTTATCATCCTACAGAAGTGTAATAGAAAACACATGTCCTTTAATTCCCATGTGTAAATATTCTTCTCTTTTATACTGCCCCCAGTCAAAGAAACATTCATTCTTAATATTTTATTTTTTTTCCCATTTAAAAGTAAAGTATTTTTCTGTTTACCACAAGAAATAAGAATGGAAGATGCTAGGTTTAAATCTCTATAATTGAAATTTTATATGTCTATTTCTCTTGTCTCAACATCTTGAAATATTTTATTTTATTTTTATAAATTTATTTATTTACTTATTTATTTTATTGGCTGTGTTGGGTCTTCATTGTTGCACATGGGCTTTCTCTAGTTGTGGCGAGTGGGGGCTACTCTTCATTGTGGTGTGTGGGCTCCTCATTGTGGTGGCCTCTCTTGTTGCAGAGCACAGGCTCTAGGTGTGTGGGCTTCAGTATTTGTGCCACATGGGCTCAATAGTTGTGGCTCATGGGCTCTAGAGCACAGGCTCAATAGTTGTGGTGCATGGGCTTAGTTGCTCCATGACATGTGGTATCTTCCTGAGGCAGGAATCGAACCCATCTCCCCTGCATTGGCAGGCAGATTCTTAATGACTGCACCACCTAGGAAGCCCTCTTGAAGTATTTTAAATAATGTACCCCTTTCAACAAGAAATTAATGGAGAATAATAGATTGCTTATTTTATACTCTGATTTATGAAATAATTTGTTCCTTTCCAGTTGGAATATCTTTTATTTATTTTGCCTTCTTTATGAGATGGCTAGAAAATCCAGTGCTATGTTGAATAAGAGTGGTGATAACAGATATCCTTGACTTGTTTCTGAACCTAGAGGGAAAGCAGACCATCTTTCACCATTAAGTGTGATGTTAAATGTAGGGATTTTTGCTCTACATCAAGGTGAAGAACTTTCTCTCCATTCTTAATTTGCTGAGAATTTTTATTATGAATGGGTTTTGTCAAATGCTTTTTTTGTCTCAACTTATATGATCATATGATTTATCTTTATTGTATTGAAATGGTGAGTTACATTGATTGATTTTCAAATATTGAACCAGTTTTACATATATATTGCTATATTTGATTTGCTATTTTTTTTTTAATGTGGCTAGTGTGACTGGGGAACTAATGTTTTGATTTAAATTAACTTTAATAATTTAAACAATCACATGTACCTAGTGGCATCCATATTTGACAGTGCAGGTAGCCCCTTCCTGCTATTTTTAACTAAAAAATTATTGAGATATAGTTGACACACAACATTACACTACTTTCAGATGTATAACCTAATGATTTGATATCTGTGTATATTATGAAATGCTCACCATGTCTAGTTAACATCTATCATCATACATATTTACCCTGTGATGATCTACTCTCCTAGAAACTTTCAAATATACAATACAGTATTATTAACTATAGTCACCATGACTTATACTGGAAGTTTGTACCTTATGACCCCCTAAAGTTTTTTGAGAATTTATGAGTTTAAGTTCATGAGAAATATTAGTCTGTAGTTTTCTATTTGTGTAATCTATTTGCCTGGTTTTAGAATAAGGATAATGGTAACTTCATAAAATTGATAGGGAAGTGTTCCATCTCTTTCTATTTTTCTAGAAGATTGTGCAGAAATAGTACTAACTGTTCTATAAATAATCAGTAGAATTCTCCAGTGAATCCATCTGGATCTGGAAACTCCTTTTTCAGGAGATTTTTAACAATGAATTAAAGTCCTTTAATGATTATAGGGCTTTTAAGATTATTTATCTGATTATGGTTTAATTTCATTGGCTTTTGATTTTTAAGGATTTGGTCAATTTCTATCAACTTGAGAAATTTATGTTCATAAAGATATCTGTAGTATTACCTTACCTTTCTTTTAATGGTTGCAAGATCTTTAGCAAGATCCCCTGTATTACTCTTGATAGCAGTGATTGATGTCTTCTCTATTTTCCTAGAGGCTTCCCAATTTTACTGATATATTGTAAGAGCAATCTCCTTGTTTCATTAATTTTCTCTTTTCCTATTTTAAATTTCATTGATTTATATCCTTATCTTTATGATTTTCTTCCTTCTTATTTTGGGTGTATTTTGCTCTTTTGTTTCTAGTTATTTTGCTCTTTTGTTCCTAGTTTCTTGAGGTAGAAACTTAGATTATTAATTTGAACCCTTTACTTTATTCTTATATAAGCATCTAGTGGTATAACCTTTCTTCTCAATACTGCTTTATTTGCATTCTACTTGTTTTCATATTTTATATTTTCATTTTCATTCAGTTCTATGTATTTTTAAAATATCCTTTGAGACTTCTGTGACCCATGGAGTATTTAGAAATCTGCTGTTTAATTTCCACATATTTACTGATTTTCCTCTTTTCTTTCCATTATTTGTTTCTAGTTTGAGTCGATTATGGTCAGTGAACATACTCTGTATAAATTCAAGTATTTTAAGTTAGTTGAGTTTATTTTATGACCCAAGACATTGTCTATCTTGGCAAATGTTGCATGAGTGCTTATTAAAAATAGTGAATTCTATTGTTCAGGTGCCTTGATCTATAAATATCAATTAGACACTGTTGGCTAATATTGTTGTTTAGATATTCTTTATCCTTGCTGATTTTCTGTTTAGTAGTTCTTTCAGTTACTAAGAGGGGGATATTGAAGTCCCCAGCAATTGTGGATTTATCTGTGTATGTGTTTGCTCCATCTATTTTGAGGCTTTCTTCTTTGATGCATACACATTTCAAATCATTTTAACTTCCTAGTATATTGATCTTTTTATCATTATGTAATGTTTCTCACTGTCTCTAATAATTATTTTTGCTCTGAATTGGTGATTAGTATCAAATTAATTACTAACATAGCCACTTTATTTGATTACTGTTGACATGATATATCATTTTCCATGCTTTTACTCTGAAACTATATATGTTGCTGAACTTAAAGTGAGTTCCTTCTAATTAGTGTATAGTCAGGTTGTGTTATTTTTATCCACTCCACCAATCTAATGCTTTTGATTGGTATATTTAGACCATTCATATTTAATATAATTATTGTTGTATTAGTACTTAAGTCTGCTATTTTATTATTTTTTCTCTGTTTCTTTTGTTTCTTATGCCTCTGTTTCTCTCTTCTTGCCTTCTTGAGGGTTACTTAATATTTTTTAGGATTTCATATTGATTTAAGTGCTTTTGAGTGTATACCTTTGTATATTTTCTGTAGTTGTTTCTCTAGCTATTATATATATATATAATCTTTGTATCAGCATTTTACCACTTTCAGGGAAGTGTGCAAACCTTACTTCCATTTAGGTTCCTGTACCTTCCCCACTTCTGAATATCATTGTTTTGAGTATTGAATCAGGTTATAATTTTTGTTTTAGTACTCAAATATGCTTTTTTAAAGCTCCTGAGGTGAAGAATAGTCTGTTGTATGCACCTGTATTTCTACTCTTTACTTTGTGCTTCCAACCTTTCTGATACTTCAAGATTACTTATCATTCATTTTATGTTTAAAAAATTTGCTTTAGCCAAACTTTAAAGGTTAGTCTGCTACTTTAAAATTGTTTTGATTTTCCTTAATCTGAAAATGTCTTTCTTTCCTTTTTAGTTGTGAAAGAGAGTTTTGCTGGATATAGAACTGTGGATATTGACTTTTTTAGCATGTGCAAGTGGTGTGACACTTCCTTCTGGCCTATATTATTTCAGATTAGAAACCCAAAGACAATTAGTGTTAGCCTATAAGTAATGTGTTGTTTCTCTTGGTATGCTCTTAACATTTTTTTCTTTGTTTTTAGTTTTCAGAAGTTTAATAATGATGTGTTGTGCCATGATCATCTTTGGATTTATCTTGTTTGGAGTTCACTTTGCTTCTTAAATCTGTTAGGTTTTGTCTTTAACTAAACATAAGGAAGTTGTAGAAATTTTTTTTTGAGTACTGCTTCCGCTTCACTATCTTTTTCCTATCCTTCTCAGACTTTGATGATACAAGTGTTGGATCTTTTATTATTGTCCCACAGGTCCCCAAGTCTATTCTTTTTCAGTCTATTTTCTTCAGATTAGGTAAATTCTATTGACATGTCTTCAAGTTCACTGTTTTATCACCTATCATCTCCATGTTTTTATTGAACCCATCCTGTGACAATTACATTTCTGTTATAAATTATTACACATAAGTTGTATAATTTCCATCTGATTCTTGTAAACCATTTGTAATTGTTAGTCAAAGCACTTTTATGGTGACTGCTCTAGTATCTTTGTCAGATAATTTCAACATCTGATTCACTTCAGTGTTGACAACAATTGGTTGTCTTTCACATTCAATTGTGATTTTCCTGGTTATTGACATGGTGAATAATTTTCAGTTGTATTCTGGGCATTGTGTCTATTATCTTAGAAGAGTCTTCCCAGGCCAGGCTTCATGTTATGTTGGGTTCTCTCTTGCAAGTGTCATTTGGTCACTCTAGTGTCTCTTGTTTGGAGAAGAGGGCCTCAGGCCTATATGGGCAAAGAATTCACTATGCTTAGCAAAGCCTAGTGAATTATATGATGGGATCCTTCTTGCTGGTTCTTCCTGGCTAGTCTGATGTGTATGGGCTGGGGTATGGCATCTTAGGTTCATAGGGATAAAGAGACTTCCAGACCATGCCATTTATTTGGGCAGAATCTCTCTTGTAGTTGCCTCTGGCCTCCCAGTGTCTCTCAGTGGGAAATGGAAGTCTCAGGCCTGTGGGGACAAAGAAGATACCCAGATTTGGCTACCTTTGTGGTAGAATCCCTCTTAATGGTGCTACTCAACCATGCTAGTTCCTCTCAGTAGGGGTATGAGAGTCTCAGACAGGAAAGAAGAGCACTTCCCTTGACTGTTATTGTCAGAAAGGAATTTTATCAGTCACACTTGCTGATGGTGTGGGTTCAACTGGTTTTGTCAGAGGGATTCACATTCAATTAGGTGGAAGAAGCAGCATACTTGGGATGCCCATATAGTTACACTGGGAGGCAGGATATATTGAGGCTGGATCTGTTCCCTATGCTACTGTAACAAATCACCAAAACCTTAGTGGCTTAGAACAACACAAGTCTTACAGTTCTGGAGATCATAATAACCAAATGGGTTCACTGGACTAAAGTCAAGATGTCAGCAGTATTGTGTCTATTCTGGAGACTCTGGGGGAGAATCTATTTCCTTGCCTTTTCCAGCTTCTAGAGGTTGCCCATATTCCTCAACTCATGACCTTAAATCACTGTGATGCTGCTTTCATTGTCACATCATCTTGTACAACAATCTTGCTGTGTCCCTCAATTAAGGACCCTTGTGATATCATTGGCTCATTCAGTGACCTAGGATAATTTCCCTATCTCAAGAACCATAATTTAATCACATTTAAAAATACCCTTTTACCACATAAGGTAACATAGTCATAGATTTCTGGGATTAGTCTGTGAACACATTCGGGGAAAGCATTATTTTACCAATCACTGTTGCCTTCTCCTCTTGGGTAGAATTGTCATAAGATTCCCTGCCACAGTCCTGGAGTCCCTAAGGAGTTTTCCTTTCTCTTTCCATCTTTCATAATTCTTGCTCTCTGTTTTTCTGTTGTTTTCTTTTTTTTTGTTTTTGTTTTTGTTTTTGTTTCTTGGTTTTTGTTTTTGCATTATTTCTAGGGCTTATAGTTGTACTTGGGGGGGAAGAACATGAAAAATGAGATTATGCCACCTTGTCCTGATCAGAAAAAATCTTATCTTTTATTAATTTTGAACTACATTTCTGATTATTTAAAAGCTCTAGAATTTAAAATTTTTTCCTTTAATTTTTTGTTATTTTATTTTATTATTATTTTTTTATTTTTCGGCTGCAGAGTCTTCATTGCTGTGCAAGGGTTTTCTCTAGTTGTGGCGAGTGAGGGCTACTCTTTGTTGCAGTGCTTGGGATTTTCATTGCAGTGGTTTCTCTTGTTGCAGAGCATGGGCTCTAGATACTCAGGCTTCAGTAGTTGTGGCTTGTGGGCTCTAGAGCACAGGCTGAGTAGTTGTGGCACACAGGCTTAGTTCTTCTGTGGTATCTTCCCAGGCCAGGGATGGAACCCATGTCCTCTGCATTGGCAGACAGATTCTCAACCACTGCACCACCAGTCCAAAAGCCCTAGAATTTTTGATCCTTGAATATTTTATTGTCTTTCTTGCCAGTTCCTTAGCCTGAAATATGCTTACTATCTACCTGTCTGAATGCTCCCAGACCACTGAATGTTACTAAGTAAAGTTATGTAATGAAACTGACCTTATCCATTACATGTTATGTAGAACTAAAACTGTCTTTGTTGTTACTAGATGGTTTTACTGTTGAGAACCTAGAATAAGCCCTACAGGTTGTAATCTGAATTTACTCCCCTTTCCTGATTCCCTGAAAATTTCCCTCTACATTTGGCACATATTATTTGTGATAGGTGGTATTGAGATCAGGGACATCTGTCTTGTCCCTGGTACTCTTTACTTCATCATACCTTTGTCTTTTCATCATACCCTTTCTTCTTGATTTAAGGGAAGAAGCATACCTCTTATTTCTAAAGCTAATATTATTTCATTTACTTTTGACACCATTTTTATAACTTCTTTCAAATTTTTGCTAATGTAGCTTCTCTTTTTAGGCTTTCCTAAATGCATATGTTTTCTTATCTCAAAAAATATTTTTATGGGCAAACAGAATTAAAGAAAGGTAGAGTAAAAACTCAGTTCTGCTACATACATGTTCTCACTTCTTCTCTCTAAGCCTCAGTTACCTCTTTTTAAAATCATGACAGCAATAATATCTACCTCATAAAATTGAGACACTTAAAACACTTATATAAGTAAAGTTCTTATCAGTGTCTAGTGCATTGTTAGGTTCCAATAAGTTTATCTATCCTTATTAATATTACCATCATTTTCATAGCCTTAGTAAGCCACTCTTACTTTGACTTCTTTATTGCCATTTTTTCTACTATTCTTCCCCAAATATGAACATTATCCTTAAATTTGGTACCTAAGCTTTCTGTTCTTCTCTTTCTATACTTTCTTCCATTGTATTGGATGACTAGAGATGGCTCCAAATTTTATCTTTGGCTGTGGCCTCTTTTGTGAGCACCAGTTACCAAATTATTACCAATATTTCCTTTATGAAGTATATTCCTCCATATAATTAGAGTTTTTTCCACTCATTCCATCCCAAGTCATTGCTCGAGGCTCCTAATGAATCTCTCTGCTGCAAATCTTTCACTCTTAAAAACACATACTCTATATTGTTTGAATCATGATTTTTATCTGCTCAAAAAATTCAATGTCACCTTGTGTGAAATAAAAATACTACTTGGCTGATAGTTAGAGATCTCCAGAATTTATTCTTATTTTCCAGCCTTTTTCTTGCAAATTCAGTACTTGGACTGCCACTCCAACTAAGCTGTCTGATTACCCACTGTCCCTTGGATATACTTAAATGCTTTGAAATACCCATGTTTTTACACCCACAAGTTTCCTCACCTTAAAATCCTTTTCTCCCTTCTTGTATTAAACTTTACAGATTCTTCAAGGCTCAACTCAGCACCTCAGTGATGCTTTCTGTCAGTAATTCTTCCCCTTGTGATTTCAATCTTATCTGTAACTCAGATGTATTTAATTTATATTAATTTAATGTATGTTCATTCCCTTGCACTTGCAGCCAATTTTCTTGTGTGCATGTTTATTAAGTGAGCATTTCTTGAATGTCTCCTATATGAAAGACACTGTACTAGACCCTTGGAGGAAATAGCTTCAATTCTTCAAGAATTTTCATACATCACCTTAAATTAACTTCACATTCATAGTGAGCAGGGTTGTGTTTAATCCTTAGCTTGACAAGGGTGACTGTGGCATTCTAGACAATTCCAGAAGGCTGTTACCCTAAACCAGCTGTTGATGAGCCAGTGGTAGAAGTCTGCTTCCCACAACCACAGGTGTGTGACATAAGAAGACATTATTGTGGGTTCACTGATCTTCCAGGGAAATGCTAAGGGCTATGGTGTGGAGGGGTGAACTCTGCCTGCTTACACCTCCATGGTGTTGGGTTTAGGCCTGGCTGTGGTGGTAGCCCTGACTATGGCTGCTGTTTTCCTAGGTCTTGCTAGGAGGCATCATGCTGCTTCATACCTTTGATGTGCCCAGTATAAGCTTCCAATAAAAAAGAAAGTGAGCAAATTTTTAGATAAAAAATAAATAATCACCTGTTATGCTCGGTGTCTTACTGTGCATGATAATCAGTGATCAATAAATATTTGTTGATTACTAAGATTTTGTTAGAAGTTTTAGTTGGATAAGTTCATATAGGCAGAGCTTGTTTTAGATATATTAAAGTAAATGTCTTCAGATTGGAGATATTCCAGCTATGCTGGCATATAAGGGCATGTTAGACAGTAGAGGAAAGTATAAAAAGACAACTGGGTATGATGATACATGTGTGAAAAAGTTTAAAAAAGAAGGCAACATACATTCCAGTGTAAACTTGCAGCATAGGCTAATTTGCTACACAGACTAAAGGACACTTTTTCTATTGATACCTAGGGAGTCAATAACAAGTACAACTGCCTTTCCTACTCCCTATTGGATTGCACCTACAGCTGTCTCATTGTTCTTGCCATTTCAGTGTCAGCTGATTGGACTATTGAATGTAATGTATGATGGCAACAGTTGGACAACTGCTGGACTATTGTGTCTAATTATGGTAGCAGATGGCTCTGCCATGACAATTAGTCTTGAAATACTCAACATGCTGAGGATATGAATTTTATCCTATCTATGCTTATAGTTTTAAGTTATAAGAATCATAAGGAGCAGTATATACCAATAAGTCAGTACTGAGGCAAAGCAACCATTATTAGCTATTTTTAAATCACTTAAAAAAATTCTGATAATGAAGTCATCTCCAAATCTTGCCTTAGTTAATGACATGCTATATAATAATAGTTCTAGTATATTGTCAAATTTGACATTTTTCCCTCCAAAGGATACACAAGGCACGAATTTTATGGAGAAAGTAAGTCATTTACCAAAGTAATAAAAACTACTTCCCCATTAATTAATAAAATAAACTTCTTTAATGAACACCTATATTTGAAAAAAAAAAAAAAAACCCAGCCATTCTTTAGCGAGAAAATTCCTGTAAAAAGAGATTTTTCAAGATATATATAGGTTCAGGAAATTCTTCTTTTGATGAGATACTTATTGCCAATGAGAGGCTTATTTATGTGACCAATTTTACTTGAGTCATAATGAAACCTTGTCTGATTGTATTAAACATTAGTAAATCCAATAAATCCCATAGGTATTATGGATGTTCATTTCTAAATTGTTAAAAGTTCTTCTTTCTTCACTAGTATAGCTCAGCCTGTATCATTGAGTGTATGTTAATTTTCATGCCAAAAACTACCCATTAATGGAAAGCAACATGTTTTAATGGAAAGAACAATGGATTAGGAGTCAGAAAAAATAATTTTCATAATGTCTCTTGCTGACTAATCATACCACCTTAGTAAGAAATAACATTACTGAATTTTGGTTTTCTAATCAGTTAAAAAATAATATCAGTCCTATTCTCCTCAAAGTTTTCTGATTTTTCAAATGAAGTAGTGTTAATGAAAACATTTTGGAAAATGTAAATAAAAGCATAGGTATAAGGAGACAGTTTTACCACTACCTTATTTGGGCAATTTCTACTCTCGGGGCCTGAAAATTTTTTTAAACTACTCAAAACAGCTGAAACTTCAAAGAAGTTAACTCATGGCCTCCACAGTCACTGACAGTTTAAACAATGAAGAAATATCATCCTAATATTTTTACACATAATTTGGATTTACATATTTGACAGTCTTACAGATTTATAGATCTTAAAATCATAGACCCTAACAAGAAGGGACTTTCAAAGATATGTAATCCCTCTGCAACATCCTTGACTTTTTGTTTTCCAGCCTGGGCTCAAACAACTAGAGTAAAAGAGAGTTTACTTCCTTAAATAAATATTAGAAAAAAGCTTCTTTATATAGACCCCCAAAATCTATGCATCTTCTATCCCCTGGGGTCCTGGCTTTCTTGAAGACCACACAGGATAATTCTAATCACTTTTCTCCATGACAACTTTTCAGATATTTAAAGATAATTTTAAAGGCTATCTACTTTTCCTTACCCCAGGTTAAATGTTTGCTATTTCTTCAAATGCTTTCCATATGTCCAGTTTAGTTCATAGGGAAGCTATTGCACTGATCAAGAGGAGAGGCAGTGAGAACCTAACCTAGGGTACTTGATCTGGGAATGAAGAGGAAGGATCAATGCAAAAAATATGTTATGGAACTTGAAACAATAGGACCCGAAGAACAACTGGTTTTGTGTGGTAAGGAAGAAATCAAAGATGACACTGAAGTTTCAAGCCAAAGCCAATGGGAAGATATGAAATGGAAAGACATTGACACTTACAGCATAAGTTAAGAAAATTATAAAGAAGAGTGTGAGAAGGGAGAAGCTAAGTTGATGTTTAGAAGTATGGCTTTAGATACTAAAAAAAATATAGAAATGGAAATGAGTAACACAGAGTTAAAAATGTGGATTTAGAACTCAAGAGAGTATATGAGACTAAAGATGTGAAAGACAAAGTATTTGAGACTGGTAAAAATAAGTATGCAAAATAGGTCAGTTACAATACAGTGGTAAACTAGAGAAGACATGATCAATTTGAATGCTTAACAAACAAATTATATCTGTGAATCATGCTTGGTGTAAAGACTGCCAGTTTATATCTTTGTTACATATAGAGAAGAGAGCTAAGGAAAAAAAAGAATCCAAGGAAACAGCATGCTTTCATAGAGGAGGAAATGAGACCAGAAAAGCAAACTGCATCATACATGAGACTGAGAAAGAATGGTCAGAGGAGGAGGAAGAGAAGAGCTAGGAGAGTATATAGAATTGCAACAGCCAGGAAGGAGTCAACATTGTAAATCAACTATACTCCAATAAAAATTTAAAAAAATACATAGACACTACTATACATAAAAGAGAAAACCAAGAAGTACCTACTGTATAGCACAGGGAACTCTACCCAATACTCTGTAATAACCTATATGGGAAAAGAATCTGAAAAAGAATAGATATATGTATATGTATAACTAAATCACTTTGCTGTACACTTGAAACTAACACAACATTGTAAATCAACTGTACTCCAATATAAAATAAAAATTTTGAAAAAAAAATGTTAAATAAGTCAAACAACAAAGAGCCCTAAGATGAAGAATGAGAAAAGCTATTGGGTGTTTTAGCTACTGACCACTGAGTGACACAGTACACTTTAGACAGGCAAGGGAAGGATTTACAGAATGATTTGGGTAATGAGGTTATGGAAGTATAGATTATTCTTTTAAGAATTTTGAAATGAGGGGAATTGAAAAAGGCATTGCAGCTTGAGGGGTATCAGGATTTAGGACGTTTTGCTTTTGTTTTCCTTTTTTTTTTCTGTGAGTGGGAATATCTCAAATTTGTTTTTATAATGAAGGGAAAAGATTTGGTGTCAAGTGGGAGATTGAAAACAAATGAAGGAAAAGATTGAGGTGAGAGAAGTGAAGAAGAAATGTAAAAAATTTAAAAAGAAGACAAAGAAGAAATCTAGGGCCTTAGAAAGGAAGAGACCACATGTTTTCTCTGAGACAGGAAGAAAAAGATATGATAAGTATAAGTATAGATAAATTTTGAAATCAAGAAGAGAGACATTGAGGAAGCTCATGCAATGATGCTTCCAACACAGATTAGATCCTGGTCCTGTTTGATAATATTTAATTCAAGAAAAACTAGTAATACAATTAAACATCAAAAGAATATAAATTGAACATATTCCATATGTTTTAAGTTAACTATATTAACAACTAATTTTCTAATTAACAGGCAAAGTTAAATTTAGCAGCTGTAATCATAATGACTAGAATTGTATTCAATATCCTTGTCAATAGTAAGATATGTTTAATACTTGCAAAAAAATGCCTTTAAGCAAGAAAATTAAAGAATAAAACAAAACTCTAGAATATTTTTTATTGAAGTATAGTTGATTTACCATTTGTGTTAGTTTCAGGTTTACAGCAGAGAAATTCAGTTATACATACTTTTTTTCAGATTATTTTCCATTATAGGTTATCACAAGATACTGAATATATTGGATTGGCTCAAAAGTTCATTTGAGTTTTTCTGTAACATTTTACAGAAAACCAGAACGAACTTTTGGGCCAATCCATAGTTCCTTGTGTTATATAGTAAATCTTTATTGCTTATGTATTTTATACGTAGTAGTTTGTATCTATTAATCCCATACTCCTAATTTATACCCCCCCACACCTTTACCCTTTGGTAATCATAAGTTTGTTTTCTATGTATATGAGTCTGTTTCTGTTTTGTAGATAGATTTGTATTATTTTTTTAGATTCCACATATGCGATGTCATATAATATTTGTCTTTCTCTGTCTGAATGACTTCACTCAGTGTGATATTCTCCAGGTCATTCCATGTTGCTGCAAGTGGCAACATTTTATTGTTTTTTATGGCTGAGTAATATTCCATTATATATATATATATATGTATATACCAGTCATCTGTTCTTAAACCAGTCATCTGTTGATGGACATTTTGGTTGCTTCCATGTCTTGGCTATTGCAATGAACACTGGGGTGCATGTATAATTTTGAACCATCATTTTCTCTGGATATATGCCCAGGACTGGGATTGTGGTATTACATGGTAGCCCTATTTTTAGTTGTTGTTTTTTTTAATTGAAAGTATAGTTGCTTTACACTGCTGTGCATTTCTGCTGCATAGCAAAGTGAATCAGCCATATGTATACATATATTCCCTATCTTTTGGATTTCCTTCCCATTTAGGTTACCACAGAGCACTGAGTAGAGTTCCCTGTGCTACACAGTAGGTTCTCATTAGTTATCTCTTTTACACATAGTAGTGTATATATGTCTATCCCAGTGTCCCAATTCATCCTACCCACCCCCTCTCCCCTTGGTATCCATATGTTTATTCTCTATGTTTGTGTCTCTATTTCTGCTTTGCAAATAAGATCATCTATACCATTTTTTCTAGATTCCACATATATGCATTAATATATGATATTTGTTTTTCTCTTTCTGACTTACTTCACACTTATGACAGCCTCTAGGTCCATGCACATCTCTTCAAATAACTCAATTTTGTTCCTTTTTATGGCTGAGTAATATTCCATTGTATATATATGCCACATCTTTATCCATTCCTCTGTTGATGGACATTTAGGTTGCTTCCATGTCCTGGCTGTTGTAAATAGTGCTGCAATGAACATTGGGGTACATGTATCTTTTTGAATTATGGTTTTCTCTGGATATACGCCCATGAGTGGGATTTCTGGATCATATGGTACTTCTATTTTTAGTTTTTAAGGAACCTCCATACTGTTCTCCACAGTGGATGTACCAACTTACATTCCCACCAACAGTGTAGGAGGGTCCCCTTTTCTCCA
The DNA here is from genome assembly GCF_030028045.1 of Hippopotamus amphibius kiboko. NCBI lineage: Eukaryota > Metazoa > Chordata > Mammalia > Artiodactyla > Hippopotamidae > Hippopotamus > Hippopotamus amphibius. The sequence continues at coordinate 56,640,852 of NC_080203.1, forward strand.
CACCCTCTCCAGCACTTATTGTTTCTAGATTTTTTTGATGATGGCCATTCTGACCATTGAGGTAAGACCTCATTGTAGTTTTGATTTGCATTTCTCTAATAATTAGTAATGTTGAGCATCTTTTCATGTACTTTTTGGCCATCTGTATGTCTTCTTTGGAGAAATGTCTATTTAGATCTTCTGCCCATTTTTTGATTGGGTTATTTGTGTTTTTGATGTTAAGCTGCATGAGCTGTTGGTATGTTTTGGAGATTAATACCTTGTCAGTTGCTTTGTTTGCAAATATTTTCTCCCATTTTGAGGGTTGTCTTAACAATTTTTGACATAGGTTGTCTTAGTTGATGCAATATACCCCTATTGAAAAAGTAACGAATTGTCAAAGAGGTATTGTTATCATGTGGTACATTCATTTCTTAAGCATCACAGAGGGTTCAGACAGCACATTCCTTTTCTCTCATGAGATTTTTAACAGCTTTATTGAAATATAATTGACACATGAACTGTGTATACATTTAATATGTACAACAATGTTTTGATATGTATACATTTTGAAATGATCACCACAATCAAGTTAATTAATATATCTACCAACTCCATGTTTACAATTTTCTTTTGTGTTTGTATATATGTATGTGTGGGGGATGGATAAAATACTTAATATTATATCTACCTTCTTAGCAAATTTCAAGTATACAATATGATATTGTTAACTATAATCTCCAGGCTTTACATTAGAACATATTTACCTTGCATAACTGAAACTTTGCTGATGATTGTCAAAGGAAAGTTGCACAGGATTTTTGATCAAAATTTTTTGATAACTCTGATACCTAGAGCTGCTTTTGAAGCAGTGGATTGATAATCCTATAGCCAGTGGAAGATAAAATTTGCAGCTTATAATTGTGAATATATTTTGTAATTCAACAAGGTGATTTTCTTCTGTTCTTTTTTCCAAATTTGTTAATATTTCCATTAATATAGCCAAAAATGTGTGAATTATATACTCTGTGACTAAGAGTTTGGAGTTTAAAATAAAATATCCCTAGGGATCTCAGAAGAACACTTTTGTTGTTCTTACTGTGCACCATGGTGTGATGTTCATCCTATGGAACTTAAATTTTATGTCCTAGTTCAGAATATTTGGTCATGGCAAACCTTTGAAAGATGTGTTTATTATATATTTCAAGACCTGTGTTGGATATTCAGGTTTCTCTTTGTGGATAGAACCAAACACAATGTGCAAATGCAAACACTTCTACCACTCCATTTTTCTCTCCTGTATGAAAGAAATAAGTAAAATGTGAAGCCATTTCTCCTAGCTCTTAGAAAACACCCATTTTCTCTACAACTCATTTAGTAATTACAGTCTATTATCTAGATAATATTCTTATAATGAAGAAAAATCTAGTTTTAGGCATAAAACTGTGACATCATTATGTGTGAAATCTCTTGAGAGGAACAGCTAAAACAGAATTGATTCCCTCAAACAGTATTACTGAAAACTCTGTATAAAGTAAGGTATGTTGAAGACCTAGAGTCTTATTCATTAAAATAGAAGTGCCAGAGTCATGCTGACATTATGGAGTGCTGCTGCTAAACACTGGAGCACTTGCATATAACACCTGAGTCGTTAAAAGTCTCCAAACTATTGTTCAAACAGGATGAGAGCAATGTACTGTACACAACTAGATTTGTACTGCACTGCAAAATAACCTTTCTATAAAAGGGTAATCACAAAAAAAGTGCTTTCTTGAAAAGACCTTTTTGATTGCAGAGAAATAAAGGAATACTTTGTGATAAAATAAAAACTGCTCTGTGTATTTCAAATTACATAGAGAGGAAAGATAAGATGTGTTTTGGCTTCATACCACCTAAAGAGGGCTTTTACAAAAAAACTTCATGTACTTCAAAAGTTATTAGCTTCTGTTAGCCTTCTTTTGACAGCCATTTTGAGCTATAAGCTACTTCATAAATTTTCATCTGAATTAAAATGTGTTTCATTTTCTAATCAACAATCAATTTTTAAATATACATACCAAATTGATATCTAAAGCTCCTACATACCCAAATGTTCTAAAATACAACTGATTTACCAAAACAACAATCTCTAACTCTACCATAAGCATAATTTTCAAGCAATTTACATTTGCTTTTATGTAGAATATTTACCTCAAATTAAATTTATTTCCTTGATGAGCTGTGATGGGTTTGTTTCCATAAAGCTATTTAAGAAAATAGGAAACTGATTCATAGAAAACTTAGTGAGGTCCCAGTGATGACAGGTCATCCTGAGAATTGACAAAAATTAGCCATTTTGAATCTATGCACTCAGCTCTAATATCTTTGCATCTGAATTATTTAAACAATACTTTGGAAACTATTTTGTGAGAAAGTCATGGAATCTTATCACTTGAACCTGTGTCACTAAATTCTTGTTTTGAACACAGAGCAAAAAAGAATGCTATTAACTTTTAAATACTTCCTTGCTCTCATGTCTACTGTCAACATTTCTGAGTATTCTCTAGGCTTTCAATTGCATGATCCTTAATTGGCATCTTAGTTGGTCAGTTAATAAAGTTAGTCTTATATCTTAATTGTGGAAGAAGCTCCTAATATAGCTTGTGATATCAAGAACTTACTGGGTAGCAGAGGTGAGCTATATTTGGCTCAGCTCAATCTGCTTGAATTCCAAGCTCAGTAAGAACAATGAGCGGTGGTAAGGAAAAATTGTTATGCATTCACAATAGAGGGTAATGGTTAAAGAGCAAAGACTCTGGAGTCACATTGCTTTGGTTCAAATCCCAGTTCCACCACTTAATAGCTGTGTGATCTTGGGCACGTAAGTAGTATTCGACATGCCCTGTTTTCATCATCTATAAAATGGGATCAATCACAATGCCTTACTTTTAAGATTAATATGTGGATTAATGAAAATGTTTTATGCCAAATGTTTTTATATAATGTATCATAATAAGCTTTCAATATTTGAACTTTTAGGTTTTAATATTCTTTAGGCTATTGAATATGTTCAAACTTTGTAATTATATTGAGTATGTCACTGCTTTCTTGCTGATTTTGTCATTTCTTCTAGTAACTGATCTTAAGGTATCTTTGAAATTAGCAATTTAAGTAAAATAGAGTCAAGTGTGTAGAGCAGTTAATTTTATGGAGGCATTACTCTCAATAAAGATTTTGACTCTGCATCCTGGAACCATGGGAGGGTGTTTCACTGTTCATTTGATGGTCAGGCTGTGCCACAAGATAGAGTCTAACATGGGTGCAGCAAAGGTTAAAAGGTTATATTAGATAGAATATAACCTAAGTTCACCCAAGAAAGAGACCCATGAATTGATGTGAATAAGAACAGACAGCATGCACATCAGTCTCAAGTGGTACAGTGTTTACTTAGAGCAAAAGGAGAGAGTGCACAAAGTCCAGTCCCTTGCAATGTGTTGATCCCTCATGGCCAGCAGAACCACTCAACAGCCAACATGGGTTGTGTGCCTACACACATCCTGCATTGTGCTGCAATACAAAGACCCTATTCCCTCCCTCCTGGGAACATATATAGCAGTGGGGTTGGCTAAGTGCCACTTGGTGCATACTTAAACAGTACAAAGAAATGTACATCAAGCCCTGAAGAGAGAAAGAAATTCCCAAACAATAAGATGTGCCCAGCACAGGTTATGAAGTCTCTTTATTTCTGTGCAAGGAACTGTTTCAGGCCCCAGGCAGTTTTTATGTGACCACGCAAAGACCGACAAGCCAAAAAGACTGTCTTTCTCAACAGAGGGCTTTTTTTTTTAAAAGGGAAATATTTAATTATGTTTGTTTGTTGATTTAGATGATAAAGCAAGAATTGCTGATCAAAGAGAAAAAGGGGATGATTGTTGGCATGAGGATTTTGGGCAGGAGAGGGTAAGATTCATTGAACAAGTAGAGTCCTTCACTTATGACAGGGACAAGACAATATATGGGTCTAGGGAAAGATAGGATGGTCAATACAGGGAATATGAGGAAAATCTCTTCTGTTGGTACTATGTAGTGAGCAAGAAGCTAGGACATTAGCCAAGAATAAGAAGAGGGAAGAGGTGTTAGATGTTTGAGGAGAGATAAAAAGGTGATATACAGTCACTTCAGAGAGTTGAGAAAGTTAATTGACAAGGGAATTTAGTATGATTGCCAGACTGCACTAAGAAATTGCTTGAGGTTTGTGTTCAAAATTTAAAGTGATCAGCACGATTGGATATTTTCCTCTTTTGTATTTAGCTCCTCGAGCTTGGTACAGAGATGGAAGATGGTTGGATTTAGTTATATGAGTATGTTGGAGGCATAGAAGGTCAGGGTAGTTCAGGAGGGTAATTATAATAATGGTCCATGGAATCTAAGATGGAAGGTAAATTACTTTTCTATTTGGATTTTGGGTAAATACCTTTAAAAATTCAGGTTAAAACTATTGTTATTGTAGCTGTTATTATGTCTGTATAGCTTTGGACAAGGTAATTGAATTCTCTGAGCCTCAGTTTCTTCATCCAAAAAAGGGGAAAAAAAGAAATTGTTGTAGGTATTTCAAGTAGAAAGAGATGTACACAGGGAACTAGATACTTATGAAACTGTAGGACTGTCTAGAAGAACAAATCTCAGGGGTTTTCCACTAGCTTTCCTGTGTCATTGAGGAACACTGGATCAGAACTATGTTCTGCAATTCAGAAGAGATCAGGAAACTCCAGTAAACCACTACTGACAGAGCTTGCCCATAGTATGGGACAACTGAGAGGAAAAGTCTCATGTTAATTTTCTTCAAAGGCTGGGTAAAGTCACAGGGAAAATTGGAAGAAGATATATGGAAGACAGAAGATTGAGGAGAGAATAGAGGGAGTAAAGTAGCAGAAATTTTTGGGAGCAGTAGATCAAGATGCAATGAGGCACACTGATAGATGGACTGCCCTCTTCTCATACCTCAAATTCTGGGAATTAGTCTTTTTCTTGTTGTTATTGATTTCTCTCTCCCTCTTACTCTTTATATATAATCAGTTCCTTAAGCCTGTTCCTCTTTCTCAAAATTAAGTTCAACAAATATTTATGGAATATTTACTGATCATTCAGCTATTCAATCATTTACTCATTCATGCAACAAATATTTATTGAGCAATTAATATGTTCCAGACACTCAGAGCAAAATGCTGGTCTTTGCTCTCATGTGCAAATGAGTGTACTAGTGTTGTGTTTGAGAACACCAGTTGTGTATTGGAACACTTTGAATGACAACTGACAATACATGTAGGCATAATCAAGGCTCTGGAAAATGCTGCATCATTTAATCTATCATTTTCCAAATATATTAGACCACAGAATCCACTTTCTTTGATCAAAACACCAATTAATATCTCATCAAATATCACACCTCTCTCTTCAGTATAAAACCCTAATTAATTAGTTTAGCATACTAAGCCTATTAGTCTAGTTCAAGCTATTTATATTATTGATTTATTTCCCACTCCCCTCCACAAACCATATGCTTCAGTTAGAGTTCTCAACTACTCAAGATCCACCCCTCTCCCAGAACACAATTTTCTTGTCTCTACACCATAGTGATTCTCAAAGGGATATGGCCTGGTTATCTAATGGGATGAATCTCTGGGTAGTAGTGAAACTACTGCCTTTTATCCATCATTAAAACTGGTATAATCCTTATGTGTGAATTTGAGAAATGCTGAGTATAAAGAACAATGTCACAGATAGTGTATTTTATCTGTGAATGATGTATACATATCAGCATCATGCCCTTTTTTCAATGTCTGATTTTTTTGTCTTTTCCTTTTGAAGTGCCAAGTCATTTCATGCTGCTTTCAGTTAACTATACCTTTTAGCAAGAAGATTCTAAAGGAGATAACTTTCATATCCAGTTCACTCTACTCTGAGCATCCATATTTGAGTTATCTAAGTTTGGTATATTTCAATCTCTCCATCTGTGAAAAGGAGAGAAAAGTACTGAATATGTACTGAATATATATATTGAATATATACTGAATATATATATACTGAATATATATTCATTTCCAGCATTCTATATTCAAATGCTTGAAATGAATATATATACAGCACTATTCACCATTCTCATGCTGATTTTATACCACTAAGATAATATATATGAAATATCTTTTTAAAATTGTGAAGCATTGTATACAAACAGAAATATAAGGTATCATTATAAAAGAACAATATGGTATTTGCATCTTTGCTAAGTACTTTACATTATCTCATTTAAAGTTCCTAGCAAAGTTGTATGCAATAAGTGCATGCATACTGCCCTCAATGAATGTAATGACTCTAAATAATAATGATAATTCTTATATACAAAATATTTGTATTATTATATATGAATATGCTTAGTTTCAAGCAGGTGTTCTAGAAATGATAGAATTTTTCAAGTGGTTAAGGAGACCTAAATATAGGTAGAACATATTTTGAACTATCTTGCCCTAAGTATAAATGGCTATATAATTTTACTAAGTTGTCAATATAAACACTAAGATAGTAACATCCTTAGAAATTTAATGACTAGAAAAATAAAGCCACTTCTCTGACTTAAATGGTTAGATGGTTTGTTTCTGACTATGTTTAAATGTAGACAAAAAGATACCTACTGTTTCTTATTTCAGTAAGTTAAGGGTAAATCAGTGTAGCCCAAAGTGGACTACATCTTGATTGACACCCAAAGAAATTCCATAATCTGCACACATGGATTTGTTTGTTTCTATTTTAAGGAGTATAGTCTGCAGACATGACTAGAGTGTCACTGGAAAATATTCTGTACCAATGATAGCCAGTTTATTGACAAAATATAACTACAAATATTAGATACAAATCATTATTTATATATTATATATATATTAATATTTTACTTATGTACATTAGTTTATTACATATATTACATACATAATATACTAGTATATATTAGTATATTAGTACATATATTAGTATATGTATGTGTATAATGCATGTGTGTATACATATACCTGTGTTTTTTATTGATTTGCAGAACTTATAAGTATACATGTGCCACATAAGAAGAAAGAACGCAAGGCAGGAAGAAGAAACATTTCATTAGTCAATTGAGGGAGTTGAAGATTTCTTAGCCCCTTTCTGGTCCTTGATTTGAAAATGATAGTAATAATGACAATGACAATAATAATAGCTCCACTTATAAGTATTTACTGCATCTTAGGATTTTCATATTTTATCACTTCACAATAACCTTGCATATTTGATATTATTTATCCCTCTTATGCAGATGACAAAAATTGAACCTCAGAGAGGCTTAGTAATTTCCCTAAATCCACACAATCAGTAAAGAGGGAACCAAATGAGTTTTTTTTTACATTGTGCTTTTTAATGACATAATATTTTTATATTGAGATATAATTTATGTCACAAAATTCACCCTTTCAAAGTATAAAATTCTAAGTAGTTTTTTAGTATATTCACAAAGTTGTACATCCATCACCACTATCAAATTCCAGAACATTTTCATAGCAATCACTTTCCATTCCCTCAGCCCCTGGCAACCACAAATATACTTTCTTTCTCTGTAGCTTTGCTTATTTTGTTCATTTCATATAAATATAACAACAAACAATATGAGACCTTTTTGTGCCTGGATTCTCTCACTTATTGTAATATTTCCTAAGTTCATTCATATTATAGCGTGTATCAGAGTTCATTACTTTTTTTTTTAAAGCTCTTTATTGGAATATAATTGCTTTACACTGTTGTGCCAATTTTTGAGGTACACCAAAGTGAATCAGCTGTATTTATACATATATCCTCATAACCCTTCCCTCGCATGACTCTCTCCCACCCTTCCTATCCTTGCCATCTAAGTCATCACCCACCATTGAGTTTATCTCCCTATGTTATGCAGGAACTTCCCACAATCTATCTATTTTACAGTTGATAGTGCATATATGTCAATGATACTCTCTCACTTTGTCCCAGCTTCCCCTTTGCACTTCCCCCAACCCTGTGTCCTCAAGCCCATTCTCTATATCTGCATGTTATTCTTGCCCTGTCACTGGGATCATCAGAACCTTTTTTTTTTTTTTTTTTAGATTCCATGTGTATGAGTTAGCATACAGTATTTGTTTATCTGTTTCTGGCTTACCTCGCTCTGTATGACAGACTCTAGATCTATCAACCTCATTACAAATAATGACTTCATGCTTTTTTTATGGCAGAGTAATATTCCATTGTATATATGTGCCACATCTTCTTTATCCATTCATCTGTTGATGGGCATTTAGGTTGCTTCCACGTCCTGCCTATTGTAAAGAGTGCTGCAATGAACATTATGGTACATGTTTCTTTTTGGATTATGGTTTTCTCTGGGTATATGCCCACTAGTGGAACTGCTGGGTCATATGGTAGTTCCATTTTTAGTTTTTTAAGGAACCTCCAAACTGTTTTCCATAGTGGTTGCACCAACTTACATTCCCACCAACAGTACAGGAGGGTTCCCTTTTCTCCAGACCCTCTCCAGCATTTGTTTCCAGATCTTTTGAAAGGTGTGAGGTGATACCTCATTTTGGCTTTGACTTGCATTTCTCTAATGATTAGTGATGTGGAGCATCTTTTCATGTGCTTGTTAGCTATCTACATGTCTTCTTTGGAGAAATGTCTATTTAGGTCTTCCTCCCATTTGTGGATTGGGTTACTTGCTTTTTTGGTATGAAGCTGCATGAGCTGCTTGTATATTTTGGAGATTAATCCTTTGTCCGTTGCTTCATTGACAAATATTTTCTCCCATTCTGAGTGTTGTCTTTTGTCTTGTTTATGGTTTCTTTCACTGTGCAAAAGCTTTTAAGTTTCATTAAGACCCATTTGTTTATTACTGATTTTATTTCCATGATTCTAGGAGGTGGGTCAAAAAGGATCTTGCTTTGATGGATGTCATAGAGTGTTCTGCCTATGTTTTCCTCTAAGAGTTTTATAGTGTCTGGCCTTCCATTTAGGTCTTTAATCCACTTTGAGTATATTTTTGTGTATGGTGTTAGGAAGTGTTCTAATTTCGTTCTTTTCCATGTAGCTGTCCAATTTTCCCAGCACGACTTATTAAGAGGCTGTCTTTTTTTCATTGAATATTCTTGCCACCTTTATCAAAGATAAGGTACCCATATGTGCATGGATTTATATCTGGGCTCTCTATTGTGTTCCATTGAGCTATATTTCTGTTTTTGTGCCAGTACCATACTGTTTTGATCACAGTAGCCTTGTAGTATAGCTTGAAGTCAGGGAGCCTGATTCCTCCAGCTCCATCTTCCCTTCTCAAGATGGCTTTGGCTATATGGGGTCTTTTGCATTTCCATACAAATCATAAAATCTCTTGTTCTCATACTGTAAAAAATGCCACTGGTAATTTGATAGGGATTGCATTGAATCTGCAAATTGCTTTGGGTATGATAGTCATTTTCACAATGTTGATTCTTTCAATCCAAGAACATGGTATGTGCCTCCATCTGTTTGTACCGTCTTTGATTTCTTTCATTAGTGTCTTATAGTTTTCTGCACACAGGTCTTTGACTCCTTTGGCAGGTTTATTCCTAGGTATTTTATTCTTTTTGTTGCAGTTGTGAATGGGAGTATTTCCTTAATTTATCTTTCTGCTCTTTTGTTGTTAGTGCATAGGAATGCAAGACATTTTTCTGCATTAATTTTGTATCCTGCTACTTTACTAAATTTATCAATTAGTGCTAGCAGTTTTCTGGTAGCATCCTTAGAGTTTTCTATGTATAATATCATGTCATCTGCAAAGAGTGACAATTTTACTTCTTCTTTTCCAATTTGGATTCCTTTTATTTCATTTTCTTCTGTGATTTCTGTGGCTAACACTTCCAAAACTATGTTGAATAATAGTGGTGAGAGTGGGCACCCTTGTCTTGTTCCTGTCCTTAGAGGGAATGCTTTCAGTTTTTCACCATTTAGAATGATATTGGCTGTTGGTTTGTCATATATGGCTTTTATCATGTTGAGGGAACTTCCTTCTATGCCCACGTTCTGGAGAGCTTTTATCATAAATAGATGTAGAATTTTGTCAAAAGCTTTTTCTGCATTTATTGAGATGATCATATGTTTTTTTCCTTCAATTTGTTAATATGGTGTAGCACATTGTTTGATTTGCATATATTGAAGAATCCTTGCATTCCAGGAATAAACCCCACCTGATCATGGTGTATGATCTTTCTAATGTGCTGTTGAAATCTGTTAGCTAGTATTTTGTTGAGGAGTTTTGCATGCATATTCATCATGATATTCACCTGTAATTTTCTTTTTTTGTGACATCTTTGTTTAGCTTTGGTATCAGGGTGATGGTGGCCTCATAGAATGAATTTGGGAGTGTTCCTCCTTCTGCTATATTTTGCAAGAATTTAGAAGGATAGGTGTTAGCTCTTCTCTAAATGTTTGATAGAATTCGCCTGTGAATACATCTGGCCCTGGGCTTTTGTTTGTTGAGAGATTTTTAATCACTGCCTCAATTTCAGTGGTGTGATTGGTCTGTTCATAGTTTCGATTTCTTCCTGGTTCAGTCTTGAAAGATTGTACTTTTCTAAGAATTCATCCATTTCTTCCAGGTTATCTAATTTATTGGCATATAGTTGCTTGTAGGAGTCTCTCATGATCTTTTGTATTTCTTCAGTGTTAGTTGTTATTTCTCCTTTCTCATTTCTAATTCTGTTATTTGGTCTTCTCCCTTTTTTTTTCCTGATGAGTCTGGCTAATGATTTTTCAATTTTATTTATCTTCTCAAGGAACCAGCTTTTAGTTTTATTGATCTTTGCTATTGTTTCTTTCATTTCTTTATCCTTTATTTCTGATCTGATATTTATGATTTCTTTCCTTCTGCTCACTTTGGGGTTTTGTTGTTCTTTCCCTAATGGTTTTGGGTGTAAGGTTAGGTTGTTCATTCAAAATTTTTCTTGTTTCTTGAGGTAGGATTGTATTGCTATAAACTTCCCTCTTAGAAGTGCTTATGCTGTGTCCCATAGGTTTTGGGTCATCATGTTTTCATTGTCATTTGTCTCTAGGTATTTTTTGAATTTCTCTTTGATTTCTTCAGTGACTTCTTGGTTGTTTAATAGCATATTGTTTAGCCTCCATGTGTTTGCATTTTTTACAATTTTCTTCCTGTAATTGATATGTAGTCTGATAGTGTTGTGGTCAGAGAAGATGCTTGAGAGAATTTCAATTTTCTTGAATTTACTGAGGCTTGATTTATGCCCCAAGATGTGATCTATCCTGGAGAGTGTTCCATGTGCACTTGAGAAGAAAGTTTACTCTGTAGTTTTTGGATGGAATGTCCTATACATATCAATTAAGTCAAGATGGTCTAATGTCTCTTTTAGAGCTTTTGTTTCCTTATTTATTTTCTGTTTGGATGATCTGTCCATTGATGTAAGTGGGGTGTTCAAGTCTCCTACTATTATTGTGTTACTATAGATTTCCCCTTTTATGGCTGTTAGCATTTGCCTTATGTATTGAGGGGCTCCTATGTTGGGTGCACAGATACTTACAATTGTTATATCTTCTTCTTGGATTGATCCCTTGATCATTATGTAGTGTCCTTCATTGTCTCTTGTAATAGTTTTTACTTTAAGCTCTAATTTGTCTGATATGAGTATTGCTCCTCCAGCTTTCTTTTGACTTCCATATGAATGGAATAACTTTTTCCATCCCCCTACATTCAGTCTGTATGTGTCCCTAGGTCTGAATTGGGTTTCTTGTAGACAGTATATATAAGCATCTTGTTTTTGTATCCATTCAGCCTGTCTGTGTCTTTTGGTTGGAGCATATTTACATTTACATTTAATGTAATTATTGACATGTATGTTCCTATTACCGTTTTCTTAATTGTTTTGGCTGTGTTTTTGCAGGTCTTTTCCTTCTGTTGTGTTTACTGCCTGGAAGAGTTCCTTTAACAATTGTTGTAAGGCTGGTTTGGTGGTGCTGAATTCTCTTAAATTTTGTTTGTCTGTAAAGCTTTTGATTTCTCCATCATATCTGAAGGAGATTCTTGCTGGGTAGATTATTCTTGTCTATAGCTTTTTCTCTTTCAAGACTTTATCTCCTGCCACTCCCTTCTGTCCTGCAGAGTTTCTGCAGAGAGATCAGCTCTTATCCTTATGGGTTTTCCCTTATATGTTATTTGTTGCTTTTCTCTTGCTGCTTTTAATATTTTTTCTTTGTGTTTAATTTTCATCAGTTTGATTAATATGTGCCTCGGTGTGTTTCTCCTTGGGTTTATTCTGTGTGGGACTCTCTGCACTTCTTGGACTTGGTTTACTATTTCCTTTCCCATGTGGGGGAAGTGTTCCACCATAATCTCCTCAAATATTTTCTCAGACCCTTTCTCTTTTTCTTCTTCTTCTGGAATGCCTATGATTTGAATGTTGGTATGCTTAATATTATCCCTGAGGTCACTGAGACTGTCTTCCATTCTTTTCATTCTTTATTCTTTTTCCTGCTCTGTGGCAGTTATTTCCCCTATTCTATCTTCCAAGTCACTTACTTGTTCTTCTGCCTCAGTTATTCTGCTGTTTATACCATCTAGAGTATTTTTAATTTCAGTTATTGTGTTGTTCATTACTGTTTGTTTGCTCTTTAGTTCTTCTTGATCCTTCTTAACCATTTCTTGTATTTTCTCTATTTTGTTGTTGAGATTTTGGATCATCTTCACTATCATTGCTCTGAATTCTTTTTCAGGCAATTTGACATTTTCTTCTTCATTTATTTGGTCTTCTGGGATTTTTCTTGCTCCTTTGCCTGCAAGGTGTTTCTTTGTTTTCTCATTTTGTCTAATTTAGCATATTTTCTGTCTCATTTCCCTATGCTGCTAGTAGAAATTCCTTTTATGTCCATTCCATTTGTCTTTAGGTGTCAAGCACTGGAGCTTGCTGACCTTTGATTGGATTTGGAGCCTGTTGTTGTGCATGATAGCTCTTAGGGAGCACTTGATGATTAATATTCCATGGGGTCAGGAGTTCTCTGGTCATCCAATGTCCTGGACTCTGCTCCGCTGTCTCAGAGGTCCAGGTTTCACCCCTGGATGGGGCACCAAGACCCTGGAAGCTGCATGGCACAGAGAAAAAGGAAGTAGAAGGACAGCAAAGAAAAAACAGTAGAAAAAAGGGAAGAAAGGGAAAGGACAGACATATCCCCAAGACTGGTGGTAAAAGCAACTCTAATCAGTCAAAATCACACAAAGAGATGTGCACACTTCCACTTGCAAAAAGAGAAGAAGAAAAGAAACCAATGATAAGAGCAAACAAGAGAGCAAAGAAAAGAAAGAAGAGAGTACTCATACCAATTACAAGCAAATCCACATACACATATATACTTTAAAAATTTAACTAACAAATACCTAAAACCGGAAACAAGATTAGCATACCAAAAAGTCCTCCAATACTTCTGGGTATGGCTCTGCCCCGTTACGAAGAGGACTGTGGAGAGCTCAGACTGTGATCTGGCATCAGTCCTGTGTGTAGTTGTCCCCACAGTCCCCAGTTGTCCCCTATGTCTACAGTCTCTCTTGTAGAAACACTTGTCTATTCAGGTGATCCACAGATGCAGGTTCTTTCAAGCCTATTGTGGGCATGAAATCTGCTCCTCCTGCAGCTGTTTCTTTTTCTCTTCTTTGGTCCTGCAGACTTTGGGGATCAGTTTTGGTCTTGGTCCCTACTTTGCATGTGGGTTGCTCTCAGGAGTCAATTCCCTGCCCAGGCAATAGCAGGTGAAAGAGGGTGATTGGGGCTCACTTGCAACTTCAAGTTGGGGGTAGCGAGGGATATGACAGTCTAACTGAAATCTGCTGGATTGCTTGCAGCCACAGAGGTCAGTGTGAGACTGAGGTGTGTTGTGCATTTACCAGTGAAATTGGTCCTGATTGCAGGACGCTTGGTGTTGGTGGGCTTCCTCTGCTGTCAGGAGGGTGTGGGCAATAACTTGCCCTGCACACAGGACCCTTGTTGGCTGGGGGTGAACGGGCTGCGGGCTGGCAGCGTGGAGGCCAGGGTGGGAGAGCAAGGTGGTGGCAGGGGAGCAGGCATTTGGCGTGACCCAGTGGCACATGGGGTGAGCAGGGGAGCACGGTGGCTGGCTTTTCAATCTAGCAGCACCAAGGCAAGTGGCACGACAGCCTGGGCAGGGGAGCGGGCAGGCGGGCAGGTGGGTGGACATTCAGGGGGACCTAGCAGCATACAGGGTGGGCAGGGGCACAGGATGGTGGGCTTTTCAGTCCAGCAGCTGCTGGTCTGTCATGTGGGGTGGGAGGTGGGCTTTTCAATCCAGCAGCCATGAGTCACGCCACTTCACAGCCTGTGAGTTCCCAGAGAGGGAATTTCCTCCCAAGCACCCTTAAACAAAAGTCCCCTGCCTCTCTGTCTGGCCCAAGATTTTCCCCAAACTCCCTATCTTGTTGGTACACCTGCCCCTCAGGTTTTTCTCGAGCAGCCAACCCCCACTCTCTCCCTGGGGTCTCTTTTCTGAAGCCCAAGCCTCGGTGCCCAGCCCCCACCATGGCTGCAGGTGAGCAGATTAGCTTCTCTGGCTGGGGAGTGCTGCCTGTCTCCTCCATGCAGGGATCTGTCCACTCTGCCCTCTGCAGACCTGTCATTGCTCTCTCTTCTGGGGGCTCCGAGGCTCCCCCGTCCTTCCCTGCCCATGAGGGGGCTTCCCCATGTGTGGGAGACTTCCCCTCTCACAGCTTCCTCTCAGAGGGTCCAGTCTTCTCAGAATTCTTTGTCTCTCTTTTTCCTTTTTCTCCTTTGCACTACCCAATTATGTGGAAATTCTCTTGCCTTTTTGGCAGTCTGAGGTTCCCTGCCAGCATTCAGAAGGTATTCTCCAGGAACCACCTCCCAAGTAGATGTGTTTTTGATGTATTTGTGTGGAGGAAGGTGATCACCATGTCCTACTCCTCTGCTATCTTTTTCCAGTCCAGTTCATTACTTTTTAACATCAAATGATATTCCATTGCATGGATATTCCATATTTCATTTATTCATTCATCAATTGATGGATATTCAGTTTTATCCAATTTTTTATTGTGAATAATGCTGCTATGGAAATCCATGTATATGTTTTTTTGTGAACTTATATCTTCAGTTCCTTTGTATATATGCTTAGGAGTCAAATTACTTGGTTATACTGTAATTCTGTGCTTAACTTTTTGAAGAACTGATGAGTTGTGAAAGCCCAACTGAGTTTTTAAAAGAATTTTGTACTTTAGAAGTAACACTAGAAGTAGCCTCCAAAATTCATAACAACAAGATTAAAAAAAAAAAAAACTACAGTTCTCCCTTTTCATAAGTGAAAATGCCCAAGGGTAGCTCAATGAACTAAATGATTAATGATTATTTTACCAACTAGTATAGATATTGACCAAACAGCCCTGGGGTTTTGAGGATTCAAAATGGTGCAAGAAAGAAGAAACCTCTCTAGTGAAGATCTGTTTATTTTCCTAATTACGCTCTTTTTTTTTTGGTTTTGTTTTGCATGTTTAATGTAAATGTGCATGCTGTCTTAAATAATTATACATGTAGTATTAAAAATCTGCATTAACTCAGTTACTGATTACACTCTATATTTAAAGCTGTGTGTTTGAAAAGCCAGCATTACTTTGCAACATTCATGAATGAAAAATGTGTTTTCTGTTATTTACTTGTACAAAATCAAAGAAAAAAAGGCATTGTAAAAGAAATTTGTAACTGAGTGGCCTGTGGATGTTAGTAGTACTCTTCGGTAGTTTTATGAAGGTGCAGTTTATTGTTTCTGAATGACAACAGACCACATATTTTCTCTATTAGTCATTTTGTTTAATGTTATTTCTCTTAAAATTTTCCAAATGAAAGCATTAATCTCTACAATAACCTCTATTTCTTCTCTCTGTGATTTTATTAATTGGATTCACCATGCTGTTAAAGAACTGGTAGTTAAGTGACTAACCCAAGATCTCAAAACTAATAAGCTAGATGAAGGACTTGAACTTTTTCCTCTATATTGAGATATGGACCTGTATGTTTTTTTAAAAAAATATATATAAATTTATTGATTTATTTTTTATTTATTGGCTGCTTTGAGTCTTCATTGCTGCAGATGGGCTTTCTGTAGTTGCGGAGGGTGGGAGCTACTCTTCATTGCAGTGCATGGGCTTCTCATTGCAGTGGCTTCTCTTGTTGTGGAACATGGGCTCTAGGCGGATGGGCTTCGGTAGTTGTGGAGCATGGGCTCATTAGTTGTGGCTTGTGGGATCTAGAGCTCAGGCTTAGTAGTTGTGGCACATGGGCTTAATGGCTCTGTGGCATATGGGATCTTCCCAGACCAGGGATCAAATTCATGTCCTCTGCATTGGCAGGTGGATTCTTAACCACTGTGCTACTAGGGAAGCCCCTGGACCTGTATGCTTAAAAAATATATATTTTATAACTTTTTTAGGAGGGTGGTTTGGAGTGGTGATTGGGAGCGATAACCAGAAGAATAGCAAAATCTTTCATGCTTTCAATACTGGAATGCCAAAGACAGAAAGAATAGGTTTTATGGTACCTGAAATAATTATCTGGGAAATGAAAGTAAGCTTGGGGTTGAAGTCTTCTCATTTGAAGGATGTAGAGAATGTGA
This sequence comes from Hippopotamus amphibius kiboko, assembly GCF_030028045.1. Taxonomy (NCBI): domain Eukaryota; kingdom Metazoa; phylum Chordata; class Mammalia; order Artiodactyla; family Hippopotamidae; genus Hippopotamus; species Hippopotamus amphibius. The sequence continues at coordinate 56,657,520 of NC_080203.1, forward strand.
GCTTTGAATGGACTCGAGGTTTTTTTTTTTTTTTCTCTTTCCTTACTAGTTGTTTTAAACTGAATTGAAAGTATTAATATGCTATGCACTGTGATCACTGTAATTTACCATATACACTCATGTATGGTTGAACTGAAAAATGTATGTGCAAGAAAAATAAAGTGGATAAATTAATGTTAAGTATAACATTAAAGAGAAGGATGTCAAAATACACAATTGGATCAGATATTGAAGAAAGGGTAACTAAGTTATCCCAACATTCAAAACACTCCTGGATCTGATAATCTACTCTCAAGGGTTAATGAGAACAATTTCAATCTAAGCATGAATAACAAATAGAACTCCATGCATTATTGATAATTACATAGGGTGATCTCAAAGACTCACCTATTTAGAGCTTTCCTTTATCAGAGTTCAGTCAACGAAAGGCAGACTTTTACAGTGATACTATCTTGTCAGATAGTCTCATTGCATGGCTTAGGCAAGCTATTCCCAAGTGTCTTTTACTGCAGTGCTACAATAAGTTGTTCATTAACATCAAAAAATAACAGGCTATTTCTTATTCAGTTTCTCTGTAAAAGAGCTTGAAGGTATGAACTTGATTCAATTTTAGTGAAACCATTTCCTTGGTATATTGTCTCATTACTTTTTAGGAACCATGTAAATAGATTGTAAGCTCCACTGAGAAGAGTGTTTTTGTTTTATTCTCTTTTACTGACCACTAGATCCATAGCACCTATAACAGTGTCTGACATATAGTAGGTACTCAATAAATATCTTTTGAATAAATGATTTTATGGCTAATTAATCAAAATTATTAAGAATGATTTTTACTCTGAAATATTTGCAGAGTCACTAATTGAAAATTGAAATTCCTGGCCGAATGAAAATGCTGTACATTTTTCTAAAATGTGAAAAAGGTAAAATTAGCTAGAATTATGTCTAAGATATTTACTTTTATAAATGAATTAGGCAATGATCGAGGCAACATCTAAACACAAAAATACATTTCTACTCCAGAATGCAAAAATCACCCAAACAAAAAATGGGCAGAAGACCTAAATAGACATTTCTCCAAAGAAGACATACAGGTGGCCAAGAGGCACTTGAAAAGATGTTCAACATCACTAATTATTAGACAAATGTAAATTGAAACTATTGATACAATGAGGTAGCACCTCACAAGAGTCAGAATGGCCATCATCAAAAAGTCTACAAATAATAAATGAGGGTGTGGAGAAAAGGGAACCTTCCTACACTGTTGGTGGGAATGTAAATGGGTACAGCCACTATGGAGAACAATGTGGAGGTTCCTTAAAAAACTAAAAATAGAGCCACCATATGATTCTGAAATTCTGCTCCTGGGCATATATCCAGAGAAAAACATGGTCTGAAAGGATACATGCACCCCAGTGTTCATTGCAGCATTGTTTACAATAGCAAAGACCTGGAAGTAACCTAAATGTCCATCAACAGAGGAATGGATAAGGATGTGGTACATACATACACTGGAATGTTACTCAGCCATTAAAAATAATGAAATAATGTCACTTGCAGCAACATGGATGGACCTAGAAACTGTTATACTGAGTGAAGTAAGTCAGACAAAAAGAAATATCATATGATATCACTTATATGTGGAATCTAAAAAGAAATGATACAAATGAACTTATTTACAAAACAGAAACAGACTCACAGGCTTAGAGAATGAACTTATGGTTACCGGGAGGAAGGATGGGAGGAAGGGATAGTTATGGAGTTTGGGATTGACGTGTAGAAACTGCTATGTTTAAAATGGATAACCAACAAGGACCTACTATATATCACAGGGAACTCTGCTCAATGTTATGTGGCAGCCTGGATGGGAGGGGAAGTTTTGGGGAGAATGGATACATGTGTATGTATGGCTGAGTCTCTTTGTTTTTCACCTGAAACTATCACAACATTGTTAATCAGCTACACCCCAATATAAAATAAAAACTTAAAAAGAAGATCTCAAGATGGATTAGTGAGAGTAAGAAGCATGGTTTTTATCGAGGCCAATATTATTTGCAGGATTTTACTTTTTGTATTCATGCTAAACACTCTTTAGTTTGTTCACTTGTTTTTGAACTGCATCTCTGAGAACAAATGTCTATGATCTGTGTGGGCTTCTTGTATTTTGAGTTTCTTTAGTACATTTCACTATTCCTACCTATTTTGCCTCTCTTTTCCCAAAATGGACAGCTTAGATGATTTTTTAATAATGTTGAGTTTCCAAAGAATGTCAAATTTATACATTATTAGGGACTTTCTTTTCACAGAGGGGTTCCTATCATTTGGGGAAATGAGGTTTTTCATTTATGAGTGATTGTTTTGTTATAAGCCTGTTTTAGGCTGTTTGAACTGCTATAACAAAATACAGATTGAATAGTTTATAAACAACAGAAATGTATTTCTCACAGTTCTGGAGGCTGGGGAGTCCAGGATCAAGGCACCAGCATGGTAAACTTCTCTGGTGAGGGCCCTCTTCCTGGTACATAGCTGATGCCTTCTGACTTTGTCCTCAGATGGCAGAAGGGGCTAGGGAGCTCTGAGTGATCTCTTTTATAAGAGTATTAGTCCCATTCATGGAGGCTCCACTTCGTGACCTAATCACCAACAAAATGACCCACCTACTAAGACCATCACCTTTGGGGGTTGGGATTTCAACATATGCATTTGGAGGGCATACAAACATTCAGTTATTACCAAACTTTATTATCTTAGAACAGTTTTAGGTTCACAGAAAAACTGAGGGAACAGTACAGAGATTTCCCCTATATTCCTGCCCCAACACATGCACAGACTCCACCATTATTAACATCCCTCACCAGTATGTTTGTTACAATTGATGAGCCCACCCACACTGATGCAACACAGTCACCCAAAATCCAGAGTTTACCTTAGGGTTCACTCTTGGTATTGCGCATCCTGAGGGTTTGGACAGATGTGTCTATCATTGTAGTATCATATAGAATATTTTCACTATTCTCAAAATCTTCTGTCTCTACCTGTTCATCCATCTCCCCCTACCATCCTTGGTAAACACTGATCTTTTTACTGTCTCCATAGCTTTGCCTTTTCCAGAATGTTATATAGTTGGAATTATACAGTATGTAACCTTTTCAGATGGGCTTCTTTCAGTTAATAATAGACATTTGAGGTTTTTCCATGTCTTCTCATAGCTTGATAGCTCATTTCTTTTTAGTGCTGAGTAATATTCCATTGTCTGGACATACTACATTTTATTTTTCCATTCACCCACTGTAGGAGATCTTGGTTGTTTGCAAGTTTGGAAATTAGGAACAAAGCTGCCATAAACACCCATGTGCAGGTTTTTGTGTGGACATAAGTTTTTCACTCCTTTGAGTAAATACCAAGGAGCATAATTGCTGGATCTTATGGTAAGAGTACGTATAGTTTTGTAGGAAACTGCCAAACTATCTTCCAAAGTTGGCTGTACCATTTTGCATTCCCACCAGCAATAAATAAGAGTTCCTTTTGCTCTATATCCTTGCCAGCATTTGGTATTGTCAGTGCTCCAATTTTGGCCATTCTAAGAAGTGTATAATTGTATCACATTGTTTTAATTTACATTTCTCTGATGACATGTGATGTGGAGCATCTTTTCATATACTTATTTGCCATCTTTATATCTTCTTTGGTGAGGCGTCTGTTAATGTCTATGGCTTATTTTTTAATTGAATTGCTTGTTTGCTTATTATTGTGTTTTAAAAGTTCTTTGTATGTTTTACATAACAGCTCTTTATCAGATGTGTCTTTTGTAAATATTTTCTCCCAGTCTGTACTTGTCTTCGCATTAAATTTACTTTTGCAGAGAAGACATTTTTAATTTTAATAAAGTGTATCTTATCAATGATTTCTTTCATGGGTTGTTCTTTAGTGTTGTATCTAAAAAGTATTTGCCTGACCCAAGGTGGTTCAGATTTTCTCCTATGTTATCTTTTAGGTGTTTTATAGTTTTGCATTTTATATCTACATCTGTAAGAGAAAGTTTTATATAACCAGTTTATTTTGGAATAATTTTAGAGTCATAGAAAAATACAAAAATAGTAGAGTTTCCTGTACCTTCCTTAATTAGTTTCCCTCATTGTTAACTTCTTACATCATCATGGTACATTTATCAAAAGTAAGAAATTAACATTGGCTCATTACAATTAACTAAAATCTGTGATATTTTAATAACTCTGTGCAACTTATTTGATAAATAGAAAATGATTTTGAAGATAGACCCTGAAAAACCAAATAATAAAAACTCAGTTGATAAGACATATTTGCACATAATTTCAATGGACACAAATCCTTTAAAACAAATTAAATGGAACTCTCCAGCTTTATATATCAAAGATTACTATGGGAAACACAAGCAGGCCTATTATTAATATTAAAAATATATGAATTCTAGAACTTCAAAGAAGCAGCCTTGGTCTACACTGCAGTTTGTAACTACATGTATATTTACATTATAGTTGATATTTATATATTTGTATAATGTGAAATAAAACATTAAGCTATGTAAAAAAAAATACTTGAATTCTGTGGGATACTCATTTTGCTTTCCTTTGCGTTGCCTTATAGTTGGCAGCATTTGTAGATTTGAATTTTTTTTAGCTCTTTATTGGAATATATTTGCTTTACACTCTTGTACTAGTTTTTGAGGTACACCAAAGTGAATCAGCTGTATTTATACATATATCCCCATATTTCCTCCCTCCCACCCTCCCTGTCCTGGCCCTCTAAAGCATCACCCATCATCGAGTTGATCTCCCTGTGTTATACAACAACTTCCCACTAGCTATCTATTTTACATTTGGTAGTGTATCTATGTCTATGTTACCCTTCTGCAAAAAATATATGCTTGATTACACCTACTCCCCCTCTGCTGAAATCACATATATACTGACCCCCCCCACCTCTTTGGAGCAGTTTCTCAGAGCTATCTGAGAGGTTGTCTCCTGGACTATAGTCCTCATTTTGCCCCAAATAAAACTTCACTCACAACTCTCATATTGTGCTTTTTTTTTTTAAGTGGGTATAGCCATTGAACTTGTCCTCAGAGCTATGACTGGACTATGATGATATAATAATTAAAACCCAAAGTTTGCAAGCTGCTTTAGGAAGGATTATAATATTCTTTACTTTTCCGCCAACTGAAGGAATTTATTTTTGTATAGTGAAAAGATTGGTTTCTAGAATAAGACAAAGAAATTTGAGAAAGTTGATTATATCTTCAATTGTTAAAAATGTGCACCAGAGCAGGCATGGATTTAAGTAAACCACGTTTGCTCTATTTAACGTACTTTGAAATTCTTTAAAAAAATAGTAATGCTGTCATATCATTTGGAGACTTGGGAACCAACTTTCTCATTGGATTCTGGTTGTTCAGTAAGTACCTCTCTTAAAGATGTTAGTGAATTTGCTCTGATAAACCATAATTTTTCATTTGTAATTTTTTGTATTTCTGGTTATTAAATATACTATAGTGCTGTTTATGGGAATTCTAATTTCAGCTAAAATCAAATGGAGGTAAATGCTTTTGAAAAAAGAAAGGTTTAAAATTGAGCACTGGACATAAGCTAAAAGAAAAATTGTGAGAAGTACAATTCTAAATATAGATTTATGTGATGTGCCCCTTTAAAACAGATAACTAAAATTATTTATTTTGAATTTTTCTATTATAAAACCTCTAACGATCCATTTGTCCAACATGATTCTAACATGCTAAGAGAAAGTATACTTATTTTTTAAGTCAAAGTGAGAGCAAAATCATTTATTGCTAAAACAAGTTTTATAAAGAATTTGCAATGTGTGTGTGTATATATTTATTTTTACTAGAAAAACAGTTTCATTGCAACATGAGCCAAAGCATATTTAAAATTTTTAAAATAAAATTTTCCACTTGAATACACTCATGAAAAAATAACTTGAGGAATGCACTTAACCTCTAAACACAGTTTGACTGTTCTTTAAATGTTTTAGAATAGAAAGCAAATTATTGAGTATTTCAAATGGCAGTTGCTTTCTGTACTAAAGAATAAAAGACACCATCCTTGTGGAGAAGGACACTGACTTTCTCACTAATGTCACTAAAAGCCATTCTGTATAATATGAATGAATTGACTAACTGGTAGTCTGTCTGCCAGAATGTTCATTCCAAAAAGTTTACATATATTCCTTTGCCTTCCACTCTTCCTAACCAAAATAGAGTTATACAAAATATGATCTTAGTATTTTTTTTCAAACACTTAATCTTTCCAAGTTTGATTTTCATTCTCCTCTAGCAGTACATCTTCTGAGAACTGTTTCTCAAGAGTGAACACAAATGGGAATATACATGAGAAGCATGAAATGAATCATGTGATAAATTAAGATTAATCTAGTGGTGATTTATCTAGCCTACAGATTAATATAATTAATTATATTAATTTTAATTTATTCCATTTCTGGTCATTTTATTAGCACTTCTGTGACATAGGAGATAAAATTCAGTGTTGTCAAATACATTTCAATTTCATGTTTTTTTTTTCCTATGAAGATAATAGAGGAGCTTGTGTAGTGGATTGGCTAGAGGCTTTAGATCATGTCTAACTTCACCTGCCTCCCTTGGGCTAGCAGAGACAATTAAGGTTAAGCTATACATGAAAATACATCATAGTATTTACTTAACACCAGCTTATTTGGCCATGTCAAGATAATGGGTTAAAGCAATTACTGGAGCACTGAATTGTGGCATTATTTTTCTGAATCATAAAGATAATTAATTTGGAGGCACAAATATGAGGCATTTCTAAATCCTAGATAATATATATATATTCTTTAGAACAACACTTTATATCCTTGATAAAGTATGGCTCAATAGATGAAATTTTAATTTTCAATAAGTTGTTTGCCTCAGAGTTTTCAATAAAATGTTATATTACAATTCTATTTTTCTAAAATAGTAATCTTGTTTGACTTCAAATTTTGAGTTACAAATGTTCCATTTTTCCTTTTTCCTTCAGCTATTATAGCATTTCATGATGTCTTGGCCTTTGATATGGTGAAATAACATGTGGAGTTACTCTGATACAGAGCTAAAAATAAATATCAAAAAGAAACTTAGAGCAGTAGATGAGAATAAAAAGACAGCTAGAACCTCATAAATGTATTTCAGTATCAGTGTGTTCTGTATTTTAATTACTTTTATCATCCTTAGGGTCAGAAGCCTTATTTGTATATAATGGGACAAAACAATGAAGTCATTGAATTTAAGTGAAATTGACATGCCATATATATACTGATAATAATTCTTTGAATTTTAATGAAGATATGCTAAACCTAGGAACAAATTAATGTAATTGTAGGCACCAATCATTAAATTGAGTAGGAAAATCATTGGAAAAGAAGAGAGAACTCAATCTTGGTTTAAAAGAAAAAAAACTAAAGAACACAAAAAAACACTGAAAAATCTAGGACTTCTAAATTAAAAATGAATACAAGTTTAAGCACTAGTAGGGAAAAAATACCTGTGGCACAGCTGAAATTTTACCTTCCTTTAGGACAAGCTCATGTGCCAGTTGCTTTATTTAGTATGCACTGGAAAACAATTTATTTGTAATAGCTTGCACACAGTTTAATCATTAAGCATGTTTCTTCTTTCTCACCCACTTTTCATTTGAAGGAACTATTACCACTGCTAAATTGCAGCTCAGCTGTTCACATCTTCAGTTAATATTTTCAGTGACTTATAAGACCAGTCACAGTATCTCAACTACTGTTAGATGGAGTAAAAAGAAAAAAAAAAGTACACATAATTTGAGAAAAAGAACCCATGGTCATACCATTAGAACTGTTATTGAGTCCAAGCTCACTCTGCTCACCACGTGGCAGGCCAATGAATCAGAGACAAGGTGTTGAGGCAAGGAATACAACTTTATTTGGCAATCCGGCAGACCGAGAAGATGGCAGACTAGTGTCTGTCAAAAAAAAACCCATCTTACCTGAGTTAGAATTCAGGCTTCTTGTATACTAAAAAGGGAAGGGGGCGTTGTTGGTTGTTGCAGACTTCTTGGTGCCAGAATTCTTTTGTTTTTGCAACTGTCCATGTATGTCAGGTCACGATGTTCCTGTAAACCAACAACAAGGCAAATGTTATTCTTTGTTCTGCAACTTTAATGAATGAAAAAGTGTTATACCTTTAAAGGTGAGGTTGGAGAATGGGCTATCCTGTATATTTCAGGCTATAAAGCAACATTCTAAACTTGTAGCAAAAGCAATAGAATACAAAGGTTAATGTAAAACAAACAGACCTAACATGGAGTCTGATTTAGCTCTTCCCTGTAACAGAACAATTAAGGAAGGAGATAAGATTCAGACTCCCCAGTGATTTTAAGGGGATATACAGGTGTTGCTGAAAATTGTTACTCCTCCTTTGGGGTGTTAAGTTTGGGATTCTCTTTGCTCAAGTTACCTTCATGTTGATCTATGCTTTTCTTCTCCCCAGAGGTAACATGTGGTCTTGAACTGCTCTGAATCACTGAGTGAATTTTCTGACTCCAGATTTATACAGAGGGAATTGTTATATTTTAGTAGTAATTAGATTTTCATCTATTTTTAAGTCACTGGATAGTTGTATCAAGTTTTCATTTGTAAATTGTTTAGAGATGATTATTTTATTTGAACATGACCAAGAGTCTCCATTACATTTGAAATGAAGGGAAATGTGTGCCATTTTACATTAGGTGCCTCTCAGGAAAACAAGAGAGAGGAATTTAATAGCCACATGAGACACTGTAAACACTGCCCCCCCCCAACAAAACTTTTTTATGGTTATTTAGAGACTATAAATAATTAAGACTATGGAGAAGTCTGTCTTATGACATGTATATTGTTGGAAAACTAAAAATGTGTTTTATAAGTGTTTCAATATTTTGTACAACATATAAAATTAAGACTGTGCATAATTCATTAGGTATCAAAAATAAAAGAAACACTGACTCCAGTAAAGTTTAATAAAATGAAATTATTTTGTGCCTTATAAATCAAAATAGCACAATTAATTCTACTTTCTCTAAACTGGCTATTTTTCTTTTTATACACTCTTAGCCTGTTAGAAACTTGTGTTAACTTTTGCAACACTTTAATTTAAAACTCAGGCATTTCTTTGGGTGCTGCAATACAAGCAATCAGTTAATTATCTGATAAAGATTAAAGGAGGCGTGCAATACAAAACTCAATTAAATTACATATGATTGCTTAATATGTTGAGAGCTGTTTCTACAGGCAACCAAAATTATAATTATGCGTTGCTAATGAAGTATTGTTTTATCTTCTATATCTGTATTTCCCATTGCCTTACAGAGCTTTTGCTACATTTTCATGTGATCTCTTCCTAGCTGCCCTAAAAAGCTATTGCTATAGTCATCCTCTTAGTGACTTTACTGCAATACTTGCCTTGGTGGTTTTATTAAATCAGAGGTATATGTTTAATCATCAGGATATTTCTAAAGTAGTTTAATTACCAACATTGAAGAAGATGACAGAGTTACACACAAGTCATGTTTATGCCCCTGTTTAATTGAGCACCCACACCTTTTAGACACAGAATGCTTTGTTCTTCAATGAAGTTGCTGGTTGCTATGTATCCTCTGCCTAAGTAAAAGAATATGATGAATACTAGATTTTAGCATTTTACTGACTTTCATGTTTTAGGGTTTCCTTCCTGTGATTAAAGGATAAAAATAACACATAGTGCTAATTTTACAGGTAGAATGGTCAATACGTAGTTGTGTAAGTGCAGGAGCCTTTTCTTAACAAGATTCTATGTTTTCAGATAAATTAAAAAGTCTACCAGCTGAAATACACACTCCAAACTGTATAAGATGGCAGTTACCTCTTAGGGTTAGAATTAGGAGGGGGAATATGGCCTAGGGGATTTCATTCTTTTACCCCTTGCTGCATTCCTAGAAATTGTTATAATGAACACACCACTTGTAATGATTCTCTTTATAAAAAGCAAACTAACAACAACAACAAAAAAAGCAAACTAACAAAAGAGTTTACTAATCACAAAATTTCACTCTCCACCAAGTTCAGCCTAGGCAGTGTCTTACTTGCTTTGGCTTTTCTGTACTTTCCTACCCTACACTCTTTACATTTCTCCAAAATTTACCTACCTACAGCTACATTTCTCCTAAATTGTCAATGTAAACTTTTGGGTTAATCTGCTAAATTAACCCTTTTAACTGTGTCACTAATAGTGTTTTTTTTTTTTTTTTTTTTAATTTATTTTATTTTATTTTTTTGGCACACGGGCTTAGTTGCTCCGTGGCATGTGGGATCTTCCTGGAGCTGGGATCAAACCCGTGACCTCTGCATTGGCAGGCAGATTCTTAACCACTGCGCCACCTAGGAAGCCCCACTAATAGTGTTTTATAGTTCTCTAAATTCTTCCATATATTAGCTCAGGCAACTTGCAGCTTAAGACAAGATCCTTAAGGTGTCATAATTTTTTAGCCAGGAGTGAAGCTTGGAAGTTGAAGTATTTGGTAACTCTAAAGGCAAACCATGTAATTTTTTTTTTTTTCTGTCTGCCTCTAAGGCTAGACTTGTTGCAGTTAAAATATACGAAATACACAGAAAATATAAAAACTCTCATAGGCCCACTTGTGAGTTGTAGTTTTACATTTTTTTTTAATGATGATTTTCTAATATATAGGATTTTCATCCATGTATGATTGATACACTCGTTTGGGGAGTTTTGGACAAATCCATGCCCATTTCCTTCTTGGGAATGACAGAAGCTCATTATACTAAAGGAGCAATTTTCAAATGCAATTACTGAAGGAAGAGATAACATATTGAGACATTAACACCTTAGTGAAAATTAGATTTTATTAGCTCAAAGTTTGGTGAAGAAGGAAAGTGAATGTTGGTCTCATATATTAATTGATTCTCTTCATTTGTATAAAAGAACTGTGTTGCTGTCTTTTCCAAACTATGGATTTGATTTTGCAGTTCAAAAAAAAAGAAAAAAGTCCTTTGACATTAACAAGTCACAGTTACCAATTGCTCTATTAAAAGCTACACTATCTTGAGAAAGCTAGTTGCAAGTATCCTCATGTGTTTTCATACAGTCTTTGGCAAACAGGAGTTAACACATTACAAGTTTCCTAAGTACTAGTAATAAAGGAAGCTTTGGGAATATTTGAAAGAAGTAAACTATTGTTTAGTTTACAACATTGAAGGATTTTTTTTTCTTGTCAACACATTTGTATTCAATAGAAAAGTTACATGAATTTTCTCATAAAAATTGCTGCTGGAATTGATGCCTACCCTAGCTCTTGCTTTTCAATAGCCTAGGGGCATCTCCAAATTGTTATTTGTGTAAAGCGCCTTTAGATGTATCACATCAAATTTTAGAAAATGCCTTAAAACAAAAATATGGGGAAATAGTAGCAATGGCCCAAGCTTCACTGTTTTCTCAAGGGATAAATGACACTGCTAATAAACATGGGTGGTTTGTTTTTACACTAAATTTCTTGCTGCTTCCTGCCTTCTCAGTTGTCCATGATCATGTTTGTTTTGCTCATTTGTGTTTAACTTGCCCAAGGTCTCCTGATACTTTTGCAGAAAATCATTTATATCTCCTGATTCTTCACAGTACTCTTTTCACTGACCCATGCTGTTTTCCTCAATTCTCTGTTTATAAATGATATGTCAGAAAGGGTTTCTTTGCCATTTGTTAGCTCTCTAAATTGCTCTCTAAGAGCTGGACCTAGGCAGTTTGAGGCAGGTTACTTTCTCTCCCTCCATATTCAATCATGAAGAAGATGAAAAGACATGGCTGTGAATAAACTAAAATTAGCTGTGATTTGTAGATTTATATATTACAAAGCATATAATCACCCTTGCCTCTATTCTACATTGTTTGGTCCTAGCCATCTCTCAATTATGTCAATTAGAGTGATATGAGTTAGAATAATAAGAATTTAGAGTGGAAAGGGATTTTCCTCTCTCAAATTCACATTTCAACATTATCTTCCTCTAATGCGTTCTTAATGTACTGGTAAAATTGCCTTTTTTTTTTTTTTTTTGTCCTGCATGGGCTTATGCCTAGAATCATAGAAATTCAGCATCTTGGAAATATTCCCTTTGTCCAGTCATAAACTTTAATCATGAAAGTGTTCAAATTTCCCTCATATTTATCTGAGTTGTGGGGGAGAGGGGATAGTAAAAATGGAAAGCAATTTAAGACAGAAGAGAGAGGTCAAAAGAGATGTTTCAGAGCAATCTGTGCATAGTTACAGTTGGTGAAACAGACAAATTTGCCACAATAACTAAACTTAAGAATAACTAAATAGGGACTTCCATGGTGGCAAAGTGGTTAAGAATCCACCTGCTAATGCAGGAGATGCGGGTTCCATCCGCTGATCCAGGAATATCCCACATGCCGTGGAACAACTAAGCCCATGCACCACAACTACTGAGCCTGCACTGTAGAGCCCACGAGCCACAACTACTGAGTCCATGGGCCATGATTACTGAAGCCCTCATGCCTAGAGCCCATGCTCTGCAACAAGAGAAGCCACCACAATGAGAAGCCCACAAACTGCAATGAAGAGTAGCCCTCACTTGCCACAACTGGAGAAAGCCTGTGTGCAGCAATGAAGACCCAACACAGCCAAAAAGATGAAATAAAAATTATTAAAAAAAAAAAAGGCAGGGTAATGGAAAAAAGCCAGTAAAAACATTTATTAAGCATGTAAAAAAAAATAACGAACTTCCCTTTCCTTTTATCTCCAGTTTGGTTGTTTCCTTAATGAGTTCCAAAAAGTTTTAAATTAGAAAAGGACTTTTGTCACTATCAAGTGTAATACTGTAGAAGCAGTATTATGTTTATAAATTGATTGCTATACCCAAAGTCAGGTAGAATTGGGTTTGAGTCCCAGACCCTCCACTGTTGGTTTTGTAAGCTAGTATGAATCATTGTACCTCTCAAAGCATACATTTCCTTATCTTTAAGCATGCATGAAGAGAAAGTATCCACTCTTAAGAATGATGTGGTTATTACATGAGATAATCTATATGAGAATGTTTTCTAAACTGTAAAAAGCCATTCAAAGTTAAAGTATTTAATTCAACATGCTTTGGACCCTGTTTAACTCTCCAAACATATTCCAATTACTTTCTTCCTTACTAATTTTTCTCCATTGCTACTGGCTTTCCTTCTGCTCCTTAAACCCACTAAGTTCATTTTTGTCCCAGGGTTTTTGCACAAGCTGTTTCCTCTTCCTGGTATGTTCTTCCCTCTGATCTTTATACAGCTGGATGCTTCTTGCTATTAGATGTCAACTTGATCAAAATTATCACCAATGCTGTATTATAAACATCAAAGTTGCTAAGAGACTAGGTCTTAATTGTTCCCACACACACACAAAAAAGATAAATTATGTGGTAGAGGTATTAGTTAATGCTATGGTTGTAATCATATTTCAGTATATAAATGTATCAAACCAACACATTGTACACCTTAAACTTACACAATGGTATATGTCAATTATATTTCAACTTAAAAAAAGCAACAGAGCATTGACTTTGGGTGCTGTGCAATCTGGGTTCAAAACTCTGCTGTAATTCTCCCTTAGCTATGTGACCTTCAGGTGGGGGGGGTGAATTCAATTCTATGCATTTCAGTTCCTTCTCCTATAAAATTTCTGCAATAATACGTACCACATGCAATTGTTTGGGAGATTACATTGTTAATATTAGGACAGAAGCAGTATATAAATGGTTGCCATTTTTAAATGTCACTTCCTCAGAGAGGCCTTCCCAGACCACCCAATCTAGAGGAGCCACCCATTCAAGCCCTTCATATACATTTTAAGGATTGGCATAGTACTTATTATTCACCAATATATTTTGTACACCTGTCTTTATTTATTCATTTTTCTGTCTGTTGGTCTTTATTCCCCACTAGAATCTAAGCTCTATGAAGTTATAGACAAAATGTCTTGTTCAGTGCTATAACACCAATCCTCCCAAACTGCCTTATAAATAATAGGCATGCAATTAATATATGTTGGCTGAATTAATGACTTTTAAACTGCCTCACCCCATTTTATACTTTAGACTCAAAGAAGGGAAGTAACTTATCCAGGAGCAACAGGGCTGGTTATTGTCAGAACTGAGTTTTCTTGATTCATTACCTAAGCCCAGGGCTAGAAGTAAGGAGCCTTGTGTTCAAATTCCATTTCTCATCTTTGTGAAAATGGGAAAGTAATTTAAACATACTAAGCTTCATTTTTCTCATCTGTAAAAGTAGAAAAGACCCTGAGATGACCCCTCAGGGTTAAAAAAGCCAAGATCCAAGAGGGCTTTTAGTTTTCAATTTAGCAAGGTAGTTAGAAGCTTTGGACAACAGATATAAATGTAAAGATTCTGCAAGGACCCTTTAAACTATTGAGAATTCTACTTAGGGGAGATGATGGAGTGTCATCACAATCTGCATCAGTGCTAAAGTCATCTCTTGGTATGTTTAAACAGTTCTCTCTTGAACAGTCTTGGCAATCTTTTCTCTTCTTTTTTTCTCCTCAAAGTGTGTTCCTTTCAGTCATTTTAATCTGACATGATCTCTGATCCCATGTCCAATCATTGCACCTATGAAACTGTCACATAAGTTAAAAATATTCTGAACGTGAAAAAATGTAATTAACAAACCATTGTAGCACCTCCTTGGTATTTTTGTCACCTCTTGGTATTCTATTTACCAAAAGCTTCTCTTTGATTCCTTCAAAGTACTTACTATGCCCTAATTCCTGGAATGTACCTATGCCTTAATTCCTTGAATGCATCTATTGAAGTTAAATATTGACAGATACATTAATAGATCATATATATGTCAAATTATCTGTCTAGTTGATATTTTTGTTCAGTCTGTAGGCTATCTACATGCTTGGCACAGTCATCTTTTCCTATCTTGGAGTGCAATACATTTGGCTGCTCTGTGACAGGCCAAGGCCCTTTTTGATGACGATCTTTATTTCTTTTTCTACAAAACTTAGAGGTCATGGCAATTAGGTGTTGCATAAATTAAAGGTGGAATGAAGTGTTTGGAAAGATAATTACTCCTCTTATTCATAAGTCTTCATGCTGAAGGAAAAAAAAATCTATAAATAAAAAAATTGTATTAGGTGTTTTTTTTCTTCCTGTTTTCAGTATTGGAAATATTTCCTACTTATGTTCAAAGGTAAAAGACATTTCCAAATGATCAGAGAAATACATGTTGGGGAACTTATTGCTTCTGTGATAAATGTAAAGCTCATGTCCTCTTGGATATTACTAAATCAAATTCAGGTGGTCTGTGTGCTTGGCAGCAGCAGAGTCAGTCATTAGCTTTGGCCACACTAAATTGCACAGTGGAGTGAGATGTCTAGCCAAAAGGCCTGGTCAGAATGAGTCTTGGAGCAAATCTCAAAACCATTTGGCCTCAATATGAGTATTGTCTTAAAACAAGAGGAAACCAGGCTACCAGGTCAGCAAGCTAGGAAATGATTCCAAGTGCTGGAACATAGTATTGGAAAATATTGAAATAATTAAGACTTCTCTTGTGTTGCGGATTCCTGCCAGACAAAGATTGGTTTCTTTTACTTCCATTAGACACAGTAACACATTTTTGAATGACAATGAATTATGAGGACAGGGGTACATAGTAAGAGAAGCGACTTTGAAGTCTTGAATGCTGATTATTTTGTGTTGCATTGAGGAAGGAGGTGCATGAACATACTGACTTATTTTTAATGATGATTTCAGTTTGCACAAGCCAACTGGGGAAGTGCAGTTTAAGTGGAAATGTATTTTTCAGATAAATGAAAGAAATAATCATTCATTTTCACTTTTCAGTTGTAACCATACAAATATAAGTATGGGCAGTAAGGGAATTATAATAAAAATGTGGCAAATTTTCTAATTTTTTAGCACTAATGGAATAAATACATGAAAATAAAATTATGGTTTTATAAAATAAAACTGATATTTATGATATTGAGTTAAAATGGGAAATTCTATATGTGTGTATATGAAATAAATATATACATACCCATATATAAAGCATACATAACTTTTTCTTTAAGCAGTAGACCATTAATAAGTACTAAATGACTGACTGACCAACTCTGGAGAATCGTTAAGAAACATATATATAAATTCTTGCTACTATCCACTCTGCAGTGAACTACATGGAGGAGGCAACAGGCATTGCAAACATTTCAGACTGATCTAGAAAGTAACTTCCTCTTGTTTTAAAAGCTGCCGTAGAGTGTCCCAAAGGAATCCCAAATATATTTGGTAAGATTTGGTGAAATTGTCTAGCTTTTTTTTAAAGTGACACAGTTTAATAGAAATTTGGAGTACAAATAGAAACTTAAGTTTTTAAAATTAGTAGTAATGACAATGTCTAATTTCCACTGTTCTGAAGTCCTCTTTTGGGATTGTAAATTTTGGGGCACATTCGGAGAATATGATGAAAGCTATGGTCTGCATCTCTGGAAAAATTAGAGATACAGAGACATATTTTGCATATCCTTTCAGGTGTCTGTGGGGGCACTCCTAATACTTGTCTGTGGATTCTTAGGACAGGGCTAGACTCCAGTAAGAGCTCTAGTTGTAAGGATATCCTCATCTAATCAGGGTTGAGATCACTTTTGAAAATCTCTACCAGGTGAAAATTTATCCCGGATAATGCCTTCATTAGAGCAGGTTGAGCTTTAGTTCCCATTATGGTTCAGGTGTGAGATGTTATAGATAACTTTCTGTGAATTACCTGTGATACTTGGAGAAGTAGTAATTTACAAAGTCATCCCCAATCCACAGTCTACAACTTGAAATTCCAGCTCAGATCTTTTTTGGCATAGAGGCTGATGTGCTCCAAGGTTGTTTTTTAACAGTGAAGAAGCACATATTTGGGGAAATGGGGCTACAGAAACTCCCTGGGAAGATGTTTCTCAGTCTCACTTCACCACAGGGCCACGTGAGATGCCTGGTGGTACAGTGGAGAGGATGCTCACTCAAGTGTTAAAAGACCTGAGGTCAAGCCCCATTTTTTATCTCACCTTGGGTAAGCCACTTAATACTACTGAGACTCACTTTCTCTTTTGGTAAACTGGAAATAGTAATAATATTCTATCTTTTTACAGGACATTGTGAGAATCAATGAAAATAATATATGTGATTTTTTAAATGTAAAGCTATCAATTAAAAGATAAAGGGACACATAGCATAATAGCTATGGCAAATTGGAACCTCCATTCATTCACCATATATTTATTCACCAGTAACTACCTATAATCTAGGATGCACAAGGGCATCTTTAATTTCCCTATGCTTCTGATTAGAAACATGGCACACCTCTCTCTCAAATATTTTTTAGAATCTATTCATCATGTTTAGAAAAAAAGAGAACAAAAGGAGGTTTACTGATAGAGAATGAGGAAGTCAAAAGATTTGTGTAATATTTAAACTGGAAAAATCAGTGATTGAGTAGTTTATGTTACCTCTCAAAATGATAATGAAAGGAATCAAGATGCTTTTAGGCTCTTCTGAAAATGGTGAGATCTCATCCTGCTCCACATCCTGACCTGAAGATGAGCTGGTTATGGGGAAATGATAATAGCTGCCATTTTCTGAGATCTTCCCTCTCTTTACATATGTCCCATCTCATTTAATCATCACTTGCCCAAGGTCACACCACAGTTGCTCTCAGAGCTGAAATTCCAGCCCAGGTCCTTTTACCTGCACAGTCCATGCTCATAGCTACCTAGAAGCAGAAAACTGGGGTTGAATTAAAATGAGCTGAATTGGCATTTGCCTTTTCTGAGATTCATAGAGACCAGTGTTAATTCATATCCTTTAATGTTCAAAGTCAGAATAACCTTTGACCTTCCTCTTCAGGACTTAGAGATAGTGGTAGTTGCCATCTGAAAGCAAGGTGGGACTCAGATGGAATCAAGTTTAGCCTTATGAAACAAGGTTCTCCTGCATAAATTTTTTCACTGGAAAATTTTAAGTGGAAAGTTTGTAGTAGGAAACAGTCCTATGACATAGACTAAAAATTTGGGGAAATTAATAATCACAAATAAAGTGTACCACTCTTGAAACTGCTTTCACAGTACATAACAGGAGTGTACTGAATACACATTTTGGCTGAACTCCAAGTGCCCAAGTACTAAAGTCAGTATTTGGTCAGTGTTGCATATCAGCATCATTGAATAAAGTTCTGAAATAGAAGAATAAAATAATTTTTATTGTAAAGTATGAAGTATTACATTTTTACTACTAATGGTCCGGAATTTTGTTACAATATTATATTTATTTTCTGAATATAGAACTAAAGGGTGTGAATAAAACATTATATGCTTGTAATTTCTTAATCACTGAAGTCTTCACAATGTTTACTCTATCGTCAATGGCAATTGCATAGTTATTTTTAAAACTGACATTCCATTCTATAAACATTTCTTACCATACTGATGATTGTGGCAAAAGCAAAAACTGTGTCCCGCATTCAACTTCTGCCCCTGTTTCAAAATACACTGGAGATATCTTTAGAAGGAAAAGGCTTGTGTGCTCTCTTGCATGATCTCTCTCTCTATTTCTCTCTCATTATCTCTCTTCTCTCTGTCTCTCTGTCTGTTTCCCTCTGTCTGTGTCTCTGTCTCTTCCTCTCTCTGTCTCTCTCTCTGACTCTCCTCTCCTCTCCCCATGATAATGATATAACTTGGTGCTTTTCATAATTTGGTATGGGCACTTAGACTAACACAAACTTAAATCAAACATTTAAATATTTCTATATTAGTGCTGAAATTGAAATTTTATGGAAAATAACAGTCATAGTGCACGCACATGCACACACACATACACAGGCAGAAAGAGAAAAAATGAATGGTCCCATAAACCTTGTCATAACAAAACTACTAATCTGCAGAAAGAAAACTAGTTTGCTAAATATAGCACTGCACTGAATGAAGGAGAATATATGATGGTCACTTTTGTGAAAGAATCAGATTTCAATTTGATAAAAGAAAATTTACTTAAACTAATAATATTGTAATTTACCTCATTTTAAACTATGCCGAGACCAGCTCGGCGACTCGAGGTGAGTGACGGGTGCCGCAAGCTTGAAGAAGACACAGACACAGACTGAAGAGAAAAGTGGGACCGGGGGGCTCAAGACCTCTCGGATCAAGAGCCCTGCTGACTCATCCCAGGCTGCTTTTATTGAGTTCGTGGGCTAACATTCTCAGGTTACACTCATAAACAATCAAAGGCCTCACATGACTGAGGCAATTATCTTTGTTTACTTCCTGGGTCCGAGTTGAGCAGGTGTGGATTTGAGCTGGGGGTGGAGAGCAAAACAGCCCTGGGGGCAGGAGACCTCTCTCAGATATTAGGGGTCTGTACCCCACCCGTGTTGGCCCCTCTGCGACTGTGCCTGTCTTAGGTTGTTCCTCCCTTGAGGAATCTTACCCATCTCTGGCTAACCAGTCATCCTCCAGGGCCAAACATGGTGATATAAGGAAGGTTCTATGTACCACCCCTGTTGGCCCCTCTGCGGCTGTGCCTGTCTTAGGTTGTTCCTCCTCTGAGGAATTTTACCCGTCTTTGGCTAACCAGCCATCCTTCAGGACCAAACAGGGTGATATTAGTCTCCACGCCCCACACCCTCAGTTCCTCCACTGCTCAAGCAGGACATTCTGAATCCCATCGCTTGGCCCACATACTTCAACACTTTCAATGCTTCAAAAAGGTTCCAGAATGTCTTCCCACAAAACTATAGTTATATCAACTTGGAAGATTGATAGGAGACCATAGCTGACGCTAGTTGCTTGTAATGTGTCTAAGAAAGCTAGTTTCATTGTATAGGTTGGTCAACTTCCAGAAAGAATTTTCCCACTGATAACTCAAATATAGAAGAGCTAAAGTTAAGTGACAAGAACACATTTCAGAAAGTGAGTTAGAAAAACTAATTTGAAAAAGTGCACAGATCAGCAAAGGGAAGTATAATCAAGAATGAAAAAGAATTCATGATATTGTCTTTTAACTTGATACTTTGTGACACACAAAATACAATAAATGAAAAAAAAATCCTTTAAATTAAAGCTAGAAAATGTTTTTCCCACTTGCTGGAATGAGTGTTCTAAATCTATGCAAAATTTGAAATAGAAATTAACAAACACTTAGATCTAGGTACATGATGAGTAAATTCTACTTGCTTTCTATTAAAGAGGAAGAAATATAGAAACAAAATGCCTCACTGAAGTTGTTAGATAATTTTTCCAAAGTATTTTATTTAAGACAAAATTTTATTGGTAAAATTGGAACGGACGAGGGGATGGGGTCCCTATTTGATAGTCAAAAGGTAAGACTGCCCTATTCTAATGGGAATTTTGCTTTCAATTTTATAGTTAAATATAATCCCAGCCACAGACTATAGCCTTCATGGGCTTATTTACTCTTTCAAAATATCAGAAACTGCTTACATAATAAATTCAGCAAAATACTGAAAGAATGAAAAAAGTAATGTATTCTGAATCCATACTTGTCAGAACTAGTTCTTCAGTTTTAATTATTAAATTCTTTTAAAAATTGAGATGTAATTGTGTATAATGTTGTGTAAATTTAAGTGAACAAGAGTTGATTTTATGTAGTTATATACTGCAATATGATGAAACATTAGCTAACACCTCCATTACATCACATAACTGTCATTCCTTTTTATGGTGAGAACATTTAAGTTTTAGTCTTTAAGAAACTTTCAAGTGTATAATAAGGCATTGTTAACTATAATCACAATGCTGTTCATTAGATCTCTAGAATTTATTCACCTTCTAACTGCAAGTTTGTACCCTTCGACTGACACCTTCCCAACTCCACAACCCCTCAAGCCCTTGGTGACCACAATTCTACTAACTGTTTCTATAAGTTCAGCTACTTTATATTCCACTTTTTGATTTTTGCTTCTGTTGATTGTGCTTTTGTCATATCCAAAAAATTATTGCCCAGTCCATTGTCAATGAGTTTCTTCCCTATGTTTCCTTCTAGGAGTTTTATGTTATCAGGATTTATGTTTATATTTTTATTCATTTCAAGTTAATTTTTGTGAGTTGTATCAGATAGGGGCCCAATTTCATTTTTCTTCATGTGATTGTCCAGTTTACCCAACACCATTTTATGAAGAGACTATTCTTACCCCACTGAGTGTTTCTGATTTCCTTGTCAAGTATTAGTTGACCACATACACATGAGTTTATTTCTGGCCTCTAGATTCTGTTCCATTGGTCTATGTGTCTATTTTTATGCCAGTACCACACTGTCTTAATTACTATACTTTTATAGTATAGTTTGTAATCAAGAAGTGTGATGCTTCTAACTTCGTTCTTTCTCATGATGGTTTTGGCTATTTGGGGTCTTCTGTGGTTCCAGGCAAATTTTAGAATTTTTTTTCCTATTTCTGTGAAAAATGTCTTTGGAATTTTGATAGGGATTGCATTGAATCTATAGATGGCTTTGGATAGTATGGACGTTTTAACAATATGAAATCTTTTGATCCATGAACATGGATATCTTTTCATTTGTTTGTGTCTTATTCAATTTATTTCTTCAAGGTTTTATAGTTTTCATTGTACAGATCTTTCACTTCCTTGATAAATTATTTCGTAAATATTATATTTTTTGTTGTTATTTTGAATGGGATAGTTTTTTAAAATTTCTTTTTCAAATGTTTCATTGTTAGTGCATAGAAATGAAATTGATTTCTTTATATTGATTTTATTTCCTGCAACTTTGCTGATTTTGTTGATTAGTTGCAACAGCTTTTTGGTGGAGAATTTAGGATTTTTCTCTATCTAAAATTGTATTATTTGCAAATAATGATAATTTTACTTTTTCTTTTCTAATTTGAATGACTTTTATTTCTTTATCTTGTCTAATTGCTCTAGCTTGGATGCCCAGTACTATGTTGAATAAGAGTGGTGAGAGTGGGGAACTTTGCTTTGTTCCTGACCTTGGATGAACAGCTTTCAGTTTTCCACTGTTGAGTGTACTATAAGCTGTAGGTTCATCACATTTGTTATGAACAAATGTGGCCTTTGTTATGTTGAGTTATGTTCCTTCTATATCCAATTTGTTGAGGGTCTTAATCATGAAAGGAGATTGCATTTTGTCAAATATTTTTTCCACATCTATAATTCAGTTACCTTCCATTTATATTAATATGGTGTATCACACATTGGTTTGTGTATGTTGAACTGTATTTGCATCCCAGAGATAAATCCAAATTGGTCACAATGTGTAATTATTTCAATATATTGCTGAATTTGTTTCCTAAGATTTTGTTGAGAATTTTTGCATCTATATTCATCAAAGACATTGGTCTATAATATTCCCTTTTTTTTTTTTTTTTTTTGTAGTGTCCTTATCTGGCTTTGTGATCAGGATAATGCTGGCCTTGTAAAATGAGTTTAGGAGTGCCCTTCTCTTCAGTTTTTTGGAAGAATTTGAGAAATATTTGTATTAATTTTTCTTTAAATGTTTGGTAGAATTCACCAGTGAAGCCACCTGGTCCTGGGCTTTTTTATGTTAGGAGGATTTTGACTACTGATTCAATCTCCTTGTTGTTGGTTCATTCACATTGTCTCTTTTTTCCTGATTCAGTCTTGGTGGCTTGTAACCTTCTAGTAATTTATCCAACTCTTCTAGGTTTTCTAACTTCTTGGCATATGTTTTTACAGGAATCTCTTATGATTCTGTGCATTTCTGTGGTATCAATTGTAATGTCTTCTCTTTCATTTCTAATTTTATTTTTTTGTGTCTTCTCTCTTGTTTTAGTTAGTATCACTAAAGTTTTGTGATTTTTTTTTAATTTTATCTAAGAACTAGGTTTTAGTTTTGTTGATCTTTTCCATTGTTTTCCTGGTCTCTATTTCTTTTATTTATGCTCTAATCTTTGCTCTTTTCTTCTGCTAACTTTGGGTTTAGTTTGTTCTTTTCCTAGTTCCTTGAGGTGTAAAGTTAGGTTCCTTACTTGAAATCTTTCTATTTTCTCAATATAGGCATTAATTGCTATATTTTTTTGCCCTCAAAACTGCTTTTGCAGTATCTAATAGGATTTGATATGTTGTGCTTCCATTTTCATTTGTTTCAAGATATTTTTTGATTTTACATTTGATTTCTTCATTGATCCATTGGTTGTTCAGGAATGTGTTGTTTGATTTCCACATAATTTTAGATTTTCCAGCCTTCCTCTTGTTGTTGATTTCTAGTTACATACTATTGTGGTCTGAAAAGGTAATTGATATGATTACAATCTTCTTATATTTGCTAAGACATATTTTGTGTCCTATCATATGGAGAATATTCTGTGTGCACTTGAGCAGAAAATGTATTCTGCTTCTGTTGGATGCAACATTCTATAAGTGTCTGTCTGGTCCATTTGGTCTAATGTGTGGTTCATGTCTATTGCTTCCTTTTTGATTTTCTATCTGGATGATCTATCCATTGCTGAAAGTGGGATACTGAAGTTCTCTACGCTTATTGTGTATTGTCTATTTTTACTTTCAGATCTGTTCATATTCACTTAAAATACTTAGATGCTCCAATATTGGGTGTGTATATATTTATGATTGTTATATCTTCTTGATGAATTGATTCTTTTATCATTATATAGTGACCTTCTTTGTCTCTTGTTACCATTTTTGGCTTAAAGAAGTATAGCTACCCCAAGTTTCTTTTGTTTTTGTTTTTGTTTATAAATTTATTTATTTATTTATTGGCTGCATTGGGTCTTCATTGCTCCATGCTGGCTTTCTCTAGTTGTGTGTGGAGAGCAGGGAGCTACTCTTTGTTGTAGTGTGCGGGCTTCTCGTTGAGGTGGCTTCTCTTTCTGTGGAGCATGGGCTCTAGGTGTGCAGACTTCAGTAGTTGTGACACATGAGCTCAATAGCTGTGGCTCAAAGGCTCTAGAGCACATGTTCAGTAGTTGTGGCACATGGGCTTAATGATAGCAAGTAACTTTGATGATCAACATATGTTTCACCCTTTTACTCTCCCCATTTCATATTTTGATGTCATCAAGTACCTCTTTTCATATTGTGTATTTGTTACCACATAACAGTAGTTATAATTATTTTTAATACTTGTTTCCTCTGACCTTCATATTATGGTAAGTGGTTAACACATCTTCCTATATCATATGTAGAGTTTTCTAAGTCTGAGTATATATTTATCTTAACTAATTTGTTGTATACTTTTGTGTTTTTTATGTCACTAATTATTTCTTGTTATTTCAGCTTGAAGAACTTCTTTCAACATTTCTTGCAAGGCAAGTCTACTTATGATGAATTTCTTCAGCTATTGTTTTTCTAGGAAAGTATTTCTCCTTCACATCTGAAGGATAACTTTGTTGCATAGAGTATTCTCAGCTGGCAATTTTTTTTATTTCAACATTTTGAATATGTCATTATACTCTCTCATGGCCTGTAATGTCTCTAGTGAGAAATCCTCTCTTAACCTAATGGGAATTCCTTTGCAGACTACAGTTTTCCCCCTGTTTTTAGAATTCTTTCTTTAACCTTGATTTTTTGACAGCTTCATTATCTATATCTTGGAGAAGGTCTTTTTGGATTGAGATAATAGAGTTATCTGTTAGCTTTGTGAAATTGGATATCCATTTCTCTCCCCAGGTTTGGAAAGTTCTTTGCTATTATTTCTTTAACTAAATTTTCTACTTCCTTCTCCCTCTGTTCTACATCTGGAATCTAGATTATTTTAATATTTGTTCTTTGAAAGGAATCCCATAGGTCATGTTGACTCTCTTTGCTCTTTTCATTTTTTTTTCTTTGTTCTCTTCTAACAGTGTCATTTCAAAATTCCTATCCTTTAATTCACTTATGCTATCTTCCATTTGCTTGCCTTTACTGCAGATGCTCTCTATTGCATTTTTCACTTCATTTATTGAGTTCTTCAACTCTAGTATGACTGTTTGATTCTTTTTTAAATTTCTATCTCTTTCTAAAAAAATCTCATTTTTATTGTGTATTTTTGGAGACTTTATTAAATTATTTCTGACTTTTCTTGTAGCTTGTTGAGTTTCTTCAAAACAGCTACTTTGAATTTCTTTGTCAGCTAGATCACAAAATTTAGGGCCTTTCCAGACACCATAAAACTCCTAGAGGAAAACATAGGCAGAACACTCTATGACATACATCAAAGCAAGATCCTTTTTGACCCATCTCCTAGAATAATGGAAATAAAATCAAGAATAAACAAATGGGACCTCATGAAACTTGAAAGCTTTTGCACAGCGAAAAAAACCATAAAAAATACAAGAAGACAGCCCTCAGAATGGGAGAAAATACTTGCCAATGAAGCAATGGAGAAAGGATTCATCTCCAAAATATAAAAGCAGCTCATGCAGCTTAATACCAAAAAAGTAAGTAACCCAATCCACAAATGGGCAGAAGACCTAAATAGACATTTTTGCAAAGAAGACATACAGATGGCCAACAAACGCATGAAAATATGCTCCACATCATTAATCATTAGAGAAACACAAGTCAAAGCCACAATGAGATATCACCTCACACCAGTCATCAAAAAATCTAGAAACAATAAATGTTGGAGAGGGTGTGAAGAAAAGGGAACTCTCCTGCACTGTTGGTGGGAACGTAAGCTGGTACAGCCACTATGGAAAACAGTTTGGAGGTTCCTTAAAAAACTAAAAGTAGAACTACAATATGATCCAGTAATCCTACTACTGGGCATATACCCAGAGAAAACCATAATCCAAAAAGAAACATATACCATAATGTTCATTGCAGCACTATTTACAATGGCCAGGATATGGAAGCAACCTAAATGCCCATCAACAGATGAATGGATACAGAAGATGTGCCACATATATACAATGGAATATTACTCAGCCATAAAAAAGGAATGGAATGGAGCTATATGTAATGAGGTGGATAGACCTAGAGTCTGTCATACAGAGTGAAGTAAGCCAGAAAGAGAAAAACAGATACTGTATGCTAACTCATATATACGGAATCTAAAAAAAAAAAAAAAAAAATGGTCCTGATGAACCCAGTGACAGGGCAAGAATAAGGATGCAGATGCAGAGAATGGGCTGGAGGACATGGGGTTAGGGGGGTGGGGGGCAAAGGGGAAGCTGGGACAAAGTGAGAGAGTAGCATAGACATATATACACTACCAATTGTAAAATAGATAGCTAGTGGGAAGTTGCTGTATAACAAAGGGAGGTTAACTCAATGATGGGTGATGCCTTAGGGGGCCAGGACAGGGAGGGTGGGAGGGAGTCACAGGAGGGAGGGTATATGGGGATATATGTATAAATAAAGCTGATTCACTTTGATGTACCTCAAAAGCTAGCACAGAAGTGTAAAGCAATTATTTTCCAATAAAGAGCTTTTAAAAAAAGTAAAAGTGGGCAGGAAAAAAACATTTATCACCTTTGTGCTCAGTTGTTAGAGAATTACTATATTCTTTTGGTGTTGGCATGTTTCCTTGATTTTTCGTATTCCTTGTAGTTTTGTGTTGCTTTCACATTGAAAGAGCAGACACTTTAAATCTTTGCTACTTGCCTACAGATTGGGTATTTTGTTCAGAGGTGTTATTATTTGGGTTTTTCTCTTTGTATGGGTATATCTGCTCCAGTCTTCTTGCTCCCTCTTGTGGCAGAATTCTTAAGCTCATTCTCTCATTCTTACACTCACCAGGCTGGCTACCGGAAACCTCTTTTGTTTTCCAGAAAGTGGCAGTATAGCTCAAGTTTGTGGTTTCTCCTTTGCCCCTAGACCTTGGCCTGTTTTCTGAGCATGCTCCCTGTCTACTGGAGCTCTCTCACTACCACACAGGGAAATATGCACAAGGAGCTGGCAGCAGAGTAGGAGGACATGTGGGCATTGGGAGTGCCTCTGGACCTTGTAGGGAGATTCCTTAGGTGTGATACTTCCTGAAGCTTGTGGGTGAACTTCCTGCTGCACAGATTCCCTTTAATGCCCTTTGAAAAAAAATTCTTATTTTCCTCTTTTCCAATCTCCTTCCTCCCCCAACTTGTGCAGGTCCTGCCAACATAATCTGAGTGCTACTGAAGAGAAATGGGTTTCTTCAGCCATATCCCACACCACTGGTGTAGCCAGGCACTCACTCACTGCTATCCTTTCCCCCTTGGGAGAAGTCACTGCTACCAGATGGATCAATCCCATGCATCGTTTCCTTAAGAAAGGAAGTGGCACTGGGAAAGTTTCTTTTACCATCACCTCTGCTGCTACCAAACTCATTTATTCATCATTTTTACTTCAATAGCATTCTAGACTCTTCCTTAAGGAAGACTGGGCTTCTGTAAATTTTCTCTCCTTCATGGGTATCTGCCCATGTCAGTACTCTCCAGGTTTTTCCCTGACCATGTCAAGAGAGGTCTGGGTAGATTTGCTGGCTCCTCTGGCTCTGCAACCTGTAGTGATGTCTGTCTGTCTGTTATTGGATGCACAGGTGGGAGACCCTCCTGCTGGGTTCCTTGGCTTATGGTGCTAGATTGCAGAATATCCACAAAAACGTTTTTTGTCAGTGGATGGATGTCTAATTCAGTATTTAGAAAGAGGGGTAACAAGGAGGAATGTCTTACACAGCCATGATGGTGACCACTCCTTTTTGATTGTTTCTTTTTCTGTGTAAATACTTTTTAGTTTGATGTACCCCCACTTGTTGATTTTTGCTTTTGTTACTTGTAATAAATTATTATAGTCTTAAATTTTCTGTGGTTGTACCATATAGTGGTTTATAAAATAAGAAAATAGCATCTTGGTTGTTGTCGGCAGAACAGTATTAAATATACTATGTATTGCCGATATATAGTTATAGTAGTTACGAATGTTTCAAGATGCTTTAGGCTGACATCTTTAAATCTGAGTAAGAAAGTAATTTTTTTAATAGTGTTCTTAAGCCAACACGTTTCAGTTTCTCCTTTTCTCTCTCCTTTACCCTCCTTTCTTCTCTACCTCTCTGCCTTTCTCCTTTCGGTCCTTTGTTGTTTTCTTGTATTTTGCCATACCAAATTGCTTCTATCGGCCACATAAAATCATTTTCCAAAAAATAGAATCAATAAATGTTTCTTTTTCATGAAACAATCCACTAGTCAACTAGCCACAGATAGTATGAGTTATAGAATATTGTTTTTAATCTCATAACAAATATTATAGCTGTGAAAACTATTTAAAAATAAATGTGCAGTTAAAAATGCATATATTCTCAACATTATCTGCAAAAGTAACAAATTGTTTCCTAAAAGTAGCTCAAACACTAAGTTTATACTAAATCAGTACAGATAGGCACAAACATCACCAAAGTAAAGTTATTTTACTGAAACTGTGCACCTCAGATTGGGACTTGAACACTAGCGGCTGGGACTCGATCCCGGCCAAAACCCTGGCTGAGAATTGAACTCACGTGGCTGAGACTCAAACCCTGCCAAAATCTTGATTGGGACCTGAACCTGGCCAAACCCTATGGTCTTCCAGCTGAGATCACACACCTGGTTTCAGGACTTAATGGGGCTCAGGTTCTTGATGTCTCATCACAGAAAGAATTCAGTGAGAGACAAAGTGATAAGTAAGAAGTGGATTTATTTGGAGAGAAGCATACTCCACAGACAGAGTGTGGGCCATCTCAGAAGGTGAGAAAGGTACCAGGGTATGGGGTTGTCAGTTTTTATAGGGGTGGGTAATTTCAGAGGCTAATGAGTGGGAGGAATATTCCAACTATTTTGGGAAGTGGTGGGGATTTCCAGGAATTGGGCCACCACCTACTTTTTGATCATTATGGTCAACTTTAGAACTCTCATGTCACCTGTAGGTGTGTCATTTAGCTTGCAGATGTGTTGCAGTAAGCATATACTGAGGCTCAAGGTCTAGGGGAAGTAGACTTGTTTGCCATCTTGGACGCATTTGGTTCTAATCAGTTTATGTCATGTCCTTGGGCTATGTCATTCTTTCAGAGATTGTGATTCTGCCCCCTCCCCTCCTGTTTCATTACTATACTGATTGGTTATAAATGGCATTAGCAGTAATAGAAGCAAACTAGACTTTCAGCAATAATTATAACAGTAAAATTACAGTGAAAATTGTCTTCTAAATTTCATTGGAAGTTCTGTTTGAGAACTTGGTAAAGGAGGATATAATAGATGGCATAGAAACCCTATGCCATTAAAGAAAATATAGGCTAAATAATAATATCCCATTTTTTTCTTACAGCATTTCCACTTATTCATTATGTTATTGTAGGTCAAGTCTAGAGGAAAAACTATTGACAATACAATACAAATTTAGATTGATTCAAGATATTTAAGAATCATTTTCCAAGAATGAATTTTATATTTGTTACTGAACAAAAGATCAAATATTTTGGGTAGTACTGAGGCCATGACCTCCAAGTTCCTTGGGCTTCAGCTTCAAAATTGTAGGACTCATCTTCCCCAAAATATGCTATCTGTTATTAAAATAATATGGTAAAATATAACCAAATCATGTTTTGAATGGTATGAAATTTTAACATACTGACATACTGACTAAGCAAAATGAAAGGTAAACATTGCCTATGCATTTAGTGCATCCACATATATTAAATTCATACATGTAAATTCATGTTTTAAAAAATTATACATAAATATTTTCTATACATTTCACAGAAAGGTTGGTAAGGTTACATCACAGTATAAATAAAGCACTTGTATATTCTCATGTTAAATGTTAGTGAGGTCTTTGTACAGTTGATCAAGACATATATGGCACAAGTAGGGAACTAATATGTATACGCTAATCACTTTAAGGGAGGGTTTAACACATTTACCATTAGGAATAGCAAGTACGTTATTCATTTTACCATTTTAAACAGACTGATATTGAAGTTTATGAAAATGTCATCTCCCTAACATCTATGAAAATCCATAACAGTAGCT
Organism: Hippopotamus amphibius kiboko; assembly: GCF_030028045.1. Lineage (NCBI taxonomy): Eukaryota > Metazoa > Chordata > Mammalia > Artiodactyla > Hippopotamidae > Hippopotamus > Hippopotamus amphibius. The sequence goes on from NC_080203.1 coordinate 56,687,563, forward strand.
CATGAACTCTGTTTGGCAGTGTAATAGCAGTTTCAATTACGTGCCTTTTAAATGTCGAATGTCAAGTCTGAACAGTGAAACTGTCAAACTGTCAAAAATATATATCATAGGCAGTTCTTTCTTATCATTGTTATGAAGTATGCAAATATACCACAGCAGTTCTCTTCATAGAGCTAACACTATTTCTTCTTCCTGAGTAATAACATTTTTCAGAGCGAAGGATGCTGAAATAAATTCTGTATTTAAATGCATTTTTTTCTGGAATTGGCGCAAAGAAGAATTTCAGATCTGGTGGTGGATTTACTTATTGATTTGGCATTTCTTTTTCTCAGCATATAAAGAAATCAAAAAGTGTTCACTTTTTTGATATTGGAAGAGGAAAATTAAGATTAGGAAAATTATTCAGCCTACAAGCAAATTTCCCAGTGTGGCACTCATTATGTCCTAGCATTGACATGTCTCATAGCTCAAATAATAATTATGTGAAAAGAAATCATATGAACATCTAGCTTGTTTTAGGCTGGACCAAAGTTCTATTAGGCGCTAAGAAACTTGAGCTGAGGCCAGTTTCACTACCAATAGAAGTACTTAAATGTTTATATTCTCAGCTAAAGAATGAAAATAGTTCATTATTTTAATAACATTAGAAAGCCTAGAAATGGAAAGAGATATGAAAAAATTGGAATTCCCGTGCCTTCTTTTGTACTAGTTGTGAATTTTAGAGTTGCATTATTGTCATTAAAATTTTTAGAAATTAAGATCACAAAATATACCTGGGCTTCTGAATAGAATGTTGGTGCTATCAAAGATACAGAATAGCTCCTCAATGAACTCCCTATCTCTGGGCAAATTACCATTTTGATCCAAATTACTTGTGTGATTAACATGTAATAAATTACAAGAATATACCCAGTACTAATACAAGCTACTTTCTCAAATATAACCATCAGAGAATGTTAAGAATGAAAGCTCCACTGCCACCAGTGCCAAGAATAGGCTACATAACAGTAAATGGCCCCCAATCATGATTGTTACAAGTGGGCTGGACTTGGAAACTTGTAAAAGAACATTTGTAGGTTGTTAATGTTCATATTATGAGAACTATGTCCAAAGCCAGAATATTTAACTTTAATTCTATCATTAGCCACTCAATCAAATGGCTTTTACTACACTTTCACTTTTGAAAGTGCTACTTATCACTTCTCTATTTCCTAATTCATCTTCTTGTCCTGCCTGCTCAGGAAGTTAGGTTATACTACTGAGTGTAACATTCTTTTTACTATAATTCTGATTATAACTGCAATTCTGTAAGCTGAGATTTATGAACAGTGATCAGTATGGTATTCAGGATGAAAAGATGAATTAACAAATGCATTTTAAAAAAGTCATCAATAAAAGTTCATAACAATTATGAAGTTAAACATAATTAATGACATTATATAACTTTTTCGTATTATAGAAGAAAGCCTTTGAGCATCTATAGCTTTTCTAGCTAAGATATTGACTAGTTCTAAAAATAACCTATTAGTTATAGAAATTCCCTATTGTTAAAATGTTGCAAGAATTTGCTGGAAACATTTTTGTATGTCAATGCTAGATCAACTCATTATTTTAAAAGTGTCAGTGGGAAGGGAATGGTCAGGTCATTTAGATTCTTAGTCTCAGGTATATTCTTTGATTTTCTGAAATTCTTAGGCATTTTTGGTTTGTTTTTTTTAAACTTGACCATACCTAAAAAAATAAACAAAAATATATATGCATGTGATATATCTAACAAACCATTTTTCTAAAGTTGACAATGTCTTTTGTCTTTCCATGCATTCCCATGAAAGAGAAGATAAATTAAAACAAACAAGAATACCAGTGATTACTCAAATAACAAATCTGGAAAGTATGTGTTTCTCTTCTCAGGACAGTTTCTTGCTCTGGTAACCTATCTCTCACACAGACCCTCACAAGAGATGCATTTGATTTGAAAAGACCTTCATTTACATATTTAAAGTAACTAACTCACCATACACTTCAGTCTGTTTAGAAAACCACTGGAACCATTAATAGGATTATTGACACTGTCTTATTAAGTGAAGCAAGTTTCACTACCATTGGAACCGCTTCAAATGTTATATTTCTGAGCTAAAAAAAGAAACTATTTCATTTATTTAAATAAAATTATTTAGGCAATTATTAAGCATATAATTCAGCAAATTGTTAAGTAAAATAGTTTTCATGACACAGTTCACTCCTCTGGCTTGAACAGATTTTAAGTATAATCAGAGAACCTATTTTTTACTACTTTAACCAACTTCAATAGTATATGCTGGACAGTCTCAAAATTATCCAATTATCCACAAATGGCAAACTATATCTCCTTAAATCAGGCACAGGAATTTATTCTTGTGAGAATGTAAGAAGCATTGGGTGAAAGCCAGTCTGCAAAATAATATAGTTTCAGGTTTAACCAAACAATATGGAATATAATGATTTCAAAGGGTCTTTGCAATCACTAATTTATCCAAACAAACACACACACACTCTCACACACACAGGAATGACTTTATTTAAGAAAACATCTAGTCTTCCCCCACCTCAGGACCACACTTGAAATCTGACTGAAAAAATAATCTGCTTTCAAAAACACTAAAGATGTATACATTTCAGAGAAAATGCTAACCAGTTTAGATTTCATGCTATAATTGGAATCTTCAACTCTTTTTCTATCTTCATTGAAAGTAAGAACAGCTTAGCATTTTCTTCTGGTTATAATTTTTCATTGGGTCGTCATGATCAATATTATGCTACCTTTCTTATTATATCTCCAGGCTGAATAATTGCAATTTTTTAAACATGCTTTGTTTTCCTTATTTTTCTAGTTCTTTCTTCAGATGTGGAACTCTTCTTTGAACTGTTTTCAAATCCACTAACACTTTACTTAAAGAATCTTAGCAAGTCCTTGCTTATCTTTTCAGGGTTTGCCAAAGAATGAAAAATATTTAGGGTTGGTTAATATGAATTCCTTCATTCAACAGATGGGTACATAAAATCTACTGTATGCTGGGAACTATTTCAGGGGCCGAGGATACAATAGTGTACAAGACAGACATACGCATGGCTTTTACAATTGACTGGGACTTACACATAAAGTAGGTTTTAAAAATTTTTTATTAAAAAGGCAAAGTTGGTGATTATAATCCAGTTTGTCATCCATATGACCTCCTAGTTGCCATTCCCTATCTTTAATCTATGATGATAGTTAACTGAAGGGAGGGAAGGGTAACACCACTGAGTTTACCACACAGAGTGATAGTTTAAAAATTGACTGGTGGTAACAAAAAATTAGTATCATGAGAAGTCTGTGGGTCATATTTCTTTATGTTTGTCAGCCATTGCCAATCCTCTTCATTATGGAACTTAAATAATAGTATGTGGTCTCTGAAACCATGGCCAACACAGTCAGGGAGGAGAACATATTTTTTCCAAAGGGGGAAAAATTAGCATTACAAACACTTTTTAATGCATGATTTTAAAACTGCTGCCTAGAATGATTGCTCCAGGCTACCTGAAGACAACATCCTGAGCATCTCAGTGAAAGCTAGTATAATGTGCCATGCATTGTCAAAAATGTTACTTTGCAAATGTCTTTGTGAAATAGAAGGATCAAGAATAATAGTGCTTTAATAGAGGCTTTTAAGAGTAAAAGAAAGTCCAAATTCATTCAGTTAGCAATTGCTCAATTTTAAAGCTTTTTATCTTCATTACGGAAAAATAAATTAAGGGAAATATGTTATTACTGAAAAATAAATTAAGGGAAATATGTATATATGAAAAGAAATGTGATTCAAACACAGCGTAAAGAACCAGCTTCCTCATATTCTCTAATACAGGCTTGTAGATGGGGGAATTTGAGGAGAATGAGAAATTGTATCTATAAATCATTTGTTCAATCAATTAATTACTAAATCAATAATTTTTATTTAAAATTAAGTGTAGTGTTTTCTTAAAAATTATTTACTTATTTATTTATTGGCTGCATTGGGTCTTTATTGCTGCCCATGGCCTTTCTCTACTTGCGTCAAGTGGGGACTACTCTTCATTGTGGTGCATAGACTTCTCAGTGCAGTGGCTCTCTTGTTGCAGAGCATGGGCTCTAGGAGCATGGGCTTCAGTAGTTGCAGCACACGGGCTCAGTAGTTGTGGCACAAGGGCTTAGTTGCTCCATGGAATGTGGGATCTTCCGGGCCCAGGGATTGAACCCGTGTCCTCTGCATTGGCAGGTGGATTCTTAACCACTGCACCACCAGGGAAGTCTCAAGCATGGTATTTTACAGAGCTTAAACAATTACTGTGAGAGAAAACTAGATGGATTGAAAGATTCATATAAAATAGTGTTTTCTCTATATTTTATCATGTGTTTATATAACAACAAAATTAGTATGTTAAAATAAAATGCATTTAGCATTCTCAAATGTATCATAAAGCATAAAGAGAAAGAAATTTGAACCATGGGGGGCATAAATTTTTATAAAGTAAACAAAAACTTAATCACAAAAATATTAGTTACAAATACTTTCAAGAAAAGAAAACAAGGCAAGGGATAACTTTAGATATGGTGGTTATAGAGCAAATGCCACAATCAAATGAGATGGTAAGTCATGCAGGTACCAAGAGGTCATTGCTCATGTGCTCAAGGAATTTGAATTCAGTTGCCTTGGTAGGGCATGGCAAGTCAAATAACAGTGCAAATCATTAATTCACAAGACTGTCAATACCAGGTCAATCATACTTTTTGGTTTTCATCACAATCATCTTAAAAGGAAGACTTCCCTGAAGTGAGACAAGAAGAAGCATAATGTACAGCCTAGTTTTTAGATACTGAGCCTACACCTCAACACATACCAGACTGACTTGAAGCTGACACCTCAGAAGTATGAAATTCACTCTGAACATATGCACACATCCATTCTGTTTAGTTTCTGTGCTTCCTATTAATATCCTAGTCTTTCTAGTCTTTCTCTGGTTCCTCTGTTGTCAAGAGCTCTGGTCCTAGTAACTAGGTTCTAAAAATTCTAGCATTTTTTTCTTAGCTGAAGTCCTGTTAAACCTCTTTTATTAGTACTAAGGCTAATAAATAATATCAGCAGCCACCTACATTTACTAGATGGCTATTATATGGCACGACACATTTAATCATATTATTTCATTCAATCCGCACAACTTTCAGGCAAAATAAGTATTATTTTGATCCCAGTTTTACAGTTTTTGAAACTCAGACTTTGAGAGATTAGATAATGTACCCTAAAGTCAAACAGCTAAGTAAGTGAAAGTGTCCAAGTCTCCTTGTCTCCAAAACCCATGTCTTTCATGTCACCCTTTTTTCTTTTCAGTTCAGTTCTGGTAAACTCCAACATCTCTGTACCCCTGCACGGACAAATGGGTGTGTCCCATTCTCATAGTTTTATCTAAGAAACATACAGTATATATACTCTTGAAGTGTGGTATGATTTGATATGGAGAAAGGGAATGATGAAGACATTTTGAGCAATGAAGGGTGGGGGGGAAGGTTCAAGCAGAGGATAAGTTGGAAAAAATTATGGAGCACCTAGAATGTGAAGGAAGAGAGTTTACATGTTTCCTAAGGGAAAAAGAAGCAATGGATGGATTTTAGTGCATGTGGCATAATAACATTTTATTTTATGCTGGTGTTCTCTAGGGGAAATTATAGGAAGTGGGGTGAAAAGAAGTTAGGATTGGTTGGGAAGCTGCTAAGAAAATGTAATGATTTATAACTATTACGTCTTTTAATGCATTAACTCTTATCATTATAAAATGTCCCTCTATATCTCTAATAAAATTCGGTGTTTTAAAGTCTTTTTTGTCTGATATTAGTATATCCACTCCAGCTTTCTTGCATTTGCTATTTGCATAATATCTTGTAATATTTTGTATTGTTTAATCTATTCACATTTAATGTTATCAATAAAATTGGATTTACATTTGCCATTTTACTTTTGGTTTTCTGTGTGTCCCATGGTTTTTTTTTTTTTTTTTTTTTTTGCTACCCTATTTCTCCTTTGCTGATTTTCTTTTCAATGAGTGAATATTTATTGTACTTTTCTACTCCAGAATTTCCATTTTGTTCTTTTCTGTAATTTCTACTTTTTAATTGATATTCTCTATTTGATGAAACATTGTCAATATGCCTTCTTTTATTTCTTTAACCATGCTTTCATATTTATAGTGATACTTTGAAATCTTTCTCTGGGTTCTGGTGTTCTCTGCCCCTGAGCTTATTATCATTATTTGCTTGTTTATTTATTTAGTGATTAGCTGGACTGTTTTTGGATTATTTTAGTGAAGTCTCTCCCTCACCCCCTCCATGCCACCTACACACCCACAGTGTTGTCTCTGAAGTTAATTCTCAGCTTTGGGCATAGTCACAGTCAGCCTGTGATGACAACGGTACTGATAGGGCTCTCTTCAAAGCTTTCTCTAGCCACACACAGCTGTTACACTCCATTAATTGCTGGCTGATTGCTCTATTCTTTGCAATAAGGCCCTGAGGCATAAAGTCCTCTACAAACTAATTTAATCAGGTAGTGGCTCCTTGCATGGATTATTTTCTGAGGTCAAAGTCTGCTACTTGTTCTCGTATCAGGAGTGTTCCTCTCAGCCATCTTATTCCTCTGTTGTGTCCTGCAGGCCAACAGTCTAGGCTTTACATTCATTAGATCCATAAATCTCCTCCCAGTTGCTTTTCACTACAACCTCTACTGTGCTCAGGAGCAGCTTTAGCTTTAAACTTCTCCAAACTCTTTATCAAATGAGGTTTGTTCCTTAGAGAAGAGATTAGGAACTATCTACTTCTCCCCCTAGCCAAAATCTCTGAACCAGGATTTTGGAGTCGGTAGTGAGGACAGTGTCAACCTTTTCTCTGAGTGACCACCCCCCCACCCCCAACCCCCACCACCCTTGGAGATAAATGCTCAGTGGAGAAAGGAGTAGTAGCCTGAGATGCTCTTGGTTTGCCCCTACTTGTGTGAAACTACTGCCTCACCAGTTAGGGAAGAGCTATCTGGGGTCTTTCAACATGCCATGACCAAGGTTGCATTCCACCAGTAGAGGAAGGGATCCCCTACCTTTTGTTGACTTAAAAAAAATGCACAACGTGAGAGTTGTGAGTTGAGTTTATTTGGGGCAAAATTAGGACTGCAGCCTGGGAGACAGCATCCCAGATAACTCTGAGAAACTGTTCCCAAGAGGCAGGGGGGGAAGATTAGTATATATGTATTCTTGGTAAAGGAGGAGTACATGCAATCAAACAGTTTTGTAAGGGGTTTCTGCTAATCACGAGGAGCAGACATCACCATGTAGGGATTTAGTGCTTTTCTAGATATGAGGGGGTGCAAGGGTTGGGCTCATAAAATCAGCTCCTGAAAACATCTAACTATCTAAAAACCTGTTCCACCCATCCTCTAAAGCACAGAGTGCCTCATTCCTGGTCTCTACCCCAAATTCCCTTCCGGGGATGTGGAAGGTCAGCAGCAGTAGCAGCACAATGTGACTTAATCCTTGTATAGGCAGATGGCAGGTTCCAATATATAGTTGACACTTTTGACTGAACTCACTTGGGTCTCAGCCACCAGAAGCTGGGGACAGGTGGAGAAAAGCTGACATTCTTTTTCTCCTGGGAAGAAAGATCTGGGCTGAGAGCTCTAAGAGAGATAGTCTTTTGCTTTTGGCTGCAGCAGTCTGAAGTGGAGTCTCTGCCTCACTTAGCTGGGAGTGGCGAGGAAGGGAATAGTTGTGGTACAAATTCAACAGACTCTTGTCTTTTCCCCAACTTTTCTTAGATTTTCTTGAATGGATATATCTTCATTTTCTGCTTGCCCTTAGGATCATTTCCAGAAGCTTTAAATGGTTGTGTGTTTTAAAAGTATTTTCATATGGGGATACGTGTATAAATACAGCTGATTGACTTTGGTTTACCTCAAAAACTGGTACAAGAGTGTAAAGCAATTATATTTCAATAAAGAGCTAAATAAAAAAAAAAGTATTTTCCACCAGATTCAATGGAGAGTGGATCAGCCAAGTTTCTTTTGCTCTCATGCTGGGACTCAATCTAGGTGCTAATAACCTTAACCTTTTATAGAGTGGGATTTCTTGCTCTTCTTGCTCCTAAACAGCTTGGATTTTACATAAATAGGCAACATTTTATCATATGTTTTATTGTAATGGTCATAGAATGAAGCAAAATACAAGCTTTGTTTTTTTTTTTTTTCTTTTATTTCTGGTAGGAAAAGGGTTTTCCATTTTGTTGGTATAATTTGTAGTAAAATAATTCCTACTACCCTACTACAGTGTGCCAAGCAGTGTGTTAAATAATGTTTTCACACTGTAGTGTTTAAATCAAGAACAAATTACCATTCTTTCATGCATTCATTGATAAAATATTTAGTGAGTGCATATTATAGCCAAAAACTAGTCTAGGATCTAGGTTTAACCTCAAAATGAAAATAGACATGATTTCTGCCAGCAATAGCATTAATATTAAATTTAAAGAAATAATTTGCCAATTACAAACAGTATGATAAATGGCTATGATAGGGAAACAAGCTCACATGAATGATACCTAACATATAGTGAGCAAACACTTCACAGAGAAAGAGATACAAATAATAAAAAAAAATGAGCAAATGTATAATCTTAATTGTAATAAAGTAAATGCAAATCAAAAGAATATGATACCAACTTCCAGTCTGAAAAGATGGGGTAGTGTTGGGCTGCACCCCACAGGCCTGCAAGCCCTGTACTTGCCCAGCCTCAACACTGAAGAAAGAGCCCAGAGTCAGCAACAGAGACATCGATAATTTAATACATGGGAGATCTTACAGGCCTGGAGCACAAGGGTCCTGGAGTGACACCCTACCTTGGAGGGCAGACAGTGGGCAAGAAGCAACAACAGTCTTCACTCCTGGAGGACTAAGAGACTATCAGATATAGGGGGAATTCATGTTAGATAGGCCCATAGATTACCAGGGAAGCCAGCAGAGAGGCACAACACTTGTAGCCCCTCAGGCTAAGTGCCTTTATGGGGCAGAGGTCTTCCCTTTGTTAAACTATCAAAGGTGAGCCATTCTGATCTAAAGATTAAAATAATCACTAGCTGGGGTGGGGGGATGGCAAGTATGCAGGTATTTACTGATTAGGCTCTACAGTTAATAGGAAAGGTGAATCAAGTGAGTGGGGTGTAGGTGGAGCAGGGACTGGAGGGACTGGTGGGGCAAGGGATATACAGAGAAGCAAACAGCAATCTTGGGTGGCCTGATCATACAGGTAGACCCGTTCTTTCTTGTTTCTCTTCTACTAAGTCCTAATATAAACCCTGGGCATGTACAAGGGGCAATCAAAAAACTGAAAAGTTGGTAAGAAGAAGATGTATTGGCTTTTAACCCCAGGATTTCTCAGCCTCAGACCTAGTAATAGAAGACAGCCTAGATAGGCTCATTCCTCTATCCAACAACACAAAACAAGGTGGGCCTGACACCACCAGCAAGGGGGATTGATTGGGAGACCTGCCAACATTAAGCAGTCAAGGGAAGTGCTATCTTTTTTGCAGGGCCAGGAATTCCCCTCCCACTGAGAGATACTGAAGAAGTACAGGAAACAGGGACCTTGAAAAACAAGTGAATCTGCTGGGGAAAATCTCTTTTTCCCTGTGTGTCTGAGATTCTCTTCTCTTTCTCAGACACATTAGGGAAACTGTGGGACACAGGTAGGAGGACCCTACTCCAACAAGTGGCCTGGCCCAGGAAGCTTTCTCCATCCTCCCTGGCAAAGAGGATCCTGCCAAAATAAGCTTCCAGCCAGAGAAGTACCCTGCAGGTCTGAAACTCCCTTTGCCTGCTGGGAGACAAGGTAGCTGGCAAGCACAATGGACAGGAAGGACCCAGCTATAGTGGGTGGTGATTCCCAGAAACTGTCTTTGTTCCTGTGGTCCTGAGACCTCTCTTCTCCACCCAAAGACATAGAGGCAGCTGAAAGGCACTGTTAGTCATATCCTTCACAGTAATAGTGTTACCAGGGAAGCCTCTTCATCCTAGGGGAGCTATGATTTCCTTTTCCCACTGAGAGACACCCAGTGGCCTGGCCTGATGAAAATCTTTCTGCACCTTTAGACATTACTAACATAGACAGTAGGGGCCCCTGTAGAATCATGTAAACTAAGCAAAACAAAATAATACCACAAAGTCTCTGAAAATTAAACCAGCACTGGAACCGCAGCCCAGAAAAGTAGGCCAGGGCTGTATACTTAACAAACAGTAAAGACATGATGAAACAAAAGATATAAATAGAACACAGAGTCTCTGCTAACATATAAAAGAAATATACAACTGAGCATATTGAGAAGCAAGAAAATTACAACCTGAATGAGAAAAGACAATCAACTAATGCCAACATTCTAATGAATCATATATTGATAATTGTTTCATTATCTGATGAGTTTGAAACAGTCATCATAAAAATGCTTCAATAATCCATTACAAATTCTCTTGAAATGAATTGAATAAGCAGAAAAATATAATGACAAAGAAAGAAACTCCCTGGATGGACTTTAAGAGGAAGGACTCAGTGAACTTGAGAACAGATCAAAAGAATTCACTATTCTCAACAGCAGAGAGAAAGCAGACTGAAAAAAAAAAAAGAAAAGAAAAAGGACAAAGCAGAACAAAGCATCAGTGTCCTATGGGACAATAACAAAAGATCCAACATTTACATCATTGGAGTCCCCAAAAGAGGGGAGAAGCAAGGGCTGAAAGAATATATAGAGAAATAATGGATTAAAACAAATATATGGACACCGAGGGGGGAAAATGGGGAGGAGGGTGGTTGGGGTGGGATGAATTGGGAGAATGGGATTGCCATATATACATTACATATAAGAAAAAAGTATCAAATTGTACACTTTAAATATATGCAGTGTATTGTATGTCAGTTATATCTCAATAAAAGTCCTTGAAAGTAATAATAAAAAAATTAAAAAAAACATTATTGCTGAAAAACAATAACTTACAGATTCAAGAGATGAGTGAACTCTAATAGGATAAACTCAAAGAAATCCACATACAATAATCAGACTTCTGAAAATGAAAACTAAAGACAAAAAAATTTAATACCCTTGAAAGCAGGCAGAAAAAAATGATACATTACTGATAGGAGAACACCAATCCTAGTGACAGTGGATTTCTCACAGCAGCCTCAAGGTGTTGAAAGAAAAGAACTATTAACCCTGAATGCTATATCCAGAAAAACTATACTTTGCTAATGAAGGGGAAATAAAAACTTTATCAGATTAAGGAAAACTAAAAGAATCTGTCTTTAGGATAGCTATCCTTAAAGGCTATATGAATTTTGTCAAACAGAAAGGAAATTATATATAAAAAAATCTTGGAGCATCAGGAAGGAAGAACAAAGGAAAGAGTGGAAATATGGATACGTAAATGGATTATTGTTTTTCTCATAGGTTTTCTAAATCAAGTCAATGTTATTTAAAAGTGGGGAAGGTAAACGAACCTAAATGGAAGTGAGATTTCCATACTTTAATCAAAATAGTGAAATTTTGATACCAGTAGATTGTTATATGTTTATATTGTAATACCCAAAGGAACCACTATGAAAAGTGTACAGAGATACACACAAAAAACAATATAAATAAATGAAAAAGAAAAAAAAATATGATGCCCAAATGAACACCTGAGGGGAATGCAGATCTCCAGAGTTCCCTTTCTGTATAGCACTCTCCTCTTGAATACTCTGTCCTGTGAATTCTAGTAGCCTCGATATCTTCAAATTCTCAGCTCTATTTCCCTAACTCAGGGAGATTACCAGGCTTCACCTGGGTTCCTTTCCCCTGTACCATGGCCTGGAAACTCTCTCCAGGCAGTCTGCTCAGCATTAGTTGTACTTAACTCATTCGTTTACTGTCTCTAAGGAATAAATCCTTTGTTGCCTCATGTCCAACATCTTGAGAGCCATTGTTTCATGTGCTGTATTTTTTTTCTGATTTTTAGTTGTTTGAGGAATGAGAATTAATCTGACCCTGTACAAAAATGGGAAGACCTATGCTACAGTACCAGTGTTTCTCATAGAAATTCCTTTAGAAAATTAAAAGGAGCCTACATAAGCAGAGCAAGAAGTTATTTTTTTTTCTACTTTTGTGGGTAAAACTTTCCATTTTAAAAGGTTACTTTCCACTTTCTAGGTTATCTTTTGAAAATAATTTTGATGTTTTTATGTTGAAATAATTTTCAAATGTATTTTAATTGATGTGTTTAACTGATATGTTTTTAATTAGATGGTTTCATATTTGATTTTCTGTCAATGCAGAATGTCAAGTGGTGTTTTTGGTCTGTTTTTGTTATTGCTCCAGCCCACTCAACAGCTTTTCATTCAAAAGGAGATTTATTTAAACTTTTACTGAATATGGGTAAATGGTACTTAAGACTTTATTAGGCAGAACAATGATAGGGCTCTGCCTAATTAAACTGTAACTATCACAATTTATAGATAATTTATTAGAAGCTAATATATTCCTTAAAAATAGTTATCTCCTGAACACAGTATAACTAATAAAATACATGCAAAATGATGGACATGTGCATTTCTGTTGTTTTTTTGAAGATGACTGCTGGAAAGTTGGCTATAGTTATAAGGTTGCATATTACTCACTTAGTGAGCATTGAGTAAATATGAACTCCTTCTATGATTTTTGATGAATCATGTAGAAACTAGTCACGATGGGAGAAGGCAAAACCATATGGCACATCATCTGTTAAGTATAAGTGTGTTCAATGATGCCCAGAGTCACATCCCTAGCAAATCATTACATGCTGTTAATTATTCAGAGACGAAGTAAAATGATCTGGTAGTCTCACTCTAATGCCCAGTAGGACTTTCTTTACATCACAGTTACCTGATAGACCATCCTTGACTGATTGATGTTAAAGCTATGAGATTAAAACAGACTGAATGAGAGAGATTTAACCCATTCTATATACAGTGTTCTGAGAATAGTATCAAGGCTGTAAAAAAAGAATAGACTTTTTTCTGACTTACTATACATACCAAACACAGCAATTAAAAAATGTCATTAGCTAATTGTGAAATTTTCAGTCACTAAATTCACTTAAAGATATAACCTTTCATTCCTATTTTATAGATTTTAATTAGTTTTAATTATCCAATTTTGTTCCATTTATAATATTTATGGGCAAGACAGTGAGAATAGACAAATGATTGAGAATTTTTTTAGAAAAAATGTCTTTAAGCAAGAGGGAGACTACTAGTAATTATGTTTGAACATGACCCTGAAAATAATCAGCACTCTACTTTTTGTCCAAAATGAAATCATATGAAATAGGCTCATTAAAACATCCATCTGTACTTAACATATGAAAACTAAGAAGTTACTTTTGACTTAGTAGTTAATTGAGAGTAATGTCTCTGATTGTAAAACTAATAACCTGATGATTGAGGGAATTCTAACAAGAATTAATGAAACATAGAAAAACATGGTCATTTACTGTTTTCACTAGTTTATATGTAGTTTAATCCTTCATTCATCCATATGAATCCATATGTACATTCATTTATCAAACACTTATTAATCACTACATTACAGTGCATTATTGTACCCATTGGGGATTGAAAAAAAATGAAGAAAAGATGTTCACAGTTTAGTGAAGGAAACTCAACTTACTATTAATTGAAGCCTAATGTAGGTACTACAGCAGAGGAATAGGTAAAATATTGTGAGAACATAAAGAAAGGTTAGCTGATTCTGAGTAGGCAGATCTAGGGGAGATCTCACACAGAAGTTGGCACTTGATGAACCTTAAAAGATAAGTAGGATTCTTCTAGTAGAGAATGGATGGAAGTACAATCTAGGCAGGATAAATAGTATTGGAAATGGCAGGAAATCCTCAAAATTCAAGGTAGAAATGAAGGCAATATAAATAGTCATCCATTATTATGGTTTAAATATCCTTTATTTAATGAGAATAAAATATAGTCAATGAGAATGAGAGTAAGAGATGAAATATTGCCTACTTGTGGAATGGGAAAAACAAGCAAATAAACATGCATTTAGAAAATAGTTTAGATTCTGAAAAGAGGCTTTTATAAACATACACTCCAGATTTCTTAGCTGGAAGGGTTATTTCAGATGGTTCCTAAATAGCTACATCGAATAACAGTAATAGAAATACAGAAAAATAGAGATTTTTGAAAGTCTCTATACTAGTCCTCAGTTTTGAGATAACAGATTGCACATAGAATGCATTCTATCTTTCTCCCTAAGATTTCTTATACTAGAAAGCTTGACTTGTGTGTTAGTAGTCTGTTTGGGCTGCCATAACAAAAATACCATAGCTTGAGTGGCTTAAATAACCAAAGTTTATTTTTCTCACAATTCTAGAGGCTAGGGAGACCCAGATCAAGGCGCTGGCCAACTCAGTTTCTGGTGAGGTCCTTCTTCCTGGTTTGTCGATGGTTGCCTTCTTGCCGTTAATTCACATGGTGCATGTGCGAATGCGTGTATGCACGCGCGAGCGCGCCCCCCCCCCACACACATACACAAGGGGCCGTAGTCCTGGCCCCACCATCATTTAACACTGATTACTTCCCAAAGGCCCCATTGCCAAATACCGTCACTTTGGGGGATTAGTCTCAACATAAGGATTTGACAGGTATGAAGTTATTCAATCCATAACAACTGGTCACCTGGGATATTGCATCTGGATTAGTACCAGAAATCATCAGTAAAATTTATAGGCATGTTTATGTATGCATCTTTCTTTTGCGTGTCTAGAAATTCCATCATATTTTCAAGAAGACAAGGGACTCAAAAATATAGAAAACACTCTAATATAGGAATTTGGATTGTACCCTGTGAAAAAATAATGCCTAGCATATTCAGACTAATGAACACTTAGAATTATTGTATTCTACTCTCCCATGCTCTGTCCAGCTCACTCCATCTCATCCTTCAAGTCTCAGCTTCAATGTCACATCTTCAGAGGTGCCTTTTTTAATTACTCAAAGTAAAATATTTTCCTCAAATCTTATTCTCTGTTTCATTGCCTTGTTTGTTTTCTTCATGGTACATAATCCACATCTTGAGCTCTTTTCTCTACTTTTTAAAATGTTTTGTTTTAGCATTGTTTGTAAAGTCAATGTCTGTCTTCTTCACTCTTGTATCACTAGTGTCTACACATAGTAGTTACCATACAGGTTTTTTTAAAAATTAATTGATAAAACAATGAATGAATAAAAGAAATGGCTAGGCCTTTACAAAAACTGATTAGATTCATTTGACTTCAGATATTTCTTCTGCCCAGTTCTCTCTTTCTTATTCTGGTAATCCAGTTTAGACACTTTTTTTTGTTGGCTTCTTTGTTTTTATTAATTTTTATTGGAGTATAGTTGCTTTACAATGTTGTGTTAGTTTTTGCTGTACAGCAAAGTGGATCAGCTATACACATACAAATATCCCCTCTTTTTTGGACTTCTTTCCCATTTAGGTCACCAGAGATCACTTAGTACATTTCTCTGTGCTATACAGTAGGTTCTCATTAGTTATCTATTTTATACATAGTGGTGTATATATGTCTATCCCAGTCTCCCAATTCATCCCACCCCCGCTTTCCCCCTTGGTATCCATGTTTATTCTCTACATCTGTGTCTCTACTTCTGCTTTGCAAATAAGATCATCTATTCCATTTTTCTAGATTCCACATATATGTGTTAATATACGATATTTTTTTTCTCTTTTGGACTTACTTCACTCTGTATGACAGTCTCTAGGTCCATCTCCGTCTCTACAAATGATCTGATTTCGTTCCTTTTCATAGCTGAGTAATATTCCATTGTGTATATGTTCCACATCTTCTTTATCCTTTCTTCTGTTGATGGACATTTAGGTTGCTTCCATGTCCTAGCTGTTGTAAATAGTGCTGCAATGAATATTGGGGTGCATGTTAGGCATATGTTATACCTTTGATATAGGCCCACAGTTCTTAGATGTTCTGTTTTGTGCTTTTTATTTTTCTCATTTTTTTTTCATTCTTTTTTCTCTCTGCATCACAGTTGGGAAGTTAATACTGGAATGGTGAGGAATTTCCTTCCTCCTGTTAGGAAAAAGTTTTAATACTGTCATCTATGAATGTCTTTCCCTGGAGAGTAGGCTTCTGCTGTGGAGAATGATCTGGTGAGGTTCTATAATGGGTACTCTCACTCACACCCTGCCAGAGCCCTGAGGGAAATCTTTCTCTGATCCTTAATGTGATAAGCTAGTAAAGTTTCTGAAGGGAAATGACTAGCAAAGTGCTGGGGTTGGGGATGGGGAACCTGCTGTGTTTGTGACCCCTAAGGAGTTTCTAACTCTCTGCTAGTACAACAATCAGCCTCCAGCAAGCCATCACAATACTAGGCAAGTAAGTGGTCCCCAAACATGACCTGTCTAAGTTTCTGCTCTAGGTAAACAAATGCTTGGATGTTTTATCTTTCTCGTTGACCTTTCTTTCCTCCATATTTCTGCAACCTCAGTTTGCTAATTGGTCCAAGAAAATTGTCAATTTTCTGTTTGTTCATCTTTTTCTTGTTTTACAGACAAAAAGGATGACTTCCTAGGTCTTTACATGTCAGAGCAGAAATCAGAAGTCTAGGTTCAATTTAAATCTGATTTGTTCATTGACCTTTCTGTTATATGACAACATTGTCATGTCCTCCTCCTGTTTGTCTTAACTATACTAAGAAATCTTAAACATTTAGTGATTACTAATTTATTGTTTCTCTCCTAGATGCTTATCTTTTTTTTAAAGCATACAATTTGATAATTTTTTTCTTATTAGTAATGTAAGTATGGCAATCCCAATCTCCCAATTCATCCCACCCCAACACCCCCACTTTTCCCACTTGGTGTCCATATGTTTGTTCTCCACATCTGGGTCTCTATTTCTGCCTTACAAACCAGTTGATTTGTACCATTTTTCCATATTCTGCGTATATGTGTTAATATATGATATTTGTTTTTCTCTTTCTGACTCACTTCACTCTGTATGACAGTCTCTAGGTCCATCCATGACAGCTGAGTAGTATTCCATTGTATATATGTACCACATCTTCTTTATTCATTCATCTGTTGATGGACATTTAGGTGGCTTCCATGTCCTGGCTATTGTAAATAGTGCTGCAATGAACACTGCAGTGCATGTGTCTTTTTGCATTATGGTGTTCTCTGGGTATATGCCCAGTAGTGGGATTGCTGGGTCATATGGTAACTCTATTTTTAGTTTTTCAAAGAACCTCCATACTGTTCTCCATAGTGGCTGTATCAGTTTACATTCCCACCAACAGTGCAAGAGCATTCCCTTTTCTCCACATCCTGTCTAGCATTTACTGTTTGTAGATTTTCTGAGGATGCCCAATCTAACTGGTGTGAGGTGATATCTCATTGTAGTTTTGATTTGCATTTCTGTAATAATTAGTGATGTTGAGCAGCTTTTCATGTGCCTTTTGGCCATCCATATGTCTTCTTTGGAGAAATGCCTATTTACATCTTCTGCCCAGTTTTTGATTGGGTTCTTAGTTTTTTTGATATTGGGCTACATGAACTGTTTATATATTTTGGAGATTAATCCTTTGTCTGTTGATTCGTTTGCAAATATTTTCTCCCATTCTGAGGGTTGTCTTTTTGCTAGACGCTTATCTTGTTAGCCTTGTCAAAATGAAAAAAGAGGTGAACTTGTAGGGTTTTTTTCTCTGAAGTAATTGATAGATTTATCTTAGCTTTGCAATGGTTTGTCTTTCATTACTGGTTTTAGGCCACAGCCTATTTTCCTATGTGGATTACAGTAATATACTCTGAAAATGAAAATTGCAAGGTATTGTTTTCCTCTATAGGGTTCATTTCAACAATTCTAGACTAATAATTTTAATCACTGATGGTGAAGAAAGCATTGAGAGGTATTTTGGGAATAGTGAAACAATTTTATAAGCTTGATGAGCACTATAACAATAATAAATACTTCTGAACAACTGATAATTTTTCCATGAATGAATTACTAGAGTAGCAATAATTAGATCATTTCAGTGATCATAGTATTTTTGTTCAAGAATTCCATTTATTCATAGGAATATTCCTTCATAAGTTAGTCAGTATTAAAGCAGAAAAATAGGAATTTTTTATCATATAGAAAAAAACAAACCACAAATAAAAAGAATATAATCAAGTATACATTTATTTCTTGCATGGAAACCAGAATATTTCTTTTTGTGTGGTATCGTCTAGTCCTTCTACCAGCAAAAATTTTATTATTATTGGAAACCTTTTTGCCATACACATGTGAGCTGAGCCAGGTCATTAATGTTAGGCTGTTTCTCTTCACAGGAACCTGACAGAAGAACCAATTTTTTTCCAGATAGACTATTTAAGAAGAAATATTATAGCTTGCCAAAATGATTAGACACATGGGCTATTGCAAGGCTGTCTGAATTTTTTTGCTCTTCAACAGATGGCTATAATGATAATCAATGAAAGGGGGTTGCTTAGAGGAATGCCTAACTATCGCCAAATAAGAAAAACAAATCCAGTCTTAGGTAAAGAGTTATTTTATTTGAAAAGACTATTTCACAAAGGGGAGAGAGATTATTGCAACAAAGGGAAAATGATCTGCAAGACTCAAGTTCCTCAAAGGTCAGACACATATGTGTTTTCTTTCTAAAATTTAGGTTTTAAAATAAATTTGATAACATTACTTTATAATAATATTTTATAATAATATATAAAATTACATATTTAATAATTTTATAATTTTAAAATTGTATTTAAATCAAATAATAAAATTATATAATTTTATAATATTTTATAATAATTATTATTTTATTGAGGTGTATTTGACAATTAAGAATTATATGTATTTAAGGTGTACAATTTGATGATTTGATAAACATACACATTGTGATATTATCACCATATTCAAGCTAATTACCATATCCATCTCTTCAGATAGTCACCACATTTTTTGTGGTAAGAACACTTAAGATGTATCTTCTCAGCAAATTTCAAGTATACAAGAAATTATTATTAACTATGGTCACATTGTACATTAGATCTCCAGTACTTATTCATCTTGCATGACTGAAACTTAGTACCTGTTGACCAACATATCACCATGTAACTCTCCCTCCAGTCCCTAGTAAGCACTATTCTACACTCTGCTTCTGTTAGCTTATTTTAGATTGCACTTATAAGTGAGACCATCTAGTACCTGTCTTTTTGCACTTGACTATTTTCGGTTGCATATATAAGTGAGATCATTCAGTACTTCTATTTCTGCATCTGCTTTCAATTAGTATAATGTCCCCCAGGTTTATCCATCTTGTCACAAAGAGCAGGATTTCCTTATTTTTTAAAAAATTTTTCTTCTTCTTCTTATTTTTTTTGGGGGTACACCAAGTTCAATCATCTGTTTTTATACACATATCCCCGTATTCCCTCCCTTCCTTGACTCCCCCCCGCTCAAGTCCCCCCCACCCTCCCCGCCCCAGTCCTCTAAGGCATCTTCCATCCTCGAGTTGGACTCCTTTTGTTATACAACAACTTCCCACTGACTATCTATTATACAGTTGGTCATATACATATGTCTGTGCTACTCTCTCGCTCCATCTCAGTTTCCCCTTCACCCCCCGCCCCCTCCCATACCTCGAGTTCTCCAGTCCATTCTCTGTATCTGCATCCTTGTTCTTGTCACTGAGTTCATCAGTACCAGTTTTAGATTCCGTATATGTGGGTTAGCATACAATATTTGTCCTTCTCTTTCTGACTTACTTCACTCTGTATGACAGATTGCAGTTCTATCCACCTCATGACATATAGCTCCATCTCATCCCTTTTTATAGCTGAGTAATATTCCATTGTATATATATGCCACATCTTCTTTAACCATTCATTTGTTGATGGGCATTTAGGTTGCTTCCATGTCCTGGCTATTGTAAATAGTGC
This sequence comes from Hippopotamus amphibius kiboko, assembly GCF_030028045.1. NCBI lineage: Eukaryota > Metazoa > Chordata > Mammalia > Artiodactyla > Hippopotamidae > Hippopotamus > Hippopotamus amphibius. Next base: position 56,707,619 of record NC_080203.1, read on the forward strand.
TGCAATAAACATTATGGTACAAGTTTCTTTTGGGATTATGGTTTTCTTTGGGTATATGCCCAGGAGTGGGATTACTGGATCATATGGTAGTTCTATTTGTAGTTTTTTAAGGAACATCCAAATTGTTTTCCATAGTGGCTGTACCAACTTACAGTCCCACCAACAGTGCAGGAGAGTTCCCTTTTCTCCACACCCTCTCCAACATTTGTTGTTTCCAGATTTTGTGATGATGGCCATTCTGATCGGTGTGAGGTGATACCTCACTGTGACTTTGACTTGCATTTCTCTGATGATGAGTGATGCTGAGCATCTTTTCATGTGTTTGTTGACGATCTGTATGTCTTCTTTGGAGAAATGTCTGTTTAGGTCTTCTGCCCATTTGTGGATTGGTTTATTTGCTTATTTGGTATGAAGCTGCATGAGCTGCTTGTATATTTTGGAGGTTAATCCTTTGTGCATTGTTTCATAGGCAATTATTTTTTCCCACTCTGAGGGTTGCCTTTTAGTCTTGTTTATGGTTTCTTTTGCTGTGCAAAAGCTTTTAAGTTTCATGAGGTCCCATTTGTTTATTCTTGATTTTATTTCCATGATTCTAGGAGGTGGGTCCAAAAGGATCTTGCTTTGATGGATGTCATAGAGTGTTCTGCCTATGTTTTCCTCTAGGAGTTTTATAGTGTCTGGCCTTACATGGAGGTCTTTAATCCATTTGGAGTTTATTTTTGTGTATGGTGTTAGGAAGTGTTCTAATGTCATTCTTTTACATGTTGCTGTCCAATTTTCCCAGCACCACTTATTGAAGTGGCTGTCTTTTTTCCATTGTATACTCATGCCTCCTTTGTCAAAGATAAGGTGCCCATATGTGTTTGGGCTTACTTCTGAGGTCTCTATTCTATTCCATTGATCTTCCTTTCTGTTTTTGTGCCAGTACCATACTGTCTTGATCACTATGGCCTTGCAGCATAGTTTGAAGTCAGGAAGCCTGATTCCACCAACTCCATTTTTCCTTCTCAAGGCTGCTTTGGCTATTTGGGGTCTTTTGCATTTCCATACAAATCATAAGATTTCTTGCTCTAGTTCTGTGAAAAATGCCATTGGTAATTTGATCAGGATTGCATTGAATCTGTAAATTGCTTTGGATAGTACAGTCATTTTCACGGTGTTGATTCTTCCAATCCAGGAACATGGTATGTCCCTCCATCTGTCTGTGTCATCTTTGATTTCTTTCATCAATATCTTAAAGTTTTCTGCATACAGATCTTTTGCCTCCTTAGGCAGGTTTATTCCTAGGTATTTGATTCTTTATGTTGCAATGGTGAATGGGAGAGTTTCCTTAATTTCTCTTTCTGCTCTTCTATTGTTAGTGTATAGGAATGCAAGAGATTTCTGTGCATTAATTTTGTATCCTGCTACTTTACTATACTCATCAATTAGTGCTAGCAGTTTTCTAGTAGAGTCTTTAGGATTTTCTATATATAATATCATGTCATGTGCAAAGAGTGACAATTTGACTTCTTTTCCAATTTGGATTCCTTTTATTTCTTTTTCTTCTCTGATTGCTGTGGCTAAAACTTCCAAAACTATGTTGAACAATAATGGTGAGAGTGGACACCCGTCTTGTTCCTGTTCTTAGAGGGAATTCTTCCAGTTTTTCCCCATTGAGAACGATGTTGGCTTTTGGTTTGTCATATATGGCTTTGATTATGTTGAGGTAATTTCCTTCTATGCGCATTTTCTGGAGAGCTTTTATCATAAATGGATGTTGAACTTTGTCAAAAGCTTTTTCTGCATCTATTGAGATGATCATATGGTTTTTATCCTTCAATTTGTTGATATGATGTATCACGTTGATTGATTTGCGTATATTGAAGAATCCTTGCATCCCAGGGATAAACCCCACTTGATCATGGTGTATGATTTTTTTAATGTGCTGTTGGAGTCTGTTAGCTAGTATTTTGTTGAGGATTTTTGCATCTATATTCATCAGTGATATTGGTCTGTAGTTTTCTTTTTTTGTGACATCTTTGCCTGGTTTTGGTATCAGGGGGTTGGTGGCCTCGTACAATGAGTTTGGGAGTGTTCCGCCTTCTGCAATATTTTGGAAGAGTTTGAGAAGGATAGGTGTTAGCTCTTCTCGAAATGTTTGATAGAATTCGCCTGTGAACCCATCTGGTCCTGGGCTTTTGTGAGTTGGGAGATTTTAAATCACTGCCTCAATTTCTGTACTTGTGATTGGTCTGTTCATGGTTTATATTTCTTCCTGGTTCAGTCTTAGAAGATTGTATTTTTCTAAGAATTTATCCATTTCTTCCAGGTTATCCAATTGATTGGCATATAGTTGCTTGTAGTAGTCTCTCATGATGTTTTGTATTTCTGAGGTGTCCGTTGTGACTTCTCCTTTTTCATTTCTAATTCTGTTGATTTGCATCTTCTCCCTTTCTTTCTTGATGAGTCTGGCTAATGGTTTATCAATTTTGTTAATCTTCTCAAAGAACCAACCTTTAGTTTTATTTATTTTTGCTATGGTTTCCTTCCTTTCTTTTTCATTTATTTCTGCTCTGATCTTTATGATTTCTTTCCTTCTGCTCACTTTGGGGTTTCTTTGTTCTTCTTTCTCTAGTTGTTTTAGGTGTAAGGTTAGGTTGTTTATTCGATCATTTTCTTGTTTCTTAAGGTAGGACTGTATTGCTATAAACTTCCCTCTTAGAACTGCTTTTGCTGCATCCCATAGGTTTTGGGTTGTTGTGTTTTCGTTGTCATTTGTTTCTAGATATTTTTTGATTTCCTCTTTGATTTCTTTAATGATTCCTTGGTTGTTTAAGAGTGAATTGTTTAGCCTCCATGTGTTTGTATTTTTTACAGTTTTTTTTCCTGTAATTGATATCTAGTCTCATGGCGTTGTGATCAGAGAAGATGCTTGATATGATTTCAATTTCCTTGAATTTGCCGAGGTTTGATTTGTGACCCAAGATGTGATCTATCCTAGAAAATGTTCCGTGTGCACTTAAGAAGAAAATGTAGTCTGTCATTTTTGGATGGAATGTCCTAGAAATGTCAATTAAGTCAAGATCGTCTAAAATGTCATTTAAAGCTTGTGTGTCTTTATTGATTTTCTGTTTGGATGATCTGTCCATTGATGTAAGTGGGGTGTTCAAGTCTCCCACTATTATTGTGTTACTGTCAATGTCCCCTTTTATAGCTGTTAGCATTTGCCTTATGTATTGAGGGGCTCCTATATTGGGGGCATAGATATTTACCATTGTTACATGTTTTTCTTGAAAGGATCCCTTGATCATTATGTAGTGTCCTTCGTTGTCTCTTGCAATAGTCTTTACTTTCAAGTCTAATTTGTCTGATATGAGTATTGCTACTCCAGCTTTCTTTTGACTTCCATTTGCATGGAATATCTTTTTTCCATCCCTTTACTTTCATTCTATATGTATCCCTTGGTCTGAAGTGGGTTTCTTGTAGGCAGCATATAGAAGGGTCTTGTTTTTGTATCCATTCAACCAGTCTGTGTCTTTTGGTTGGAGCATTTAATCCATTTACATTGAAGGTGATTATTGACATGTGTATTCCAATTACCATTTTCTTAATTGTTTTGGGTTTGTATTTGTAGGTCTTTTCCTTTTCTTGTGTGTCCTACTTAGAGAAGTTCCTTTAGCACTTGTTGTAAGGCTGGTTTGATGGTGCTGAATTCTCTTCACTTTTGCTTGTCTGGAAAGCTTTTGATTTCTCCCTCAAATCTGAATGAGATTCTTGCTGGGTAGAGTATTCTTGACTGTAGTTTTCTCTCTTTCAGGACTTTCAGTATATCCTGCCATTCCCTTCTGGACTGCAGAGTTTCTGTAGAAAGGTCAGCTCTTATCCTTATGGGTTTTCCCTTATATGTTGTTTGTTGCTTTTCTCTTGCTGCTTTTAATATTTTTTCTTTGTGTTGAATTGTCGTTAGTTTGATTATTATGTGTCTTGGTGTATTTCCTCTTGGGTTTATTCTGTATGGGATTCTCTGTGCTTCTTGGACTTGGTGAATTATTTCCTTTCCCATGTTGGGGAAGTTTTCCACTATAACCTCTTCAAATATTTTCTCAGACCCTTTCTTGTTTGCTTCTTCTTCTGGGATGCCTATAATTCGAATGTTGGTACACTTAATGTTATCACTGAGGTCTCTGAGACTGTCTTCTATTCTTTTATTATTTTTTCTTTTTCCTGCTCTGTGGTGTTTATTTCCCCCATTCTATCTTCCAACTCACTTATTCGTTCTTCTGCCTCCATCATTCTGCTGGTTATAGCATCTAGAGTATTTTTAATTTCAGTTATTTTGTTATCCATTGCTTTTTGTTTTTCTGAGTTCTTATGAACTGTTTCTTGTACTTTATTTTGTTATCGAGATTTTGTATCATTTTTGCTATCATTACTCTGAATTCTTTTTCAGGCATTTTTCCTATTTCCTCCTCATTTATTTGGTCTTGTGGGTTTTTTTCCTGCTCCTTTGCCTGCATGGTGTTTCTTTGTTTCCTCGTGGTTGTCCAAACTTTTGGGGTTGCTTGTCCTGGCTATAGAGGTGTTTATAGAAGACTGTCCAAGCCTCAGACTAATTTCCAAGTATTGGATTAAACAAATATTAAGTCTAGGAAACACATACATGTATAAGACACACAATTACTGAATCCATTAGGACATAAGGCTCTAGAAAGACCTGACAGAACCCCAGTGTGCTATCAGATATTCAAAGAGAAACCCAACAGAAATTGACAACTGAAACAGAACAAATCAGAGACAAAAGTAAAAGCAAACAAACAAACAAATAACACCTTACACATACAAACATTAATCCAGGGAGATTTTGTAAGCTAGGATCAAATATAGAAAGGAGCCAGAGTTCCACCAGAGAGAATGGAGATTCTCAGAATGTAATTAGACAACTGTACTAAGAACTAAGATAAAGACAAAAGCCTAATATTAAATACCAAGGCAGTGCGTCATCTGGAGAATAGAGCAAGGAGTCTGAGCAGACCTATAGTGTTGCTTATAAGTATGTTAAGATAAAATAAACTTAAAAAGGCTGGAAGAAAGGGGAACAGAAGAGTGTAGTGTGGTTGGAAATATGCAAATAAAAAGAAAGGAATAGAAATGTATAAAAGATAGGGATGAAAGGAAAGTATGAGAAATATATTATCCGTACTACCAAAAACTTAGCTAGATATAGAAGTATATAAAAAGGCAAAAAAAAAAAAAAGAATAAAAAATATCATTAAAAAATTATGTTATAAAACTTGTAGATCCCTTAGGGCTAAGATCATATTTAATAAAGAAAAAAAAGAGAGAGAGAAAAAGGAAATGAAAAAAAAAAAATCCACAGCTGATCCCAGAATGGATCAGTTCAATAGATATTGATACTACTATTTCTGTTTCCTTAGCATCTCAGCTGTAAGCGTCCTTCTCCTTGCCTTGGGTTTTTTTGCATTATTCTGTGACCAGCAGAGGTTCCTTTATTGTTCATCTGTAAGCGTCGGTTTGTGGGGAGGGAGAGGGTACAATAGTAGCTCCTTCTGGGAGTGAGTGAGCAGTGGTGCACTGTTGTTTCAGTCGGGCTTGGAGGTGCCTGTTGCAGAGGGAAGCTTGTGGCTCAGGCGTAAACAGAAAGTCTTAGAGTTGGGCCTCTCTCGAGGTTTTTTTTTTTGTTGCTGTTGTTTTTTTTTTTTCTCTCAGCAGCCTCCCTGCTGCTGGCGTTGCAAGAAGTTTTAATCTAGCCCCGCCCGAGTGCCTGAGGGTGCTTGTTATCCCTCAGCGCCTTAGGTGGCCTGCAGGGCCTCTCTCCACTGCCTGTTGCAGAGTCACCAAAAGAGAGAGAGTCTATGTGCGCAGCTCCTCCCCTCCGCCCGTGAGCCTGCAGCCTCCAGCCGCCATCATGGCCGGGCAGTTCTCAGGGACGGGCACTCCTCTCCGCGGACCTCCTCCCTCCTGTCCTCTTGGTCCGTCACCCTACCGGCAACAATGTTTCTAACCCTGAACCAGCTCTCCGGTTCCCACGCTCCCGCTCCCGGACCCTCCGTTCAGCCGCGGATTGACGTCTCGGTCTGGGAACACTGAGCTGCGCTGCAGACCCTCCGTATATTTCTCACTCCCTCCCATCTGCCACAGCTCTGCCGCTTCACCCTCTTTGAGCCTTCGTAGATGCCTCCCTACCGGCTATGTCAGGCTCCCCGTGGTCCTTTCTGGTGTCCGAGGCCGTCTGCTGGTGTTCAGCTGGTTCTCTGTGGGAATTACTGCGTCCTTCCATGCATTCCCAATGCATCTGTGGAGAGGGATGCACTCCACGTCCCTCTACTTCACCGCCATCTTTTCTCCCCTCATTTTTTTAAGCTGAATAATATTTCATTCTGTATCTATAACACATTTTATTTATCCATTCAAAGACTGACAGACATTTAGGCTATTTCCATATCTTGGCTATTTTTTGTATATGCTAAAATGAACATAGGAGTACAGATATCTCTACAAGTTACTGATTTCATTTCCTTTAGGTATATACCCTGAAGTGGGATTGCTGGATCAAAAAGTAGTACTATTTTTAATTTTTTGAGGAATCTTCATGCTGTTTTCCATAATGGCTGAATCAGTTTACGTTCCCAGCAACAGTGTACAAGGGTTTTCTTTTCTTCACAGCCTCACCGACGTTTATCTTTCATCTTTCTGATAATAGCCATTCTAAGAAGTGTGATATGATATCTCACTGTGGTTTTGATTTGCATTTCTCTGATGATAAGTGAAGTTGAGTACTTTTTCATATACCTGTTGGTCATTTGGATCTTCTTCTGAAAAATGACTATTCGGGTCCTTTGCCCATTTTTCAAGCATCTTATTTGTGTTTTTGAATTGAGTTGTTTGACTTCCTGATGTATTTTGGATATTAACCTCTTAGATATATGATTTGCAAATATTTTATCCTATGCTGTTTTTTCACTCTATATATTGCTTCCTTTGCTGTACAAAAGCTTTTTTGTTTGAAGGAATCCCATTTGTCTATTTTCACTTATGTTGCCTGTGCTTTTGGGGTCATATCCAAGAAGTAATTTCATAGACCAACTTGAAGAAGCTTTTACCCTATGTTTTCTAGCATTTTTGTTTTTTCAGTTTTAGGTCTTATGTTTAAATCTTTAATCCTTTTTTTAGAGAATAATTTTGACAAATATAGTATTCTTGGTTGGCAGGGCTTTTTTTTTTTTTTTCTTTCAGTACTTTAAATATATCATCACACTCTTTCCTGGCCTGCAAGATTTCTGCTGAAATACCTCTAATAAACTTATGGTGGTGATGGCGGGGGGCTATTCCCTTGTTTGTGACAAGTTCATTTTCTCTTGCTGCTTTCAAAATTCTCTCTTTGTCCTTGACTTTTGACATTTGGTTATAATGTGTCTGGTGTAGTCTTCTTTGGGTTGATCATGTTTGGAGACTTTTGACCTTCATGAATCTGAATGTACATATTCCTCTCAAGACTTGGGAAGTTTTCAGCCATGTTTTCTTTAAATAAGCTTTCTGTCCTTTCTCTACTTCTCCTTCTAAGACTCCCATAATGTGTATATTGATTATTTTGATAATATCCCATAAATTTCATAGGCTTTCTTCACTCATTCATTATTTTATCTCCTCTGACTGGGTGAGTTCAAATATGTTGTTTTTGAGTTCACAAATTCTTTCCTCTACTTGATTGACTTAGATGTTGAAGCTCTCTATTGTATTTTTCATTTCATTTGTTGTATTCTAAAGCTTCAGAATTTCTTTTTGGTTCTTTTTTTAAATGATTTCTATATCTTTATTGAACTTCTCATTTTGTTCATGTATTGTTTTCCTAATTTTGTTGAGTTGTCTATCTATGTTCTCCTGTATCTTGCTGAGCTTCTTTAAAACAACTATTTTGAATTCTTTTTCAGACAGTTTGTAGATCTTCATTTCTTGGGATCAGTTACTCAAAAATAATTTGTTTCTTTGATGGTGTCATGTTTTTCTTGAGTGTGTGTGTGTGTGTGTGTGTGTGTGTGTATGTGTGTGCATGTGTGTGTGTATGTTTGTAGCCTTTTCCTGGATGTCTCCACATTTGAGGGAGCAGTCACCTGTTCCAGACCTTATGGAATGGCTTCAGTGAGGAAAGTCCTACACCTAGATATGGGTGTGAGGGTGCCATCTGGGTAAGTCCGGGCAGCTCCAGTTCTGTGAGGAACACAAGTGCTGGTCTAGTACAGGGACATTGTCTCTATCAAGCTCTGTCAACTGAGGTCTGTGTTGGCGAAGATTGCAGGGGTCCGCATCAGCCAAGTCTGTAGGTGGTATGGGCAGTGGTGAAGGCTACTGTGATCTTTCTGCTCTCCTTTTCCCTGTGAAAAGAATTTATGGCTGAAAGACATACAGGCACCTATGCAGCCAAAGTGGTGGAATCTGGGGAACATGTGCATTTACTGCAGTGGTGGCACTGGTTTGTGAGTTGGGAGTGCATAATGAGTGACTATCAAGCTGGGGCCTAGGGCATGGGCATGGTTTTGGGAATGGGAGCCACCTCTAGTCCAAGAAGGGGTGGAGTACAGTTCAGCTCCAGCCTTGAGGGCAACACACAGCAGCTCTGTCAAGTTTGTTCTTTCATTGGGAGGAGTAATCAAGGCTAGAAGAAACTTGGTATGAGGAAATGGAATAAGCAGGTGGCTTGTTGAGATAGCTTTTCAGGTGATATTTTTCCCAAGTTTAACCTGTTTTGGAGAGGAACTGTCAAGAAGGAGAGGGTTGTTCCACACTTTGATACTGGCTCTGCATGAGGGTGGGTCAAAGTTCAGGCACCTTAAGGGAGGAGAGAAGCCTGACTAAAGTTCAGTCAAGTCAAGTTAGTGGAGGTTTTGTACAAATTGGTCAATGGGGACAAACAATTCAGTCAGTTATTTATGAGAGAAAGAATGGGAATTTGAAGTATCTGTATCTGGCCTTGTTGTAGATAACCAAGGAATTCATCTGCCAGTCTTACCAAAGTCATATAGGGAAGGGTAGGTCTGTGTAATAAGCCATTTTCCAGAACACAAAAGGTTGGGGGAACTTTTTTCTGTTTTCCAGGAGCATAGGGCTCTGATAAACTTTAACATTGTCACTATTTTCAAGTTTTCTCTAGTATACAGTAAAAAGTACCCAGACTTGGTGACAGATTTCTTGTTAAGGGATACTTGGAATAATTTATCCCTGTAATGTTCTTGATTAGTCTCATTGAATGTTAAATAAATAAATATATTTTCTATTGTTTCCCTGGAGTGTTCTATCTTTAAAATCAGCAATAGAATATTCTAGAAGTTCTTTCTATGGAGTAGACAAAATCTTTCATTGTTACCATATAAAAATCTCTTGAGGAAATTTTTACTATAGGAATAAAAATGTTATTTTGCTATGAGGAGCAAATCTCTATGGAAGAGTACGGAATACCATGAGCTTAAAAATAGCAACTATAAGAAATCTTGGGGTTCATTACTCATGATAGGAGACTTGGGGAAAGTGAAGGTCTATTAGGGTATGGAACTTCAGAGTACTTCATCGAATGAAAATATCTATTGTATAGTAGTTGTTTTCTCTCTGCATGAACACCTTATAATTTAAGCATAATATTAGGTTGAAAAACAAGCACACGATTTCTATCACAATTTTAATTTACTGCTTGCCCTAGTATTGGGTTTGTCAAAAAGTTCGTTCAGATTTTTCCAAAGCATTGTACAGAAAAACCTGAATAAACTTTCTGGCCAGCCCAATAATTCAGAATTTATTATGTCCTTAGTGTAGCTCATGAACAATATATATGTAGTAAAATTTGTGTTGTGTTAACCTTTCATTGGCAGTAAACCCTTGTGTTGGAAGCTTGCTTTGTTTACGAGAAACAGGCATAAGTCTGAGTTGCATTGTGAACACATAGCATTTTATGATATTGCAAGTTTTTCCTTTTTCAGATGTGCTGGCACACATGTTTTGGTTTAAATTCTGCACAGCTCCTGTGTTGATTGCTGTCACCCATGTGATAACATATTTTCTCTTTATAAATGACTTATCAGACTGTATAGACCTGGTGATCCCCTTCATTTACTTTCTTGTTAAATGCTTCCCCACCAAAAGCTTAATGGAGTGAGAACAAATAATTCCTTTTGTATACCTTAAATGTACTGAATAGACCAGTAATTTAAATTCCATAAGCTTATGTATCTTTCTATCCTGCCCTACAAACATGATTGTATTTGTTGAAATGATATTTTCTGTTGATGTGGGAACTTTAACATAAACAATGTATTTTGTAATAGAGAATCTTAAATTATTTATCAGACAGTATTTTGGTGTACGTTGAATACTTTTATTTATCCCATTTTCTCATAAAAATATTTTGGGACAAAATTCTGGAATACATAAACTCCAAACAATTACTCTTTCTTTGCTTTATGAGTAACTATTAACATTTGGAAAAATGGGATATTAAGCAGAAAACTCTTTGCTATAGGAATATTATCAACTGTTTAAAAAAATTTGGATACCTTATCTCATTTATGCTGTTCTTGTTCATAGGTGCCTTCAGGTATTATAAAATTGCCAATTATTTCATAATAATATCTTATCATATCTGTTGAATGAAGTGTAGTTATTTCACCACAAAAACAAAGTGGCATGATCACAGATACACTGTGACTGTCAGAGTTAAAAATGGAATTGCTTTATTTTAAACACTAAAATTTGCTGCAACTAATCTAGTTTGTGAATGTATCCTCTGAGGAACAAAAATTGCCATGTCTTTGCTTTGAACCTTTGTAAACCAACAGCTTTTAAAAACCACAAAATTTATGTTGAGTCATGTAAAATACAACTTGTTAGAGTACTGCAATGAAATTAAGCCCACTATAATTCACTTCAATTCAATCTAGATATTATTTTGCCACATTTTCTTCTTTTATCATGTGTACTTCCTAGAAATCTACTAGAGAAAGATTTTAACACAACAAGGATGTTGAATAACATTGTACTAACTGTAGTATTGTGTTTCTAACTTTATAAACTACTAATTACTACAGAAATTTCACTCTTTTTTTAAAAGCCTGCATCTAGGATGTTGTCTAATGATGGAAACATTCAATTTACTAAAGTGAGGCCTGATATCTGATTTAGTCATATTAAGTAATCTTGAATGATCTAGATTACAATGGCAACCTGTAGTATTCTTTTTTTTTTTAATTTTATTTATTTATTTTTGCTGTGTTGGGTCTTCATTGCTGCATGCAGGCTTTCTCTAGTGTGGCGAGTGGGGGATATTCTTCATTGTGATGCATGGACTTAGTGCAATGGCTCTCTTGTTGCAGAACTTTGGCTCTAAGTGTGTGGGCTTCAGTAGTTGCGACACACAGGCTCAGTAGTTGTGGTGCACGGGCTTTGTTGCTCCGCGGCATGTGGTATCTTCCTGGACCAAGGATCGATGCTGTGTCCCCTGCATTGGCAGGCAGATTCTTAACGACTGTATCACCAGGGAAGTCCCTGTAGTATTCTTTCTTATTCTACTTTTCACAGAACAAATTGCCTATAAATGTTTGGATCTTGTTAGAGTACTGGATAAAGCAATAACTTGGATTTCTTTCTCATCCATAATATGCATTTAGGAAAGGTTTTTTAATTATTAAAAAAAGTATAAAAGCACTTTTTTTTCTTCTTTTTCTAAATCCTAGATGAAGCAAAGTAGAGACCACTGAGGAAGCAAATGCTCAAAAATATAAAATTGAAAAGTGATTGGGCAAATAATTGTGTGACTGCTAACTGACTCAGGTATAATAGGCTTTCTTGTTCAGCTACAACACACATTTATGAAGAACAAGGAATAAGGAAGTGGCCCAAATCTGTGTATCTTTTCTCCCTGTGGTCATTGAAGTTTGTGAGGGTCTTTTAAAAAATACTTCTTCAAGACTTTTAGAAATGTAGAGACAAGTAACCTAAATCCTTTTTAGAAAAGACATTTTTTAATTCCAGGGTAATAATACAGAATCCTAAAACTGAAAATTACCTGTTTCCAGAAATTATTTTATTATAACCAGAATATAATTTCTTTTAAAGACAGTAAAAGAAGACTACATGTCACCTTATTATATGTTGATGCTCTTGTGATTTTTTCCAAAATATTTTAACTCTACTCACATTTGTGTTGCTGTCAAGAACCCACCCCCACCCCGCCATGGTTAACTAAAACATTTAGTTACTGGAGGAATATATATATATATATATATATATATATATATATATATATATATAATTATATACATATACACACACACATATATAATTATATATATATACACACACACATATATATTATATATATATATATATATATATATATATATATATATATATTCCAAGATGTTTAGGATCAGTGCACATCTTTACAATCCTATAGGTTTCTTTCCTGGTTATGTATTAAGCCATACATAGTCCTAGCTTATAATACCAACTATATCTTTACAAACATTCTCAACTATCTTATAATATCCTGAGGCACCAGTAGAGACCATGGAGGAGAGCTTCCCAAAAAAGTAGATATGCACATTAAAACAATAACATCGACCTTTGTGAAAAATTAGATGGTTAATTCATGGATACATTTTGCTCTTTCATCCGCCGTTCTCTCTTGTTCTTTTCTCTGATCATTTTGTTTGTATTTTGATTTAAAATAATAGTAATACATAACATATAAATAATAACTGAAAATAATGAGGTACACATTCTTACCTTATCCACCCTTAGCTTTTTTCCTTTGGCCTAGTACAAAGTATTAACCCCATAGACTGGCCATCAACTCACGGAAATAAGAAGCCAAAAATGCCATTTTTACTGATGAGACTATTGAGGAACAGATATTTGATTGTATGCCTATGGTCGCAGAACTGGTTAGTAGCAAAGCGGAACCAAAAACTCTTAATCCTTCCACTTCTAGCCATTTCTTTGATGCTATCTTCCTTGTTTTATTTAATATCAGGAAGTATGACTCAACTTTAAAATGCTTATTCTACCATTTTGTTCTTCCTTGAATGGAGATCAGGAAAACTGATAATAAAAAGACTAAGTACAATAAAAGTAATAAATGTCATTTCTGGCTCAAGTAGCAAAAATATAGAAAATGAATAGATCAGAAAATGCATAAATGCATCATAATTTAAAACATTAAAATCAAGAAAAACTTAATGATAAAATTGAAATAGCACTTGAAGAAATTTTTATTTCTTCTTATTTTCTGAATTAGTAGCTTGTTCTGAGTTTACTAGGTATATATTTATTTAAAATGAAAAGTAGTAAAATGATTAAGATATGATTAACAACTGTTCCACTGATTACCAATATATTTGATTCTCACTTGTACTTATGAAATGTGCTACTAAAGACAGAATGTATAAAATTGTTGTACCTCAATGTCTTATAATGTACAAATATTATGATTATTTTAAATAACTGAAAAAAATATTGGATGTGTTTCTTTTTGGCAGGTTCAATAGTGAATGATTAATAATAAGAATGTGGCAGCATGAACAAACTAAATGTATTGCGTTTTTAGAAATCTTGTAAGTGAATGATGCTTTGCTAATAAGAAATGGCCCATAGGCCCAGCTGCAATAATTATTACATTTATGTGAATGACAGAGATTACATAGTATTTAGCCTAAATTCAGAAAGTGTTTTTTTTTCTTAAAAAAAATTGGCAAATAACTCCATTGACCCATTTTGCGAGGTGTGGGAGGCCCATGAGGTCAGTGAAACATTGCAGAGATTTGGGTAAAAGACATATGTGACCACTGGGAGCCATTGGGGGATTAGTTTAGCATGGATTTTGTAAGCAATTTATTCAAGACCTTATTCTCATTCATATAAGACTGCTCAACAGGACGCTTTTGATTCTCTGGAATCAAAAGGTGAGTAGCATGTGAATGGCATTTACTGCTTAGGCAGTCTGTTCCCTGGAAATCCCCTATATCCTACTATTTGATTGATATGGAGGAAAACTATAAAAAAATATGCAAAGACAGTGAATGTTTTTAAAGAGTGGAAGAAACTGGGTCCTTCCTAGTCTAACTTAACTCTTATCCCTTTTACAAATTATTTTTCTTCACCTTTAAGTTTTTGATAAAGCCACTAGCGGTTTACATTTTAAAGCTACTATAGGTCAAACTTCAAAATAATACATTCTCTAATGGAAAGAAACAAACTTTTAGATGGCTTAATTGTAGGGCATACATTTCTGTATCATAATGGGCTACACTTTCCCTGCATCCTTTTGTTAACTACTTGCAGCCATGTTTCCAAGATTTGAATCCCACTCCTTTCCTCGATTACTAGTAGGAAAGAGAGAAAACAGACTCTGCCTTGAACCCTTGTTCATTTATGTTGTTTCCTGTTTACCTGTGTTACATTAATAATCGGAATTTTATTTTGCCATAATTTAGTGTGCACCTACTCTGTGTTGGACACTATACAATCAAGATGAATCATATATGGTCATTGCCTTCAAAACTCTCAAAGTCTAATAGGAGATAAACATGTAGAAAATTGAAATACAGTGTGATACAATCAATTTACAAAAGGGTCAGAGCCTTTTATATTTTTTGTATCTCCCAAATTTGAATATGTTTATATGTTTGAGTGAAGGCAGTACCTGGCTAACCTCCATATAGAAGGCAATGCTTAAGCCCCCAAAGGACTATTGGTGGGTGGTTCATTCTGGAGAGGGAGAATAGTGCACACAAAGACATATAAAAAAAAAGATTATGGCATCAGGCAACAGCTAATGGTTCGGTGTAGGATTCATGAGAAAAGTTGTGTAAGAGGAGACTAAAAATTAGTCAGGGCCTTGTCTTTCTCTCTAAGTGACTTTGCATACCACTCTTAGTATTTTATAATTTATCCTATAGGTGATAGGGTGCTACCAGTGAATAATTTTAAGCAAGTAACTCAGGCATCTGCATTTGAGAAAGATTTCCTTGCTGGCAATGAGCAGGGTAGATGCATGGGGTGGGGGTGTGGGAGGTAAGGGTTGGAGGGTTGTGTGGGCAGGCAGTAAAACTGGTTTAGGAGGCTCTTGACACAGTGTACTAGATCTGTGTCACTAATGCAGAGGCAGCAAGATGGAAAAGGAAAGGACAGAACTGAACATTATTTCAGTATAATTAACTTATCTTCATTTTTTTTCCATAATAGTGTGTGGTCCAACATGATTTTAAAGTATCTTTGAATGGGAATTGTAGAGTTTCAGGCTATAAGTACCTATCTACATTCCCAATTCACAACTCCCTCCCACTGCAAATCAATATTAGAATGTTAGTGTGGTTGCAAATATTAACTATTTTTCCATTACCTGTCACTAGGACAAGGCACTTATATTAGGCAAATGGGTTTGCATGTCCCTACTTGACTCCTTTAACATATCACATATTTTAAACTTTTTTACAATTATAAAGATGAAATATTCCTCTGATATCTTTCTTTTATATATATAATATTTATTTATTTGGCTGCACCAGGTCTTAGTTGTAGCACGTGGGATCTTCATTGCAGCATGCAGACTTCTTAGTTGTGGCATGTGGGATCCTTAGTTGTGGCATGCAAACTCTTACTTAGTTGTGGCATGTGAAATCTATTTCCCTGACCAGTGATCAAACCTGGGCCCCCTGCATTGGGAGAGTGGAGTCTTAGCCACTGGACCATGAGGGATGTCCCAATACCTTTCTTTTTTTTTTTTACCAATCATGCACATCACCTTCTTAAACTCTTGGCTTAAAATCCACATCTAGGATAAATTTATTTCTGCTTTTAGATCCTCTTTACCCTTCATCTCTCAGTATGTAGTATCAAACTTATACTAGTTTTGTGCTTATTGATTTGTGGGGTTTTGTTTCTTACTGCCATTAAGATCATAGAATCTAATAATTTGCCCATCACTAAGCATCACTGAGAGGACTCCCACGTGATGGAATGTATAATTATCTAGATTGAGTTGTACTTGTTTGTAATTACTTTCAAAACTTGCTTTTGTTTTATTTTTTCTATTCAACTGGAGTTTAACTTTCCTAAGTTAAAGGACTAAGACTTCTATTTCTTTGGAATTCACTACTCGTAATACATGGTTCTAAATTTCAATGATTTAGTTTAAAACTTATTTCCTTTTGATTTTCTTGAATTGATAGAGAGGCAGTCTTTCTAGTAAACCTTCATGCTGTAGAAAGGACTGCAGAGTTCTGCTTTTTTACAGATGTTGAATTAGACAAGTTATCTTTGCTTGCAAGCTGGACAATATTTTTCTAAGCTTATCTTTTTTAAATACTTTCTAAGCTTATTTGTTTTAATACTTTTTTACGTTCTAAAATAAAAACAGGGCACAGTATGACTCTGACTCCAACTCTTATTCTTTAGAGCTATAGGCTCAGTGAGCATATGGTTTGTCTTCCAAGTTATAGGAAGCAACAATTTTCTAAAAATGTTTTGCCACTGTGTATCATGGGTCTTCATCTTTTCAGCCTCCAAATCAGTTACCTTACTGCTCACTGCCTGACTGTTAAACTAATGAAATTTTAGGTTTCTGTTGTGGCAGCCTGCCATTTCAAAGAACTAATTTCTGTAAAATAAGATTTGATAGCTATGGTAACAGAAAAATCCCCAACTATAAGTGGCTTAACATCTATGTAAAGTGAAAAACAAAGGTTTCAGATTAGCTGACAGCTTTCATCTAAGTGGTGATTCAGGAGTTTGGACTCCTTCTATCTTGTGCCTCCTGTATCTTCAACACATAACCTCTAAAGTCACTGCAGAAAACAACACCGCTGATCACAGTGGGAGGTTTTTATGGGATAGCTTTGGAAGTAGTGTCCAACACTGCCACCCCCACTCTCTTGCCCAGAAATCAGACACAAGATCACACTTAACAAGCCAGGAAGACTGAGAAATGTAGATGAGATATGTGCCAAGAAGAAAGTAGTGAGTTTGGTGAACTTACATTAGAATTTGTCACATTGGGAGAGATGGTTTTTCATATGACTCAAAAAAATCCATTTTGTTACCTCCCTTTCTCCCATTTGCTTCATTTTTCCAGCTAAATACTAGAACAAAATATTTTTCATTTAACATTATATATTAATGATAATGCTTATGCACTTTTATCAACCTGTTTTTAAGGGAAAAAACATAGACTAGATGCATTAAAGTGAAATGCATTCAGATAAATCCAAAACAACCTACTATACAAGAAAATATTTTTTTCTAGCATTTCTGTTTGGGAGTGGCTCAGTTGGTCATATTTCTAGAACCCTCCACAGAGTGCTCTACATGGTAGATGCTTAGTAAATGACTATTTCTCCATTACTGAAGATAACATCTTGTGCTGATAACATAGGACAAAACTGAATAAAAAAATGTCTGTTTACATTATAATCATTATTTCAATAAATACATATTGATCACCAATTATGATCCAAGTTAATTATTATTTTTCTAGGCATGCTCCAAATTGCCTATGTCAAATGTTTAGTATGGCCTGAGAAAGTGAATAAAATTCTCTAAGCTTGCTTTATCCATTATAGTGGAGATTGCTGTAGAAATTTAAAGAACCTTTACTGAATAGCTGTTTTAACCAGGATTTCTTTTACATCATCTTACCCTCCAGCACAGTGTCTTTAAAGATTTAGTGAGCATAAAAATCACTATGAGTACTGTGCTAAAATGCATATTCTTGAATACCGACTACAGAAATTGTTTCAGCAGGTCTACTTCAGTGAAACAGAAATCAGCATTTTTAACAAGCTCACTAGATACTATTGCAAAGTGTTCTTGGATGACCCTTTGAGAAAACAACTATAAAATTCTTTAGGTACCTTCTTTTATCATAATATAATACTGTCTATAAAACAAATGTCAATAGCTAATTATTTTAAAAAATTCTAATTACTTATAATATTCCAAGTTGAGTAAATTTATGATTGCAGAGTTTCCTCCACCTTATGCTATTTTATAGCTTACTTTATCTAAATAGATATTAGGCATATGGGATGGGAGAGGGTGCCTTCATCCACTGGAAGAACACACTTTATGAACTTGCTATCCATAATAATTAACAAATAGATAGCTCCTTCATTTGCAAATTTTATTCTTGAATATTTCTTTTCTACAACTGAAAAAGAAAGAAAAAATGCAATAGTTATGGACTCAAAAGTTTGAAAGACACAAGTATAATTAAGGTTAAAATGAATAAAGTTGTTGAAATATATTTCTTAGTTTATAGTAAAATGAGCATTGCTTTTTAACTTATGTTTTAAAAGCATACCGTGGGTTTCAGTACTATTAGGTTTGATATGGTTATCACAGCAGAAACTAAATAGGTAAAATAATCACAATATGAAAACCAAGTCCATCCAGATTCAACTTACATTTTTAATCATTTTATGCATTGTTCTGGCAAAGTGACCTTGAATGTATCAAATATCTGACTTTGAATTATGACAATGTGTGTAAAATTAGCCTACATAAAACTCATGAGCACTTAGATGCTGTATTCATTTTCTTCCTCATGGGAGACTACTTTTAACCATCATCCCTTAGGAGGCTCTTTTATTTAGTAACTACGGGTCAACGGTTTATATCAAATGTTCACAATTTTCACTGTAGTTAATGTTTATGGTACATTTTACATGTGTAGGATTACTTATAATATTTTAAACTTTTTATTATGGAAAATTTCAAACATATGTAAAAATAGAAGAGACTAATAAACCCTAATGTATTCATGGTCCAGCTTCAAAGCTTGTCAACTCCCACCACATCTAGTTTCATCTATAACACCACACCCCAGTTTCCTTCTCACTGGATTATTTTAAAGCCAATTTCATACTACACAGTGTTCACAATTTAAAAAATTATTCCTAAGTGAAAATCTTTTATTTTTCTATGTTTTGAGGAAAGGGACTAGTCAGAGGTTATATAAATGCCTTATGAAAATTGACTAGCAATATTCTATCATCAAACTAGGCAAGAGTCAAAATCAAATCAGTATTTCATATTGAATGTTTGTTTAGTGAAAGAAGGCATGTACTATATTATATAGTATTACAGAAGAATAAAAATTATAGCATAATATAGAAAAGTATAAGAAGTAATCAAAACATAAGCAAATTTCCTCCTAAACGGCAGCAGATACTCCTGTCGCTGTCTTTTTTAAATAAGGGTTATTTTTTATCTCCATCCACAGTAGCTGTGACACCAGCATAGCACCATGTGATCTCACCTGCAGCCATGAATTCAACTAGAATCTAAAGGCAAATGACTCTTAAGTGTCCTGAGATCACACTTTTATTCACTGTATATCCACTGGCATGTCCCACTTGCATTTCCATGTAATGGATACTAAATCAAATTTATCATCATCCCTCCAAATGTTACAGTTATTTCACCACCTACTCAGGGTAGATACCTGGTAGTTTCCTAGCCTCTTTTCTTTTTCATCTCTCACATCATTTATTCAACATAATTGTTAAATTCTTCATTTAAATATTTTCACAATCCGTCCTCTCATTTCCATCTTCACAGACATTGCCTTAGTATAACTACTCTTACCTAGATCATGGCGAAACATGCCTAACCAATGTCTTTATTTCCAGTATTGATCCCCTTGAATCAGTTTTTCACTCTGCTATCTCAGTAATTTAAAAAAAATAAAATCAGACAATGTCAGTACTACTAAAGATTATTCAATGAGATCCTTAGCTTAGCATGTGAGACCTGGTGTGATCTGGCATTGGCTGCTATCCCACTCCCACATAAAATCTATTTCCTCACTGAACACTTCCCTTGCCATACCTACTTACTTTACCATGAATATGTCTTAACTTTTCTCATCCTCATGTCTTTGCATATGTCATTTACTCTCCAATAAATGTCCTTCTCTATCTGGTTTTCTGCATCAATTCTCTACTCAGAGACTTCACTACTGAGTCATGAACTTTAGTCTTCAGGGAAGAGTTCACAATGTTACAACCACCTCCAATGGCAATTTTCAATTTTTTAGGAAAAAGACAAGGTATGCGCTTGGTGAAAAAAGTCAAACACCTCTGACATGGAACATTATTGAACACTGACAAAATGTCATTTTTCCTTATACAGATGTGTTGATATTGAACTAGTAGAAATGTAATGCCTATTAGAAATTTACTCTCTTTCAAATAGTTTGACACTTGAAACGTTTTCTGAAATTTATGATTTAGCCAAATTTCTTTCACATCTTGAACCTTCTTATATCATCTGAGGTGGTGGTGGTTTCTTATTGTCACTGCATGGCCATAATTTGGATCATGTCAGAACAAATGTTACTCGCCTAGTCCTCTAGTTCATTATACCTAGTTTTAGTACCAAGAAAACACCACAGCAACAATGTCTCCCTGTTTTTCATAATAATATGCTATTCATGAAATAACTCATCATCCCTTTTATGAAACTAATCAGACTGGGATGCTTATAGTGCTTTTGCAACTGCATTACTCATTAGAGGGGCTCTTGGCAGTTTTCTAGCCAAATGAAGTTGCAATAACAACAGTGTTCAGGGCTAATGGAGATTATATCAGAAGTAGAGATTTTACAACCTAAACGTGAAACATTCTGTCATTTTATATTAAAATCTCATAGCTACTGATTATGGTTGTTTCTAACTACACAAAAAACAGAAGTAATTTAGAGTTGCTATTTTTATTTAAAAAAAAAAAGCCTCTCAAACCTCAATGGCAATGTTTATCACACAAAATCTAAAGTCTACCCATCTTGAAGTCTCATTGGTCTTTCATAACTGATTATCCCATTAACAACTACTAAATACTATCAAAAACAGCTGTGCTAAAGATTGTTTAAAGGCATTAAGCACTAATAAGAATTAGTGAATCATATTTGAAGGGAACTTTTACTCAAAGTTTAGGTGGATGTATACATTAGAGAACCCATGAATTTGAAGGCTCAGATTATACAGTACTTAAGTTTTTATTTTACTTTAAATGTTGAGAGGAAATATCAGTTAGTTACATAGCTGAGTGAGTATTGATCCATCCTCATATTTGTATCTTAAACCAGGTGAACTAATATTAAAATTCACAGAGATCACAAATTGAGAATTTTCAATATTCTTAAGTGATCTGTAAGAAAATGAAGATTAGTGGTTTCTCCTGAAGCATTGATGTGACTGAAAAATTTCACAAAAGAGTAGCCTTACAAACTTTCTTTATTCTGATAACAGAATTGAGCTAGACCTCTTAAGGGTAAAAGCCTTATACGTAGAGCCCTTACCTAAAAAGGCACACTGCTTTTTTGTTTTTAGATACAGTAAAGTCATGATATAAAAATTAGGTCTAAATAATTGTTCTCATTCTAAATGGTGACAATATTAAAATGTATGTATTAATTTACATAGTTGCCACAGCTTTATTCTTAATGTCCAAATTTGTCTTCTAGTAATGTATTTGGTATCACACATAAGTTTTGTCCTGATTGAAAATATGCAGTTAATGTAAAAATTCTTATTAAAGCAAAAGATGGACATAATAAAAAAATCATTAAAAAATGTCTTTAGTTATTGTACTTTGTAATAAATATCCCAGAATGTATTTGAGCACTTGTTGATGAGATGTGGAAGTAGTAAAATAAATTGTAGAATATATTGAGTGAAAAACTGAGTATGAAAGACATCTCACATCAATAGTTTTATAAAGAGGAAATGGATTTGGTTTAATATTGTTTTCTATTGCTTTCTTTTTCCTGGAAAATGTTCTTTTCCAATGAAAGTTTATGTATGACATTCAATAAATGATGAACAACTGAATTTCAACCTTCAGTTGAAATTGTAGTCTTCTAAATCTCAGAGGAAGAGAAACCATCCTAATATATTGCATCATTTTCAACTCTACAATATGATTTGCTTCATTAAAAAAATCTAATCCTTATGGGAGAAGAATACAAGATGAACTTTATTACTATAAAGCAATTAAGTGAAAATTAGATAATCACAAGGTGAGAAAAGCTCATTAATTAGAAAACCAGAAAAACACAGCAGGCTGTCAAAGATGAAATACTTATGAAAAAGCAGATATATGTGATAATCATTATGACAGAGTCAATATTAATTGCAAAGTTACTGAATATTAAGGTAATGACATCTTTTTGAAAACATAAATGGATACATTTTTGGAAAAGAATTACCTTGTAAATCTTAGATCTGAGAACCTTATTTCCTATTCGCTTTGTTTTCAACCCCATCTTCTGCTTCGTTTAAAGGTCTCCTTAAGCAATAAAAAAATTTTCCCTCCTTATGGTTATTAAAGAATATACACATATTCCATTTTACACTGATCCATTTTTTTAATAGAACTAAACTCATTTCAGCATAAAAGGTCATATTTAAGAAACCAAAATAAGCTCTAAAGTAGTTATGCCCATGAATAATTCCAGACACTAGCTCAGAGGCTGAGGAAGGAAATGTATTAGTCTGTAAAATTTGTGCTATGTCTCAGTACTCCTACTGAACACTCTATGCTAAAACCATATGGTGGCAGTTTTTGAAGCTGTTCTAATATGTATTTACAAGATAGTCCTATGAGTTTCATTAGCTATTAGTGAAATTGTTTTGAAGGGCATTTAATTATTAGCATTATTAATATCATAAGAAAGCTCAAAATGTAAATTATTTAAAATTCTTACTGTGAAATAAGCAGAATTTAATGTTTTCAAAAACACTGGATCCTTTCCTGGAATTTTAATCCCATGTCAACAGAGGGAAGTCATCTCATCTGGCAAAGTCACCAAGTTGGTATCTGATCACTAATTTTATTTTAATAAATTGCTTTTTGGAAAAAATTAGAATTTTTTCACATAATTAGATCTCAATACTGATCAATATAGTGTTCCATAAGAAATAACTAGTTTCCAGCAATTTAACTCTCATTAGTTCTGTGCTTATACAATAATCTCCTATTTAGAATAGTGCCCCCTGTTGGAACACTGGTGTTGTGTGTTACAAATTAATTACTGTGAGATTGACTTATGAGCTTTTTATGGGAAGGAGATAGGTAGGAAAAAATACCTAAAGTGCAATTTACTTCTAGGAGACATTTTGAAAGAATGCTTAGTTACAGATTTTATTTCCAAAGATAATTATAAATAATTCATTCATCCACACTTTATGGAAAAAATACATATGGAAGAGTTGCTAAGATGTTTATGAATAATAAAATTGGAATTTATTCTAACTATAGGTTAGGAACTTTGTTGTTGCTAACAGTTGGCTTGTTTTATAGTCTATAAGGAAAACATGCAGATAAAATAAAATGTAGAGCAGTGTTTCTCTCATTCATTGTCAAACTAGTACTGTCATTACCTAGCATTTTTCTCAAGAATTGCGATTAGGCATTGTATGTGGAGATTGTTGCACTTTAGTGGTGTACCGCAAAATAGCTATAAACCAAAATACTTGAAGACAAATTGCTGTAAAATAATAACAGCAAAGGCAACTGTGTGCATAATTCTTGGGATACCTGGGATTTGTCTCGAAGAACCATTCAATAATGAAACAGATTGTCAGTATTTTCTTAAGGTACTTCTCAAATACCTAAGCAGAGCTTATATTGTTATCATATCCAGAACTTTAAAAAGTAAACCATATCAGAACGTTCTCCCTTTCAACATTTTCTTTTTACCAAAATCTAGCTAAATTCTGGTATGTATTTGAATGGAAATGGGGTATACAAAAATTTATTTGCTAGTCTTACTGTGCATGTATTCATCAGAGGGTGGGGCAATTGAAGAAAATAATTGTATATTTTATTTGGCAATATCTTGGCCATGTATATTGTCCTAATTTTTATAAAAACGTCCATTATTATGAATTTATTTATAACCATTTATTTGAAAGCAACTCCATTTTCCTGGAGTCCAGATATAGTATTTTAGCAGAGCTTAATTTTTTTCAGATTTAAATAAATACCATAGTAAAGAGCTGACTCTGAATTCAGCAAGAGTACTTTCCATCTCTTCATTAAGCCATAGTTAAGCACTTCCTATGCATTAGGACCTGTATTTAGTAGTAGAGATAGGGAGATAAATACACACCTGATTCCGGCATCATAAAATACATAAGAGTAAGGTAAACATGAAAATATAATTTCAGTGCAATGTATGAATTGGCATGGAAAGCATGAAGAAATTGCTTTCAGATAAAAAGGAAAGATTGACAAGCACTCTCTAGGAGGGTCAAGGAGCCCTTTATATGAAAGTTGAGGTTTGCGCAGTGCCCCAAAGGATAAACACATCAATTAGTAGTCAGAAAAAAATAACGTTTCCTTGGATTTTTGTTCATGAGGTAATTCGCCAAATTTTGTTCATGGAGTGCTTTTGTCTAGTTTTTCAGTGTTTTAAATCAATTCTAATAAAAATGTAAGGTATATTTTGAAGAAAGGAGGAAGTATTTTAAGTTGGTTAAGTAAATATTGGTTATATTAATTGAATTCTTTTTTTTATAAATTTATTTATTTATTTATTTTATTGGCTGTGTTGTGTCTTTTTTCTTTGCTGGGCGTGGGCTTTCTTTTTAGTTGCAGTGAGTGGGGGCTACTCTTCATAGTGGTGTGTGGGCTCCTCATTGCCATGGCTTCTCTTGTTGCAGAGCACAGGATCTAGGCATGTGGGCTTCAGTATTTGCAGCACACAGGCTCAATAGTTGTGGCTCATGGGTTCTAAAGTGCAGGCTCAGTAGCTGTGGTGCATGGGCTTAGTTGCTCTGCGGCATGTGGGATCTTCCTGGGGCAGTGATTGAACACATGTCCCCTGCATTGGCAGGTGGATTCTTAACCACTGTGCCACCTAGGAAGCCCTGAATTCTTTTTTTTAAAAATTCAACTTCTCACGTAACTGACCTCCTAGTGGAAAAAGCGTTCTTGTCAAACAGTCATTACTTTGGGGCAATTGTTCATGGAAATGCAAGCTGACATGCTGGTCATCACATCTAGAGGCAGCACACTTGTTAGACACAATTTGTTCCTTCATTTGCCTGACTTCCTTTCTTAGTATTAAACAAATGAAAGTCTTCCTACATTTGTGAGGCAGTGTAGTATTGTGGATAAGAGGAAGCATTGGGAATCAAACTACATTTAAACACCACTTTACCATTTGCTAACAGCATAAACTTGGAAAATCACTTTAAGTACCAGAGGCTGAGATTCCTCACTTCTGAAATAAGGATACTATATGTCTTTATATATATTAAATGGTATTACATCCTTAAAACCCATGGCACTATATCTGGCCCAAGGTATCGTCCACAGTGTGCCATTTTCTCTATTTGAATAGATATAAGCATTTTCCTTTTGTCTTCAACTTAAAACCTACCTCATTCTCAGAATTCTCTTAATATTTTCATCCAAATTTAATGTGTTCCTCATTTTTTTGCCAATACTGAAACAGTTTCTGTAGAGATGAGTTTAAAAACATGACAGCACAAAAGAAATAATCAACTACATGGAAAGACAACCTATAAAATGGGAAAACATTTGCAAACCATATCTCTGATAAGGGTTAATATCCAAAAATGGATAAAACCATACAACTTGATGCCACCCC
Source organism: Hippopotamus amphibius kiboko (assembly GCF_030028045.1). NCBI lineage: Eukaryota > Metazoa > Chordata > Mammalia > Artiodactyla > Hippopotamidae > Hippopotamus > Hippopotamus amphibius. The sequence continues at coordinate 56,733,281 of NC_080203.1, forward strand.
CTCCCCAAATAATCCAGTTCAAACTGAGCAAAGGACCGGAATAGACATTTTACCAAAGAAGACATACAAATGGTCAACAGTACATGAAAATGTGCTTAATGTCACTAATCGCCAGGGAAATGCAAATCAAAACCACAATGAGATTGCACCTCACACCTGTTAGAATGGTTATCATCAAAAAAAAGAGATAACAAATGCTGACAAGGATGTGGAGAAAAAGGAACCCTTGTATAGTGTTTGTGTGAATGTAAATTAGTGCAGCCAGTATGGAAAACAATATGGAAAATCCTCAAAATTTAAAAACAGTACTGCCACATGATGCAGCAGTTCTACATTTGGAAATACGTCCAAAGAAAATGAAAACACTATGTTGAAGAGATATCTGCATCCCCATATTCACAGAAGCATTATTTACAATAGCCAATATATGGGAAAAGCTAAGTGGCCATTGACAGATATATGAATAAAAAAGATATGGTACATTTATACACTGGAATATTATTCAACCATAAAAGAAGGAAATTCTGCCATTTGTGACAACATGGATGGATGGAGCTTGAGGGCATTTTGTTAAGTGAAACAATTTAGACTGAGAAAGAGAAATACTGTATGATCTCACTTATGTGGAATAATTAAAAAAAAAACCTCATAGAAAAAGAGATTAGATTTGTGGTTACCAGAGGTGGGGGGAGGGGGAATTCAATGAACGTAGTCAAAAGATACAAACTTACAGTTATAAATAAGTATGATGAAGTAAAGAAATTCATATTTTGAGGGAAGACAAGAAAAATTTAAACATAATTTTTTCTCTGCCCATTTGGTCTTCCTTCCTCCCCTCTAGTGTGCATTGTGCACCTGCATTATGTGTTAATGTGACCTCCCAGTGGCAGAAATACTTGCTCAACCATAAAGATCAATTTTTCTTCTTCAGGCACCAACCATGTAATTCCTTACAGTAACATTCCTTTCTCAATCCTGTAAGGGGTCACGGTGACCCACCACTCGCCTAGTATGTGTAGACATGTTTGGTGAACTTTATGTACAATGCTAATATATCATTTCCCTTATAGATAGCTATTGGTACAGAGCAGACTTGGTCAGATGACCTGGGGAGATACTGGGCCACACCTAATGGAAGTTTTTAGCTTAAATACTTACTTATGACCTTATTAATGTTACTGGCTATGTTACTTATTCTGCTTATTTTACAAGATTATTGTTTCTTGCATTACCAAGTGGTGATAGAGACTCAAATAAAATTAATGATGATTAGCTGACTTGAAACGATTGACTTAATATATAGTTCTATAAAACCAATGACTCTGATAGTGTAACTCTAGATATGGGAAAAAGGAACAAGAGGGAAAAATTTCATAGACCATGACGGACTAATAAGACAGGTGATCCAGAGGCTTTTGGCTACTGTTAACAGGGTCTAGTCCAGTAACAGCACACCGAGTGCCTATCAACAAAATCCTTGTTTGACCTGGGAATGAGGATTCTTAGAGCCATGGGGCATACTAATCAAGAAATGCCTCTCAAACCTTGGTCAAAATTAAGACCAAAAGGGAGGGGATTGTAAAATAAATAATTTTGCCCACCATCCAGTTCTACAAGAATCAAATCATCAGTCACTCCAGTTGCTGACCTACAATATGCCCTGAAAGGAATTCAGGATGAAGATCAGGATGAGGCATTTTGTGCTCTGGGAAAACTGGCCGAACAGGCCTTCAGATAGATATTTTCAGGAGAAAATTTTATGAACTCAGTTTCTTGCATCTTCCTTTACTTGGAAAAACACTAAAATCATTAAGATATCTGTTCCTTGCTAATAGTAGTGACCTTCTACTAAGATATGTGCTTGATTGCATGTGTCCCTTTGCTAAAATCACATATATATTAGCTTCCCCCATTACCTCCTTGGAACAGTCCTTAGAGATTTCTGAAAGACTGTCTCCCAGGTTATAATCCTTAGGTTGGTTTGAATAAACTTTTCCATTTCTCTCTTACATTGACTATTGATTAATTTTTTGGTACACAAGTACTAAGGATGTAATGTACAATGTGATGAGTGTGGTTAACTCTGCTGTATGGTATATTTGAAAGTTATTAAAAGAGTAGAACCTAAGAGTTCTCATCACAAGGTAAAACACATTTTTTCTTTTCCTTTTTTGTATCTATATGAGATGATGGATGTTAACTAAACTTTTTGTGGCAATCACTTTATAATATATATAAATCAAATCATTGTATTGTACATCTTAAAATTATACAGTGTTGTATGGCAATTATATCTCAATAAAACTGGAAAAATTACATTCACCTGAATTAGAACTCAAAAAAAGAAAGAAAATTGTTAAATTTACTACCTAAAAATAATCTGGAGATCAAATTCTTTTGTATTTGACTTTTGAAATATGATATAAATGTTAGGGCCATCTAAATTTGGGAGAGGTATGACATTCTTTGGTAGTTTCACTATTCCCAGTTGTGGAAATCAATTCAGATGACAAAGAGCACTTGAGAACAGTGCACAGATCTTTATTCTAACAAATTCCAGCCCGTGCAGCTTTCCATATGATGATAGCAACTATATTCCAGCCATACTGATGGAAACCTCTACAGATAAGGATGTTGTCAACAGACTATTGCTATTTTAAAACATTCAGCACTTCTAAAAAACATTATCAGCAGTTGTTGTTAGCTTAGTTTTTCATTGTCTTGTTCCTTTTGTAACCCCCAGTTTAGGACCCAGTGTAATTCAGGGTAGTAGCATGCTTATAATAAACCTTGGATCTTCCTTCACAGGAAAAAAGGATTGCTTTCCCAGCTTTCCTCAAATAATAAGTTACTCCGAGGGTTATGAATAGGAAGTGATCCCTTAAGGGTTATAGCTGTCATATTGAAAGTCTGAAGCAAAATCTGAAGGTCATTTTAAAATGTATTCACTGGGAAGAAAGGGGGGAATCCGTTTTTTTTAAAGAAATCTTGCTCTTTTAAAAACAAATTTAGTGAATCAACCATGGTAGCAGAATACTGCCAGAGGAAACTTTTCTATCTCGAAATCAATGGTGTCCATCAAAGAAACCAGAGAAGGTATCCACTGAGGACATTTAGGCAAGAATATAAAGGAATACTTGATGTTTTAAAGATATGTATACCTATTGTTAAACTTAAAATTTTAACCTATGTAAAATATTATGTTTCATTAAAGCATATTGACATCCCTGAAGAATGGCCCATCTTGCTTGGTGAAGTGTTCTGGAGATTTTTCTTTGAAAACATTTCTTCATTCACATAATCTTTATTTGAATTGTATTAAAAGTTGAAGTTGTCCAACTGAAAAAAAATAACAGCCCAAAATTATTGCTATCAGCAAAAGTTTAAAGAAAAACAATGCATGTTGAAATTACAGGTCCAATGTAATTTTCTCAACCAGTAGAAACAATTTACCCTCAGAATTCATGATTACTCCTTAGTCATTCTTTACTGCCCAACAATTTAAGTTTATGCTAGTTAGGAGCATGTTTGTTTGTTTGCTGTTGTTTCTTTTAAAGTGGAGATATGTACAAATAAAATACATGTAAATGCTTAAGACATATTAAATAGCTTAAATGGAGGTAATATCAACATATGTTATCAAATGTATTATCAACATATGATACCAAATTTAGTATTACATTTCATTTTAAGAGCAAAGGGAATAATTCTTTATTTATTGCATATATGTAATCCCCTGCAAAAATCACATAACACATCAAAGAAATGAAAAACATAGCAAAAAAGTATCTATAGCTACAGATATATATATCTGTTACATTCCAAATCTTTTATTATCTCTGATTTTTATAAAAGAAAGTAGCATTTGATATCTCCATGGTTTGCAGCTATTGACACATATCTAAATATCAAATACAATAAAACCTTGGATTGCAAGTAACTTGTTCTGGGAGTGTTCTGCAAGACGAGCAAACATTTTCAATAAATTTTAACTTGATAAACGAGCAATGGCTTGTAATATGAGTAGTATGTGACACCGAATGTCACATGATCAAAACTGAGCCAATGGTTCTTCTCTCTCTCCCTGCATGGAGGATCATGGCCAGGAGCTGACCATCCATGAACTGATGGATCTGCATTGCGAGCGATAGCAAGAGGTTATGGAGGCGAACTCATCTGCAGAGGAGGAAAAAAAGGCGGAGGAATCCCTCACTTCAAATGAGATTAGAGAGATGTGTAAAATGTGGGAAACAGTGCAAAATTTTGTAGAAAAGCACCACCCGAATAAGGCTGTAGCAGTGTGAGAAATGAATCTATTTACAACAACGCAATGTCACATTTCCGCGAAATCCTCAAAAGGAAGCAAAAGCAAGTATCATCGGATAAGTTCCTTGTTAAAGTTGCACAAAGAGAAAAAGAGTCCATTGAGCCAATAGATAGCAGTGATTCCATTAGTGTTAGTGAAAGTCATCCTACACAATAACCCTCCTCTCTCTTGTCTCCTTTACACCAGCCATGAAGGTTTTAAAAGGTAAGTGCAGGTTAATTTGTTTACTTATCTTTATATTTTGTATTTTCTTTATTATTTTGTATTATATTACAGTATTGTAATCATTTTTAAATGAATATATTTGGGTTGTGGAATGAATCATCTAAGTTTCCATTATTTCTTATGGGGAAATTCACTTTGATATACAAGTGCTTTGGCTTACAAGCATGTTTCTGGAATGAATTATGCTCGCAAGCCAAGGTTTTACTGTATATGCAATAAGACTTTATCAGATAGCAATGACTCAAGGACATGGCAACAACTGCTTATGAAATGTATTGTACATTTCAACTGAGGTGCTCAAGAGGATTGTAGGGGCACATGTTCATCTGTTATGTAAATGAAAATCTCTCTCTATTTCTTGAGTTAATCAATGCATTAAGGGGGCTATAGACTTTATGATTCATTGGCAGTGATATACTGAAATATTCTACACAGTTAGCTGACTTTATGAGGTTTAATTCTCAGTTCAGAAGCTAACAGTAATAACTTTGGCACATATACTAAATTAGCATAAATGCTCATGGTAGCAGCACTAATGTAAAAGTGGCAGTGATGCATACCAGACTACTAAAAGTCAGGAACAAGAGAGGCTGAATAAGGAAAAGAGAAACCTATAGGACCTTAATGCAATATTCACACTTTCCAAATGCAAACACTAATTTACTCCTTAATCTATATAGCAGGCCATGAATAGTAAAGAATCTACGTAATACACCAATTCTGTTTCAAAAATTTTATGTTGGGAGAAAAAAGGCCACATTAATAAGATGGAAGTGCTGGTTTATTATAGTCAGTAATGGTAGTGAGCTATGCATAACTTTGCCCAGGGCACTACTATGACTGCCAGGAACAAAAAATTAGCAACTGAATTTCTCTGAACAGCTATCATTTACTATAATACTTAACCAAAATATTGCCTTAATTTTACTGCAACACAGAACTTTCTATAACAATCTGTGAAAACTTGGAAATACCCATTTTATTTTCCAAAGAAAAGAATAGACTTTTTAAAGTTTCTCAATTATTAGTTCCTTGGGACGTTAACTGCAAAGATGACACAGATATTTCTGAATTGTTTTGTGTTAAAAATCAAGAATACTTAGGTGTTATGGAAATCATATTACCTACTCTGGATGTATTTAGGGAATTCCTATCACCTACTCTGTACCTTTGTGTCCAAGAAACTTAATAAGCATAATTTATGAATTACTCTAGAATAAAGTCATTGACCTCAGAGATAATCCTCTGATTCTCCATGAATCAGATACTGAATGAACGCAGAGTATGAGGATGGGACTTTTCCAAGGCCAACTGATTAAGTCATGATAAAGAAGTAAGTATGAGAAGGAAAGAGTTATATAGTACACAAAGGGCTATAGAGTGTACATAGGGATAAAGTGTAGAACGAAATAGGCTGATGAAAAGGGTGAACAAGTCTTTAGTGGAAAATACAAGCTACACCAGAATGTTTATGGATAAACAAGTTGAAGATTTTTATAAAAAAAAATAGACTCAAATATTGCTAATGTCAACATTTATTATGAACTTGCTATTTACCAGGTCCTATCCTCAGCATTATATATACAAAAATATATAACCCGATGATGTTAATATTATTTTATCTCTGCTTTACAGATGAAGAAACTGAGGCAACAGACTTACCAAAGATCACACAGTTAATAATGTTAGAGATGGGATTCAAATACAGTTAAGTTTGCCTTGAGAGCTTTCACTCCTAATGCATGTAGGATGTAGCAGAATGAAGGTATTTATGTGTAACTATCCCACATAAAGGAAAGATGAGCAAAAATAAGAATGCTTGTGGGACTAGAGATTAAAGTCTAGAGTTGGAATATGTGAATTTTCCATAAGCAGAAACGAAGAACAAAAATGATCATGAGGGTAGAATTACAGATTAGAGTCTGGAATTGGAAACACTGTAAAATAAAAGTGACTAAAGAGATATCATATTTAATGTTTATAACAGCCTTGTGGATTAGGTACTGTTAATAGCCCCACATGAGGGAATGGAGGCTCAAGGTGGTTAAGTAAATTGGTCACATGGCAAGTAAGTGTTAGAGCTGGAATTGGACCTAGATCTGATTATGCTCTAAGAGATTATTTTTCATCACTTCTGTATACATTCTTAAAAGTACAGAGTGGTTAATATCACACCTTTCTGATATAAAGCATACTACGTGTTTTAAACCATGGGACTTCAAGTGATTTCAGCTTTGCTAACAACCTGTTTTCCTATGGATCATTTCCTTCCATTGGAGGGAGGTATTTTTAAAGTTATATTGAAGTTCACCTGTTTAAAGTGTACAATTCAGTGGTTTTTTGAGTTTTGTGACCATCATCGTAAACTGATTTTAGGATATTTTCCTCATCCCCCAAAGAAACCTCAAACCCATTAGTAGTCACTCCACCTCTCCTCCCTCCCAAATCCTAAGCAAACTCTAATCTTTTCTGTCTGTGTGTATTTCAGTATTTTGGACATTTCATGTCCTTCCCTTGACCTTGGGATTTTTAAAAACCCATTCTTCTTCAAAGGATTTCTCTTAGTTTCTATATTCTATTTGGGATATCTTACAGCACCTTGAAGAAGCTGAGGCAGACAGAACTACTTTAGGAGAAAACCAATTTCCACATAGGTTATGTAGTTTTATTTTCAAATAGATGTAAGAGAAGTGACAAGATAATGTTGTGGAAAAAGCCATATTGTCAAACAAGTAGCATCTGTTGCCTGTTATCAGGAGTAGAAGTCTGAGCACTTCTGCCAACTGAATCTTGATATCAGAGTCTCCAAGGAAAACAACACAGCCAAGCACTGGGTGGAAAAATGTTTTACTCACATAGAGAAGAGGCAAAAGAAGATTAACTTCAGCAGTGGACATACTCTCCCGTGACCAGCAAGTCCCTCTCTGTAGCAGGCATAGGGCAGCTGGCTTGCATGCATCCATCTTGTGCTGCAGCAGAAGGACCCTGTCACCTCTCAAAATGGGACAAATATAACAGGGGGATTGGCCAGGTGCCATATGGTGCACACACTTAAGCCTAACAAAGGAGTACACCTTGAGTATGAAACAGGGAAAGATATTCCCACACAAGGTGATAGGTCCAGCACAGGCTGTGACAACTTATCTCTTAGTAAGGAAGTGTTCCCAGACCAAGGCCCATTCTTATGAGACCAAGTGGGGGTCAAAATACTGTGCATATGAGGCTGCTTTTTCCCAACACATATCCATAAAACCTAGGTCTAGCCCCTATTCTTTTACTTAATAATTTTGTTCAGGTAATAAACATTTGTTGAAATGTACCAAGTACAAGGTGTGTGTGTGTGTGTGTGTGTGTGTGTGTGTGTGTGTGTGTGTGTGAATGCAAATGTGAATCAAAAAAATCTCTTTTCAAAGTGTTTATAATCAAGTAAATGGACTCAATATTAAAAAAAAGTAAAAGATAGAAATATGCATGCACTGTTTTGAAAGGACAAATAAGATGCATTTAGTTTAACATTTGAAGGTGGGAAGAATGTTAAATCAAACATTATTAGCAGAAATGATGATTCCCTGTATAATCTCTAGGATGCCACTTTACCTCTTAACAAATTTGGGCTTTACTTTTTTAAAGATGAGATGCTTAGAAAAACGATCATCAAGATCTCTTTCAGATTCTAGATATATGAGTTAGCATACAGTATTTGTCTTTTTCTGGCTCACTTTGCTCTGTATGACAGACTCTAGGTCCATCCACCTCATTACAAATAACTCAATTTCATAAATGGTACTGATGAACCCAGTGACAGGGCAAGAACAGAGATACAGTTGTAGAGAATGGACTTGAGGACACGGGGTGGGGGGCGAGGAGGAAGCTGGGACCAAGCGAGAGAGTAGTATTTACATATATACACTACCAAATGTAAAACAGATAGCTAGTGGGAAACTGCTGCATAAAAAGGGGAGATCAACTTGATGATGGGCGATGATTTAGAGCAATGGGATAGGGAGGGTGGGAGGGAATCGTGGGAGGGAGGGGATATGGGGATGTATGTATAAAAACAGATGATTCACTTTGTTGTACAGCAAAAACTGGCAAAACAGTGTAAAGCAATTATATTCCAATAAAGAGCTTTAAAATGTGAAGAAAAAAAAAGAATTGCAAGACTAATAAAAGTAATAAGCCAAACAAACAAACAAAAAAAGATCTCTTTCAGTTCAATAATTCTGAGTGAGGGGAAGGAATATTCGTATCCACATCCTTCACTCCCAACAACAATAAGAAAAACAAAATAGAAAGCAACCAACAAAAATTACTTACTTAGAATGCATTTGGGCTTAAGGGATTTGAGATGAAATATTTTAATTAATTAGGCCTTCTTCAGATTACTTCTGTCATGCATTCATTCATTCACGCAACAGTCTTAAGTACTTAATATTACCGGGTGCTATTCCAACTGCTGGTGTTACAAACTGACAAAATTGAACAAATTGACAAAAACTAGATAATTTTCCTACTTTGATATTTTTCAACTTTGTGTATCTTTCAATAAATTCAGGTATATTTCATATATTATAGTCTTCAGTTTTCTAGTGTTCCAGTTTTCTCATGCTTGGAAAAATTATAAGCATACTTGTATTTGCTTCACAGAAATATGAGGGTTTTAACTTATACTAAATTAATCATCAATGACACTCACTTGAGAATTTATAACAGCCTCTCTAGTTCATCAGCTGCTCTACTGACTCCACATAAACAAATGTGTAAGAATTATTTCTATACTCAGCTTTATTTTATTTTGATACTGTTTGTGTTCTAGATAATAGTCTACAAATCTAAGAGGAAGATTTCTAGAGGTGCTTTATCAAGAAGTAATTTAGGAGGTGATAGAAATTTCCATGGCTCCATGGAAATTCCTAAATGGGTATTACAGTATTATAGTCTCTAACCATTTAGGAACTATATATATATAATTAGTCTGTCTTATTCAGGAAAGCACCACATTAGTTCTTTGGAGGCAGTGTTGCTTAGTGGTTAAAGACATTGAATTTATAGTCAGATGGGCAAGGGTTATTTCCATCATAGCCCCTTAATAATATTTTGACTACCTTTGGGCAAATAAATTTTCTTTTTTGAACAATTATTTCACAGGGTTGTTTTGAAGATTAAATGGCATAATGTATATAAACCACTTAGTATAGAAACTGACACATATTAAAACTTAAAAACCATATTAAAATAGAATGGGAGCTAATATTACTATAAGGCAATAAGGGTATAACTGTGACATTTAAAAGAAAGGCTATATTGTTTTTTTCCTATACAAATCTCATGAGATGTTCAATGCATAACTGACCTATGGTCAAAGACATTTGGGAAATTTTGAACTGTATATCTGTATAAGATTCATAAAGTATATTTTAGTATATTAAAACTTCTACAAACTCCTATGGTAAAGAATCCAGTTTAATATTTTAATAGAGCATTTCTTAAACGTATATGAACAAGACATTGGAAAAATACACTGGATAATACTGGGCACAGTGTAAGATTGTGATGAATTTACTATAAAATAAAACATGTAAGAGAGCTTACCATATGACCTAATAAAGTATTTTTTACTATCACATAAAAGAGAGGGTACTAAGAAAATGATTTTTGTGTATTCAAGCTTTCATGTTAATGTCATGATCATTACATTAGTTTCCAATATAGCCTAGTGTCAAGTATGTAAAGAGACATATGATGCTAATTTTATTTTTCTAAGTCATCCTCTTTTGTCTCACTTGCAGTACATTAGTGTGAAAATCAAGTAAGGGGAAAGAGGGATTACAGCTTTTATGGACATGTATTAAAAGTTCGTGGCAGATAATTTTTTTTAATTTTATTGAAGTATAGTTAATTTACAATGTTGTGTTAATTTCTGCTGTACAGCAAAGTGACTGATATATATATATATATATTTTTTTCATATTCTTTTCCATTATGGTTTATCACAGGATATTGGATATTGTTCCCTGTGCTATACACTAGGACCTTATTGTTTATCCATTCTATATATAATAGTTTGTATCTACTAATCCCAAGCTCCCAGTCCTTCCCTTCCCCACTTGCCCACCCCCTTGGTAACCATAAGTCTGTTCTCTATGTCTATGAGTCTGTTTCTGTTTTGTTAATAAGTTCATTTGTGGCATATTTTAGATTCCACATAGAAGTGATGTCATATGGCATTTGTCTTTCTCTTTCTAACTTACTTCACTTACTATGATAATCTGTAGGTCCATCCATGATGCTGCAAATGGCATTATTTCATTTTTTTAATGGCTGAGTAATATTCCACTGTATATATGTATCACATCTTCATTATCCATTCATCTGCCAATGGACATTTGAGTTGTTTCCATCTTGGCTACTGTAAATAGTGCTGCTGTGAACATAGAGGTGAATGTATCTTTTTGAATTATAATTTTATCTGGGCATATGCCCAGGAGTGGGATTGCTGGGTCATATGGAAACTCTATTTTTAGTTTTCTGAGGAAACTCCATACTGTTTTCCATAGTGGCTGGCTGTACCAATTTACATTCCCACCAGCATTGTAAGAGGGTTCATTTTGTTTTTGATTCTAAACTTTTTATGTTGAAATTATTTTAGTTATATAGATGAATTACAAAGAAAATACAGGGTTCCCACACACCCTTGATCCAGCTTCATATAATGTTATGTCTTAAATTACCATTGTATATTTTTCAAAACTAAGAAACTGACCTTGTTAAATTATTATTATTTACTGATCTCCAGACTTTATTTATATTCACCAGTGTTGCTACTAGTTTTTTATTTTCCTTTCCAGGATCCAATCCGAGGTACTACATTGCATATAGTCATCATTCTCCTTGTTCTCTTTTAATCTTTGACAGTTCCTCACACTTATCTTGTTTTTCATGATCTTGACACATTTGAAGATTACTGGTTAGTTATTTGTAAAGCATTCCTCAATTTGTGTTTGTCTGATTTTTTTTCATATGAGACCAAGGTTATATATCTTCAGGAAGGATACCACAGAGATAAAGTACCTTTCTTATCACATTATATGAAGTGTTACATGGTATCAACAAGACATTATTGTTGATATTGACTTTCATCACTTCTTCAAGGTGGTAACCACCAAGTTAGTACTTTATTAGTAAAGTAACTGTTTTCTTTCATCCCATACTTTACTCTTTAGAATGAGTCACCGAGTACAGCCCATACACAAGAAGAGGGGAATTAAGCTTCATTCTTGAAAAAAAGAGTATCAAAGAATTTGTGGACTTAGGTTAATATCCACCACAATAATTATTAAAAGTTGAGGGGAAAATTTTTCAAGGCTATGCAAATGTCTTGTTTCCCCTTAAATTTTCACCCATTAGTTTTAGCATCCCTCTGCAGCAAGTATTACTTTGGTGTTTTATTATTTTCTATTTTTTTCATTGTTTCCACATTTATTAACTGGTATTCTTTGATGAGGAAGTTTTGTCCTTTCTCCCATAATTATTTATTTATTCAGTTATTTATTTATATTAATATTGACTCGTATATTTATTTTATTCTTTGATTTACAATCCAACACTAACTTTGTTTTGCTGCTCAAAACTCTTCAGCTTTGGCCATTGGGAATTCCTTCAAGTTGGTTCCATTTGTCCCTTTGACAGGCCCCATTCTTTTTTTAAGAAATTCTTTAATTTCTGGTACTATAAGATTATAATCTTATATTTTATTTTCCTCAGCCATTTGTCCAAGACTGATCATTTAAAAATCATTTTTTGATTGTTATACCAAGAGTAAGAAAAGTATTTCTGTAAATAGTCAGCTAGTAAATATTTTAGGCTTTGTGAACCATGTAATCTCTGTCATAACTACTTAACTCTGTTATGGTGGCAGAAAAGCATGCTGCATCACAATAACCTTTTATTTACAAAAACAACTGGCAGACCAGTTTTGGTCCCTGGGTCATAGTTTGCCTATTCTTGGTTTAGATACCAGAAAGTCTAAAGTCAAAGTGGAAAAGACAGTGACCCAAGAGATATATTGAAAATTAGGTAAGTTTTATTTTAAAATTAGTTTGAGTCTTGAAACTAGTCAAAAGAACCTATCTATTTTTAAAAATTGTACCTAGAGAGTAATGCCAACAAGATGGTAGAATAGGAGGTCCCTAGCTTGCATTCCCACATGGAAACAATGATCTGGTAACCATCCATGGACAAAAGTGCCTTTGTGGGAGTTTTCAAATCTAGGAAAGATATTACAAATTTTGGTAAAATCCAAGACTGAGGAGAGCCACTCTGAGAAGGCAGTCCTGCACTTTATAGTGGAAAGCTTTGTCAAACATGGTCTCAGCTGCATGGTCTCTCAAGGTGCAGATTGAAAGCACCTCCATCACTAAGAACTGGGCTATAGCCCACCTTGGCTACAGTCCTGCAGCCAATCCTGTCCACCAAGGGACATAGGAAGAGCCACACACATCTGTGCCCTCTGTAATAGGCCTGCCTACCGCAGACCTGACTGCAGATTTTGAAGCAGCTCTGTGAACCAGCCCTGGTTCTGATGTGCTATGGTCAGGAGTCAGTCCTGCATGCCCAAAGACCCGGCAGAAGGCACACCTTTCCATGCCCTTCAGTAAGAGGCCCTGTGACCCAGTCCCAACCCCACTCTACTGCACTCCAGAACCAGTCCTACCCATTCAGGGACCCACCCAGAGACTTGCTGGGAGCCCACTCAGGGAACTAGTGGAAACCACACACATCTGAGGCCCTAGTAGTGGGTCCATCACATGTGGACTCAATTGTGAATCCAGAAATGGCCCCATGATATAGCTCCAGCAATGTTAGACTGTGATCCCAGAAGCAGTTTTGTCCACTGGGACCTGGCACTACACCCACACGCTGCCTAGGTAATAGACCTGCAAATCATGTATCCAACTGCAGAGCTGACAGCAGACATGTCACCTGGCTTCAGCCACAATTCCATGTGTCCAGGAACTTGGCAGCAGAAAGTCTTTACCTGCCAAAGATATGAAAAGGTATTCGCTATTTCATTTGCACAGACACCAACCCGAGGCCGCACAGATCACAAAGAATCAAGCAAACATAACACCACCAAAAGAAACTAATAAAAATCCAATACTAGATGGCAGAGAAATGGAGATCTATGAGTTTCTTGATAAAGAATTCAAAATAATTGTTTTAAGGTAGTTCAATCAGCTACAAGAAAACACAGGTAGAAAGCTCAATGAAATAAGGAAAACAGTGCATGAACAAAATATGAAGTTCAAAAAATATATAGAAATCATAATAATAAAGAACAAAACAGAGATTCTGGAGCTGAAGAAAACAATAAATGAAATGAAAAATGCAATAGAAAACTTCAGTATCAGACTCAGTCAAGCAGAGGAAATAATTTGCAAACTTGAAGAGAGATCATTTGAACTTACTTAGAGGAGAAAAAAGAAAAAATGACAAAGAGTGAAGAAAGCCTACAGGATTTATGCGGCACTGGCAAGAGAATCAATATAAACATTATGGGACTCTCAGAAGAAGAAACAGAGAAAGGGTCAGAAAACTCATTTAAAGAAATAATGGCTAAAAACTTCTCAAATCTTGGGAAGGATATAGATATCCAGATTCATGAAGGTCAAAAGTACCCAAAAAGGATCAACACAAAGAAGACTATGAGGCATATTATAATCAAATTATCAAAAGTTAAAGACAAAGGGAGAAATTTGAAAGCAGAAAAACAAAAGTGACTCATCACATATAAGGAAACCTCCATAAGGCTATCTGAATTTCTCAGCAGAAATCTTGAAGGCCAGAAGAGAGTGGGATGACGTACAAAGTGTTGAAAGAAAAGATCCTGCCAGGCAAGAATACTCTACCCAGCAAAGCTGTTCTTCAGAAATGAAGGAGAAATAAAGACTTTCTCAAACAAACAAAACCGGAATTGTTCATCACCATTAGAGCTGCCCTGCTAAAGAATTTTTTCAAGTTAAATATAAGAATGCTAATTAGTAACATGAAAACATATGAAAGTATAAAACTCATTGATAAAGATAAGTATACAGTCAAATTCAGACTATTTTAATACTGTAGTGGTGGTGCATAAATCACCTTTAACTCAACTATAAAAGACCAAAGTATTAATAATAATTTGACATACAATACTTTGTTAATGTATACACAACATAAAAAGATCTAAATTATGATACTTATAATAACATAAAATGTAGAAGAAGAAGTAAAATTGTTATCATCTTAAAATACACTGTTATAAGGTGTTTTACATAAGCCTCATGGTAACCACAAGAGGAAAGAAAAAAAAATTCAAGCAGATATACGAAAGACAAAGAGGAAGGAATCACATTATACCATTACAAAAAAATCATTAAATCACAAAGGAAGACAGCAAGAAAGAAAGTTATAAACAAAAGAGTAACAGAACAGTCAGAAAACAGTTAACAAAATGCAGGAGTAAGTCATTACCTACCAATAATTACCTTAAGCATATATGGATTAAATCCCCCAATTAAAACACATAGAATGGCTGAATGGATTGAAAAAAAAGAGATCCAACAATATTCTGCATACAAAAGATTCTCTGTATTTAAAGACAAATATCAGGTGAAAGTGAAAGGATGGAAAAAGATATCCCATGCAAATGGTAATCAAAAGAGAGTAGGGGCTACTATACTTGCAAGATACAAAGAGGGTCTTTAAATAAGGACAAAAGGGTCAATTCAACAGGAATATCTAACAATTATAAATATATATATAAACTTAACATCAAAGCTACCTAAATATATAATGTAAATATTGACAGATCTAAAGGAAGAAACAACAGTATAATAATAACAGGAGACTTCAATATCCCACACTCTCTATAATGGATAGAATCTCCAGACAGAAAATCAATAAGGAAACAACAGAACTGAACACTACTATAGACTAAATGGACCTAACAGATACATACAATACTTTCCACCCAACAGCAGAAGTATATAAATTCTTTTCAAGTCCACAAGAAACATTCCCCAGAGTAGAGCATATGTTATGTTGAAAAACAAGTCTTAAATTAAAGGATATTGAAATCAAAACAAATATCTTTTTGGACCACAATGTAATGAAACTGGAAATCAGTAACAGTAAGAAAATGGGGAAATTTACAAAAACTATTGGATCAAAGAGAAAATCAAAAGAGAATTTTGAAAATATCCCAAGACAAATGAAAATACACTATGCCAAAGAAGACTTAAATTATACAAAATATAGGAATCTACTTTATGAAAAGAAAATAGAATTATAAAGTTGGAGAAGATCATAAGGCATGAGGTACAATTCTTCACTGAATGAATGCCTCACAGCAACTCTGAAAGGGAAGTAAGAAGTGAACATTTATTGAGTCCTATGTGGGTGCAGTATTCATTTCAAAATATGTCACCCAATATCATTAGCTATTTCTCCAGACTTTGTGTCCTACCCAGATTTAATAATAATGTGCTGCATGTCTTCATTCAAGTTAATGATACACATATTCTATAAGACTGATAACCTAGTTCTAGAAATATCCCTCTAGTCTGGTATGGATCTATTTATCTTTGCATATAGTTATTTTAACAGCAGTGGCTAATGTCAAGCAGTTATTGTGTAATGGTAAAGTACATAGGTGCTAAAGTCAGACTTTCAGGGTTCAAGTCTTGGCTGTATCACTTACCACCAATACGAACATGTGCAAGTAGTTTGTTAATTTTGTACCTCAGTTTCTTCATCTGTAAAATTGCAATGAGTAATACCTATTTCATAGAGATATGAGAATTAAATGAAATAATGAAACACATGTACAGCAAATATATTGGCAAACAATTGAGCCCCCAATACATGTTAGCTATTGTTATTTATAATGAAGCCCATGTTTATCAGTCTTGCCTATACAAAGTTCATGATTATCATTGTCAGATGCCTTATAGATGCCTTAATTAATTATGTGTATCAGTTAAAGGGATCTTTCAGTTTAATAAATAGACATGAACTCTGATTTTCTTGAACAAACAGAGACTTTACTGGGAGGAAATGAGCTGGATCACATACATAAAGAAAAAACTGACAAACTGGTTTCAGAAACACTGGAATCAGAACATTTCCAGGGTTTCAGTTTGTAGATGAATAGCTCCTATTCCCCCATTTTATGTTCCTCCACTTTGGATTCAAATTCAAAAAGACAAAGAGAATATGATGGGTTTGGTTAGGTTGCTTGCCTATCCCTGAGCCAGGTAGGATGAAGCACACTGGTGGTCCCATCTAGCCTGCATGCAATAATGAAATTGCAACTACCAAAGGAAAGAGAGAGTAATACTGGGCAAACAAAACAACAGATGTCCGGTACAGTGTGTCTAAGATATTTTTCTCATTTGACGGTCACTTTAAAAACTGGAAATGTTTTGAATTTGACATGACAATAAGATTGATTTGATATGATAAGTGTAAAATGGAAAATCTGTCTTTGCCAATATTAAGTACACAAAGTTGAGCAGTGAGGAGGCTTGGAGGAATTTAAGCTCAGGGTAGTCTTTTTTTTTTTTTTAATCCCTTTATTGGAATATAATTGCTTTACATTGTTGTGCCACTTTTTGCTGTACAGCAAAGTGAATCAGCTGCATCTACACATATATCTCCATATCCCCTCCCTCCTGCAACTCCTTCCTGCCTTCCCTATCCCAGCCCTCTAAGTCATCACCCATCATCAAGTTGTTTTCCCTGTGTTATGCAGCAGCTTCCCACTAGCTATCTATTTTACATTTGGTAGTGTATAGATGTCAATGCTACTCTCTCACTTCATCCCAGCTTCCCCTTCAAGGGCAGTCTTGATTAAAGGTTACCTACATTTATTTATTAACTCACAGATTATATGATTATTTAAAGATTATGAAACATATATCTTTTTAATAATGATGTTTTATAGAATTTTCTCTCTTGAAAAATACATAATAATCCTCTGAAGCATGAAAGCATGATTTCAGTTTTCTTTTCCTTTCATCTTCTTACACTCTTACACTTTATTATTTACCTAGCCTTGGATTACTTCACAATCCATTTCCCATGTCAGATCTGAGGATCTTGAGAACACAGAGAATAGGGTAAGAGTATAAAATTAAGATCTGTAGAAAGTAGTGGATTAGAATGAATTTGTTGCTGCCCACAAAGAAATTTTATGGCTTATTGAACACAGGATATTATTTAAATTGATAGTCTAATTTGTGTTAAAACACACACACACACACACACACACACACACACACAAGAGATAGAGAAGGAGAGAGTAGGTATTGAGTGCTTTCTATGCAGAAGATTCAGTGCTAGGAGCTTGGGAGTTGTCATGCAAGAATAAAATTTGAAGAACAGATATTTTGTTTTTGTTTAATACTCTAACTTAGACCCTCACTATGTAGTTCTTTGACAAAATTTTATCATTTTGTAACTGCTACAAATGATGAGTTATACTAAACTCTCTTCCATAGGAGTTTTTGATTACAAGCTTTCAAATACCTTTCATTTTAACTGCATTATATTTGTACATGAAATTTAATGAAAAGAGTATAATTTTTGGTGCCAGCCAGTCCTAGTATTCGGCTTTCCTGTTAGATTGTGAGTTACTTAGCCTCTAACCTGCACACGTGCAACATGAAAATAACAGTTCCTCTCTCATAGGGTTATTGTGAGGATTGAAGCATATATTGTATGTAAAGTTCCAAACACAGGGCTTGACACAGTAAAGGAAATCACTAAATTTATTTCCCTAAGAAAAGTAGATTCTGGGCATTGAATAGTTAATAAACAAATGAATCTTCAGACAACAGTTGATATATTCTTTCAATCTTAACTGTCCAATCATTGTAGTGTTGTTTCCATTATCCTAATAAAAGTAGCAAAGTCATTTGAAAATAGCCAAGAAAACTACTTTTAACAGAACTCTGAATCTAAGTACTTTTTTGAATGTGAAGAGGTTTTCTATTTAGCTCATGTGGGACAGGAAGATGCTTGTAAAAACAAAGTGAGAGAGTAGCATTGACATATATACACTACCAAACGTAAAATAGGTGGCCAGTGGGAAGCAACTGCATAACACAGGGGGATCAACTCAATGACTGGTGATGACCTAGAGTGGTGGGATAGATAGGGAGGGTACGAGGGAGGCCTAAGAGGGAGGGGATATGGGGATATAGGTATAAATACAGCTGATTCACTTTGCTGTACAGTGGAAACTAGCACAACAGTGTAAAGCAATTATACTCCAATAAAGATCTGAAAAAAAGAAAACAAATTTCAATCTTCCATAGCAGTTATTGATAACACTTTTGGTTGTAATGGGAATTTATTTTTCCAATTTTTAAAAAGTAAAGCATGTTGATTCTTTTTTTTCTTACCTTTATCATACACATTCACAGACCCTATCCTCTATACACTGATTCCTGCATTTATTGTCTGTCTTTAAACATATTTAATATTTTCTCTTCAAATGTTTCTATTAAAGGTTCTCAAAATTCTGTATAAATGCTCCACAATATAATGGTAAGTTAATCTTTTAAAATGTCTCTAGCCTGCATGTTATGAGCATGAATGAGAATGACAGTGCTGTGTTTCCAGATGCAGGAGGCTTACAGGTGTTTTTGTTTTTTTAATAGCAGAAAGAAAATATTGATTAGGTTTGTAGTGTATGCCAGCTCCAGAAATTAACCAGACTTAATTTGTTTCTTTCACAAATCTCATAATGTTCAGAAACCAGTTAATGTTTTAATTCTCACCACATTACCACATAAGAAACATTTCCATTATGTTCTAAGTCACCTGAAAAAAAATGAAAGCATTTGAAATTCATGGAGATACTTATTACAAACCTATTGGATTAGTGTGATAGAATAAATTCATGGTCAGAGCTAATGGTAGTTTCAAGCTTGGGCTTACCACAACTATGCATATGTTATTTTTACTGTTTTTATTCCTCTGTGTGTGTGTGTGTGTGCACATGCACATGTGTGCTTTCAGGAATTTTGTTCTGTAATTCCAAAGTAGAGAGAAATCATTGAGAACATTAATATATTGTAACACCATTAAATGACAGCACAACTGATCAGTTCCAACTTATTAATGAATTCCATATATAAAAAAATCTCTTTGGTGATGTTTTTAAAAATAAAAAAGAATAAGTTTAAAAAAGTAGACCCTTCAGAGTGTTTCTTCAACTGCACATGTAGTATACAAAACTAAGGAAAGGAAGCAAATGAAAAAGTAGAAAGAAATGTGCCTGACATTCAATATCTCAGTGATAAAATAAAACTTGATTTTATACAATTTATTTTTTAAATATTTTTTTAAGTGTAACTTTTGAAACAATCACAAATTTATAGAAAAATTCACAAGTATACTTCAGGGAATCTTTTTTTTTCTGAATTATTTGAGAATAGATTACCAATGTGATATCCATCAACCCCTAAGACTAGTTTAATTTGTATTTCCTACAAATGAGGACTTTATTCTACATCACCACAGTACAACTATCAAAATCTTATATTCTCCTTGACCAGCCCCAGAATCAGTAATTTCTTTGAGCAGCTCTGGCCCCTTTTAGTGCAAAAATCAGGATCTGAGCACTACATGTGTTCACTGATATTGGGATGTTGCTGTGCCAAAGCTCACCCTCTTACTGAATGAGCTAGAGTATGTATGTGTGTGTGTTAGTGTGTATGCAAAAACAAACAAACAAAGCTTTAGTTGTATATTTATTTGCATGTCTGTCTCTATATTTTTAAAACCATGAGCTTATATTAATATCTTCAATTTCAATCTACACTATTGAGTTTATTCTAGTTTTATTCCTTTCCATATTTTATTTCCATTTTTTCTGACAGGGAAAACATGGCTCCTGTTATGTTTAATATATTTACTTATTTGATCAATTCCTTCTGTGCATAACTAATCTTTTGACTTTGCACCCATTTGCCTTCCCTGTGCAGCTCTCTTACGTAGGTGTCTTTCTCATCTTGCTTGGACCCTAAACTCAAACCAGGCTGCTCCCTGCATGGAAGTCTCCCTCACCCTGCCTGGGCGATGATACCTAGTGCCAGACCACTTCCCTGCATATGCCCTCCTCAGCTGTGAAGATGGAGCCCTCATGAATGGGATTAATGCTCTTACAAAAGTCATGAAGGAGGTTTCTTCCCCTTTCTGCTCTCTCATGTGAGGCTACAAAAAGAAGTCAGCAATCTGCACCCAGGAAGAGGATCCTCACCAGAATTTTACCATGCTGACACCCTAATCTTGGACTTCCAGCCTCCTGAACTGTGAGAGAGAAATCTGCCATTTATAAGCCATCCAGTATATGGTACTTTGTTATAGCAGCCCAAACTGACTAAGATGCCTTTCTTATTTCAGTTGGCTATGACTTTAAACATACTTTATATGCAGGGCTCCTATGGAGATTTATTTCTTACACAACTCTGACACCTTAATTTGGGCCACTGCAGTTTCCATATCTTTCAGCATGATTACCTACCTCACTTTGGCTCATCGAATAGCTTTAAGACTGATTTTTCTGGAAGGAGAGGAGATGGAAAGGGGAAAAATAGGGAAGAAAAAGAGCTAGAATTTAACTTATAAGTTGACTTGGGAAAAAAATGAATGTTTTAAGTTTGTGTCTTTATCTACAAAGTGGTCTTTATCTACATAAAAACATACGCAAGAATATACAATGAAAAATAAGTCCTCCTTCTTTGTCTCAGTTCCATGCTCAGGAAGGAATCATTCTAACCAGTTTTTCTATGTGTGTACACACTTCCAGACATAATATATGAATTTACAAACAAATGCATGTGTGTGTATGTGCATGCATATCAGAATGCATTTAACATATTCAGTTTACAGAAATTTATTTACAATGAATATTCTTTCCTGTACATGAATTATTTTGCACATGTGTATGACTGTGAAATAAAGTATCTGAGTTCTCCTTGGTAGCACGATATGTTACCAAAGTTTTTGGTATTTGACAGTTTTATAGTTGAAATCTCATATCTCACTGTAGTTTAAATTTTATGTCACATATGAGTGATATTGAGCATTTTTTTCTGTTTTGTCTTTGTGTCATTGGTAGTTCTTTTCTGTGTACTATTTGTTAATATGATTTGTCCATTTTTATCATGAGTTTTTTTCCTATTTGAATTGAAAGAGCATTTTATAGATTAAGGAAGTTAGCCTTTGCCACTTGTGATTTGAGTTACAGTATTTTCCCCAGTCTTTTTCCAAGCTTTATATTTAATTTTTCTGCCATAGAAAAATTTCTAATTAACAAAAAAGAGTTGCATATACAATTTTGTCACATTAGCAGCAATTGTGCTGTGTCATCCAGAAATCCATGAAGATCTACTAAACATCTTTGCAATATCCTGTTATAATGAAATAAATCATAGCAAAGTATGTCTGACAATTAATTAATGATGCACATATCATTATCATGCTTCATGGTAATTAAGCCTTAATCATACAGTTCACATAAATGACCTTTTGTATTACTTTTTACAAAATCAGAAAAATTGTCTAAGATAATATTTTCTTATAATTGAATTAGTTTTTCCCTTCTGTAATAAGCATCACTGAGGACTTTTCTCTTATCATTGAACATATTTTCTAATTGACTTGAATCCTATTTTTACTTTCTTTTGAGTCTACAACATGTTCCAAAGGACCCTTGGAAAACCTTTTTTTTATTTTTTTGACTCATCAAGTGAATAAAAAGCTGTGTCAGGAGTTGTACATCTTGAGAAAGTATGATCTCCTCACAGTGTATCATGAGATATTTGCTGAGAAGGAGAAAATGTTCACTGAGGTTTAAGAATACAGATAGGGACTTCCCTGGTGGTGCAGTGGTTAAGAATCTGCTTGCCAATGCAGGGGGACAAGGGTTCAATCCCTGGTCTGGGAAGATCCCACATGCCACAGAGCAACTAAGCCCGTGCATCACAACTACTGAGCTGACATGCCACAACTACTGTAGCTTGAGTGTCTAGAGCCCGTGCTCCACAACAAGAACAGCCATTGCAATGAGAAGCCTGTGCACCACAGCAAAGAGTAGCCCCCATTTGCCACAAGTAAAGAAAGCCTACACACAGCAGTGAAGATCCAATGCAGTCAAAACAAACAAAAAATAAAATAAAATAAAAGTATAAGGGTAAACAAAACAATTTTGAAAAAAACTTAGAGTACTGAGATGACCTGATTTCAAGATTTAGTATAAAGCTTCAATATGGCAGCCAATGTGGTATTGGAAAAAAGGTAAGTAGATCAATGGAATGCATAAGGGATTTCAGACATAGCCTCACACATATATAATCAATTGATTATTAACAAAACTGAAAGTACAGTTCAAAGGAAACAATAGAGAAAGAATAGTCTTTTCAATAAATGGTGCTGGAACTTCCCTGGTGGTCCGGTGGTTAAGACTGTGCTCCCAATGCAGGGGGCCCAGGTTTGATCCCTGGTCAGAGAACTAGATCCCACATACCATCACTAACAGTTCTCATGCGGCAACTAACAACAACAACAACAAAAAATATCCTGCATGTCTCAGTGAAGATCCCCAGTGCCGCAACTAAGACCCAGTGCAGCTAAATAAATACATAAATAAATAGTGCTGGAACAATTGGACAGACATATGCCAAGAAGAAGAGGAAGAGGAAGAAGAAGAAGAGAAGGAGGAAAAGAGGAGCAGGAGGTAAAGGAGGAGGAGGAGGGAAAGAATAAAGAGAAAAAAGAATTGTAGCTCATAAATTTCTCAAACCTTACAGAAAGTGGATCATAGGCCAAAATGGAAAACTTTAACCATAAAACATAAAATATAAAATATAAGAGAATCCATTTGTTACCTTGGCCTTGGGTTAGGTAAATTTTTATTTAGATGACTCAGAAAGCATGATGTATAAAATAAATAAATAATAAGAAATCAAAATTAAAAATTACCATTCCTGATTCTACTCCTGCTGCTTTATCACCTACTTCCTGGTTCAGACAAACTAGACTCTATACTTTGCACTTCTATGCCTTTGTTCACACTGTTCTCTCTGTTTGAAATGACTATTACTCAAAATTTGACCCATTCTTCACAGCATAACTGCTTTTCTGGAGCTCTCCAGGCCCAAGTGATAATCTTACCTCATTTGTGTTTCTATGCCATGTGAATGTATATATAAAAACATATATATGTATTATAAGACATATCAATTTTATTGATTTTATTGGATTAAAAATACTTTGAAGGCAAACATTATATCTTCATATTTTCTTATCCTTAGACCCAACCAAAAGCCTTATACATAATAAATACTTTAAAAATATTAAAATGAATTCTATTACATGGGTAATGTATAAGCACAGATTTGCTTTAGTTCATAAACTATATTAGTCTCTGTAAAATAGAAGCTATGGGAAAACTTTCTATCCTCTGTAATTGGACAGGTCTGATCCATAGTGGAAATTATGCATGGAACATCAGTTGTCATTGGTAACAAATCCAAATGCAACCTGCTCTTCCATATACCATTGTATCTGGACTTTTGGAGCTTTTTTCCTATTGCTATCCATCATGGATTAGCTAATTCACACAAGACCCACATCATTCCTATGCCTAGTCAGGAGAGGAAAAGATCAGAGTAAGTAGCATTAAGGAAAACAAGAATATACTTCCTTAACGGTGTTCTAGAGAGGGAACCTTGAAAAGCTGAAGGTGTAATATGAAAACCTCAGCAATTCTTGGTTCTCATTTTTAGGACATCAATTTACTGCATATTAATTACAGCTTTCTCCTTTGCAAAATACTGTGTGTATTGGATAACTCTGCTCCAGTAGTAATTAGAATGTATTTATAATTTCATCTTAATTAGATGTTTTTAACTAAACAAATAAGAAGAGTAGGACACTTTAGTTATTATATCAGATAGAATTTTGTACTGATGGATGCCTTTGTGTATTTAGGGCCCTTGGAAGAGTATAGGAAGAAAGCAGTGGTCTGGGAATAGTGTTTATAAAGTGACAAAAAACAAAATTTACATTCAGAATTCAAGTATTTTTCCAATTCATATATAAGTGTATGTTTCACTTCATATATGTATATATGCAGAACCCACAACTGTGCTCTCACTGTAGATATATACAGTAGAGATAGATACAGCTATAGACTGCATGGAAAATGGTCTAAATTCACAAGGTTTAATTATGTTTTCCATTTTTATGTATTCATCTTTTATTAATTGAATAGAATTGGACAAAGTGTTTTCCTGAGTTATGGCAGTGCTGATATATTACTTATGACTCTGTGAATATAGTAAGAAATGTTATATTTAATTCCTTATAATTTAGGTATATGATTAAAATTAATGTAATTCCCCACAATCTAATATCTATTATTTTATAGAAATAAATTTGAAACATATATAAACTAAAGTGAGTAGAAATATAAAAAAGAATATGATATTCAGCATATACAAGCTCATTTTTTAATCCTAAGAATATTCTGCACACAACTAAATTTTTTTATAGATTATCTGACAGAGCAGAGTTATAAATTTTAAATACAAGCTGAACCAACTTAAATCAGTACTTCACAATAAAATCAGTACTTCACAGTCAAACTAAATCTCTTTTCTTTTACAGTTTTCCTAGTATTAAAAATAGCAAGACTATAAAATAAAAAGGGATTCAGTTTGATTTGTCAATACCAAGTGGAAAAATAATCTCTTCCCTTTGAAATCAAGTATAGTGAGGTCCTAGAGTGTTTTATATCTTTTCTTTTGCAAGCTATTTTTCTAAAATGTTTAAGACTTTTCAAAGCATCAGTCTATTTTTAGATCTCACCATCTTTTATTGTCATTGTACCTGTAGAGTGTTTCAGCTAAAACAGATTCAGATAATGCTTAGATTACTTTTCAGAATGTGTTCTTATAAGCATAATCTAAGCATAGTTGCTGACTGTAAGCCAGAGGAACAGGGATAATGAAACTGATATCAAATACAAAGTCATTCTGCCAATAACATTTACCTTTACTCAACCACATCTTTTTACCCAAGCTTCTAAGAAGCAAGAAATTTGATATTTAAAGTTTCACTTTCTCTTTCTGATATGCCTGTTCTGTTGTAAACGAGAAGTGAGTCAACTTAAATGAAATGAAAGTGAAAAAGTGTCTGGATACTTAATTAACTTGATAAGCAGATTTTCAGTAGTGGAAATGTGTGCTTTCAAGAGGAAAAAAATTGTGTAACAAACAGAAAGCATATTTTTCTTAATTAATGCATTCCCCCAAATTAAATACAGTATTCTAAAAATGATACAAGACCCTTCATAAATACACATTTATTGAGCACTTACTGGGTACAAGGCACTGTGATAAGCACAGTCTATGGAACTGTTCTGAAAATGCAGGAGCAATACTGAGATGACTTCAGTCACTTTGTGTATAGTCATTCATCCCATTGTTAAAGATGAGTTTATAGCTTTTGAAAATCTACCTTGTATGTCGAAGGCAATTCCAGGCTTCTCCTCAGCTTACTGCTATCCATGTCATCTTTTGAGATTTTTTCCTTGTTCTCTTATCATCCTATTCAAGCAAGTTTTCCCCAACCTAGGCTTCTATTTATTTTACTCCGGGTTCCTGGTCATCTCCTAGAATTGCCCACTTGGCTCTGGAGAGCTTGTCTGCTCACTTGTACCCAAATAAACTTGTCAGAAAAGGAAAGGAGGGAGTAAAAATTATGTTCTAAAACGAACTGTCACTAGAATATATCTCCATCAAGGCCCAGAAGTGCCCCAATAAATATCTGTTGAATGAAAAAAGAAAATCTAGCTTGTTTTTATATTTTTATAAACTCATATTTTATACTTTATTTTAATCTGTTTTTGCTGTGTTGAAGTCACAGTATGACTATCAGGGACTTCAATACATGCCACATTTT
Organism: Hippopotamus amphibius kiboko; assembly: GCF_030028045.1. NCBI lineage: Eukaryota > Metazoa > Chordata > Mammalia > Artiodactyla > Hippopotamidae > Hippopotamus > Hippopotamus amphibius. The sequence continues at coordinate 56,759,850 of NC_080203.1, forward strand.
CTAATCACTTCTCCAATCATAGTTGAAATACTGTTAAGCAAATTTTTAAAAGGTTTGGACAGACACTTCAAAAAACAATATGTGTGACAATATATTCAACTCCATTAGTTATTAGGGAAATGCAAAAGAAAAGCATGACTACACACTCACTGGAATGGCTGAAATTAAAGTGACCGTGCCAAGTTTTGGCAAGAATGTGGACCAACTAAAACTCTCATATATTGCCAGCACCGTTGTGAAATGGTACAACCACTTTGGAAAACAATTTGATAGTTTCTTATAAAATTAAAGATACACTTACTGTATAATCTGGCTATTTTCCTCCTGGGTTTTTATCCAAAAGAAAGGGGAACATATGTCCACAAAAGACTTGTACATGAATATTCATAATAGTTTTATTCATAATAGCCCAAAACTGGAAATGGCTCAGGTATCCTTCAATGTGTGGATGGTTAATGAAACTGTAACACATCCATGTAATGTAATGCTACTTAGCAAGAAAAGAGAAGAACTACTGATACTCACCACAACATGCGTAGATCTTGAAAACACAATGATGAACAAAAAACCAGATACAAAAGAGTATAAACTATGATTCCATTCATGTGGAACTCTAGATGTGGCAAATCTAACCTATAATGACAGAAAGCACTGTTTTCCTGGGACTGATGGTAGAAATTAAGTACAGAGTGGCACAAGGGAACTTTTTGGATGATAGAAATATTACATAACTGGTTTGGAATTGTATTTACAAGAGTATATATATTTTTGAAAAACCCACTGAACTGTGCACTTAAAATGGATGTTTTTTGTTGTATATACATTATTCCTCAATAAATCTGATTTTAAAATAAAAAAACACATTATTAAATATGCCCATTTAGGAGAATGAATGTTTTAAATAAATTGCCTTTAACACAACTGAATTAATTCCTTAAATTAACCTAGGTGGGGTGACCATATAATTTATTATCTAAACAAAGACACTTCTGGGAGTGAAAGGAGGATGCCTCCAGAATAACAAGCATAAACCAAGACTGTTCCGGGCAATATGGTACATATGGTCACTATAAATACAGGTAATTTTGATAATGTGACTAGGTGTCAGTGACATGGTTTCATATACTCGTTATAAACTTTATCTTTCTTCCTTCCATCCTCTCTTGTTCCTTAATCCTACATGCCTCCTAGTTTACCTATTATTCTCTTGTCCTAGGCCATCTTTATGTCATGACAAATAATGTATTTTGATAATTTTCACTGAAATATGAAACTACTATTCTGTCTTTAAACAATTATAAACAGTGCTTCTTTATACATATTCAAATCAGTGCACATTTAGGTTACTTGTGACATGAGTATAGCAGTTAGATAGAATAGTAGCCACAAAGATAAAAGTATAAAGTAATATGCTGCTTAAACATAATATGACACTCTTTGAATTTCATGTCATTTACCTTGATTTTAGCTTAGAGGTGTATAGTTAGCCCATCTTTGATGAGATACTTGAATGTTTATAAAACTTACATAGAAGATTAAGTGCTTTCTTGCCTCTCTAAATGTGCAAAGTCATAGTTACAAGGAACATGATTTTAATATTGTTTTCACCACATAACTTAGTTTTATGAAGTAATTTATATGAAAAAATTTGTTTCTATGGCCATTAGCCCTTTCCACCTCATTCCTGAACTTACTAAAGAAAAGTTTGGAAAACCACCTGTCGGGGTACTTGGAGTGATTACTACTTCTCACCACAAGTTGGTTAGCTGACCTCTTTGGTCCCTTGTAACTTTCAGTTCTATAATTCTGTTAGAAAGGAGAAAGGCAGCTGGGCAAAGCATAGATGTGAAAGATTACCAACAAATAGCCTAAAATATTGTCTTCATTTATATACAGCCTGAATACAAATGCAATTCAAAGCATATTTTCAGTCATGTCATACATGTAAAATTTGATTTACAACTAGAATATTAAATATTAAATGAGAAGTCATACAATACTTGGAGTATTGCACACTTTTGGAGATTCCATGTCTATCTTAATGTAAACTTTGGCCACAGAGACCTCCTTTAGTTGATAAAAGAAAGTTGTTTCTGCGTTTTCGGGAATATATGTGATTCATCACTACGATTTCTTTCAACTATGATTTATGTCACTATTAATGTTTTATTTTGATGAAAGGTTAGAGGTTCTTTTCTATACAATCTAAGGACAATTAAGACACAGAACTTTGAAAAATATAAACATTACTGAATTAATATATTTAATAATACTCTCATTTATCTTATTTTTCAGCAATACATATGGAAAATAAAGTAAAAAAATCTTCTAATTTTTCTCTACTTAGTAATCTGTGAAAACAGTGAATTAATTAATTTATGAATTATGAACTCACTTCTGTTTTTTCTGTTTTAAACCCCAAACTCACATATTTGTGATTTGATTTCTGAACAGTAGGAAATTATCGATATTGCTATGTTATGTTATTCATTATAATGAAATACAGCATCTTACAACTTAGATGACATTCCTCCCCATAATGGAATATTTTTGAAACCTTGATGGTTATAGCAGTAACTTAAATATTATATCACCAGTGTAAGATATGGCTACTCACACAATTTCCAAAGGAACAAAATGCATGGTTAGTATTTTTTTGATCTCTATGGAAATTTCCTCTAAATTCTTTCCCCACACAATGTAGTGTTCTTAGAAAGAAGCTAAAAATCAGGTTGCGTGCATCTGTAGACTTCAACAAAGTAAGCATGACAGGAAAAGAAAAAGTGCTTCTTCCCGTTAAACCCAAGATTACAGAAAATAGCTGCAGTTTACTCTAACATAATATATTTTCTTTTTAAGCCACATATAAAACAACATTGCCATACACAAAAGAAATAATAGTAAGTTTGTATTTTTTAAAATGTATGTCAGGCACACAACTATAAACTCACCTACCATGAACTAAGTATTTTTTCCACATTCTCATAGAACAGCACTGTTCAATATGGAGTAAGTCATCATTTCCTAAAGCATCAAAGTGTCAGGCAACTCTCTATGTACCCATTAGTGTAGGAATATAAATGTATCTGGCTAGGTTTTCCTCTTAACTAATTTTAAAACAGACTGAAAATAGAGGGCAAATGAAAAGAAATTACAGAACAATTTAATCATTAAAGTAATGGAAAAAATAATGTTTGAATAGCATTAGCTACCTAAGCAGCCAACAATTGGTGATAATGAATTTGCACTAGGAAAAAATGAATTAATACATTCATTTTTGTTTCATTTAAAAGACCTTTCTAAGACAATGTTGCCTAGGGGTTATTTCTTCTTTCTTTCTTTTCTTTTCTTTTTTTTTTATTACATGAAAGAATGAACCTATGAGTGTGTCCAGAACTTTGAAGGGTCTGAGATTTTATTCTACTTACTAGCTAATGGGTTATCATACTGCAGCTTCATAGAGTCTGGCAAGAGACACAAGAATTCTGGATCACAAAAAAAAAAAAAAAGGGGGAGCTTTATTACTCATGAGAATAGCATTAACCAGAATGCCAGTGATTGTGCCAGTTCTCTAAGCCTCAGTTTCCATAGAGTGATGTTAAGAGGGCCAGGTGACAACTGTGCATGAAATGGTTTACATTACAGGAAAGGAACCCTGAGCTTAGGGAACGTGAACCTTTATAATGGTAAGTCTGTCTGATCTTTGCCCTGGGTGAAGACACTATCTTTTCATATTGGACAGTAAACAAAATTTCTCTGTGCTCTGGGGGGAGATATTGTCTCTATCTTCTAAAGCAATTGACTATACAAACATTTTTGAACAAATAGTCTGGAAGAAAGGCAAACAATGCTTCTCCTTGCAAGACATGCAGAAAAGTGCGAGATCCATAGAGAACTGTGTCTTACTGGTATGTGTCTTTCAGCTAACACAAATGAGAATAGGAGAATGTTGGATGAAATTAATCTCTAGAAACTTGATTCAAAAGGATATTTTGACATTTTTCAATTTGAGATTATTTTCTTTTCATGTAAGTATTTGAGAAGGATTATCAAAAAGATTCACTTCTGTAGCTAGGAAGTTTTTTACTAGCCCATGATCCAAAGACGAACTCAAAAGAAAATAGGTGAAAAGAGATGTCAAAGAAGACCTACTCTGTCAGAAAGGGAGCATGTCTAATCAAAGAGAATTGCTCTTCAGCTCTATATTCATTATTCATTATTCTGTATACACTGTCAAAAGGTCTACAAAATAATTAACAAGGTCTATTGATGGCTTTGAATGTTGAAAGCCCAGATGTATAAACAATATAGTTCCTAAGAATGATTTTCAAATTATGGCATTTTGGAGTATGTTGAAGTACATTATGAATGTTAAACCCATGTCACAAAGTCATGTCCCAAAGATACTGTTATCCCTAGGTCATTGTGATTGAAAATATAAGTGAATGATAAATATCTTTTTTCTTCTAGACATGAATCAAATTTAGCATGTGTCATTTGGTTTGTGTTAAAAGCCAATATCCATCTATGAATGACATATTGCTTCGTTCCTGTTGATACCCAATGCTTTAACAAAGGTATAGTTTTACCACTTTAAGATGATGTTGGTTGTAGTTGGTTCACATTTATTTTCTTACTATTCAGTGGCAATCTCACTACCTCCATATCTATTATCTCTTTGTACTACATACTTTGTTGCTGTAGTGAAGGAGGATTTGAAAAATTATCTTGATGAAACTGATTTAGAGACCATATTAATATATAGCATGTTAATGTCTCAGAAACACTTGAACAATAATGATTATTTTGTCACCATGAATTTGGTTAGAAGATAATTCATCATGCATGATGATAAAAATAAAATGTTACAGGAATATAGAAAAAGAAGATATTGATTTTAAGTGACAGAAAGCTTCATGGAAGTGATGATATTTTAGCTGAATCTTGAACATTGAGCAGTTTTTGTATCATTGAATACTGGGCATGTGAATGGATAAAAAAATCATAATGGCCATAACATAGGTTACATACAGGGATATAGCAGAAAATGAGACTGGAGAGTTTGTTGGACCAGGACACATTGAATGATTTGCTAAAGAGTGTGGATCTAATTTCCTGCATAGTGGAGAAACTCAAAATATCTCTGAGCTGAGTAGTAGTTTAAACTTACCTATGGAAATAACTCTAACAAAAATAATGGAGAAAAGAAAAACAGGAGCTTTGGTAACACTTTGGACAGGAGTTAATAAAGACATGAAGTATGGCCATAGAGAGGAAGGAAAAGATAGATATATAAGACATTGTGAAAACATGATTATAAGGTCTCAAAACTGAATGTGAAGGGAAAGAGAAGAATGAGTTAAAAATGTCTATAATAAGGTTTCTAATATAAGTGATTTTAATGGTGAGAACCCAATTAATAAGGATTTGGAACATCGGAGAAGTAACAGCTTTGGTGACTCAGATAAGTTTGGTATTAGAAATGTCAGGTTTAAGATCCTAGTGGGATATTTGCATGGAGACACATGCCAAGCCATATGTTTAAAATAAGTCTGGAGATTGAAGAAGGCAGCAGGGCCAGAATTATAGATGTGGTAGTCATCAGCCTGTATGTGATAATTCAGATCATCTGGGGAAAGTGTAGCATGGAAAGAGACAAAGCATTAAGGAATACCTACAGTTAAAAGATGCAGAGGGGCAAGTTTCACAAGCAGACAAATCAGGAGAGTGCAATGTTATCATAGACAAGGAAAGAGAGTTTTGAAAATGAGTTGGTTTTTGCAATAGTGCTGGTGAACAAAGTCAAATGCCCAGTGAGGATAAAGAAGAAGCATTTGAATTTGAAAGTTAGGAGATGGCCAATTGCTTACACAAAACCCCACTTTCATTTAGAACATAAACTAGATTACAAATGAAGACAGTAATTATAGATTACACTTTTTTAAAGTTTTCCTGTGAAGTGAAGGGAAGATGTAACATCAATCATAGTATAAACAGAAAACAAGATTTAGTGAGGTTTTTGTTTGTTTTTACTTTACAGGAGATTTGAATATGTTTATAACTTTTAAATAAATAGGCTGACTACAAAATTGGTTAAACTATCACAAGTAATTACTTATTGAAATACTATCCCAAATTAAAGTGCAATGATGACAACATATCCTTAAAAATTTAACAGAAGACTGGCAATATTTTCCAAAGAATCATGTCAGAGAATATTAATTAGTTGTAGGAACTGATTCATGAATAGTTGTCTTATTAGAGCAAATGAATCAGTAATGTTTAGCTTTAAGATTCTGTTCCCTTTTTAAAATACATTCATCTCTCTTTAGCAAATATTTCATTAATATCTAATTCTATTCGTATTTAACCCATAACCAGACAGAAAATCTTATTACTGTCTGAAGACCAAAGAAAGATGAATATTTGCAATCTATATCTTCCTAACAGAATAATTTCAAGTACTTTAAAGTATATTGTTCAGAAGTATTTACCAGGAGGAAATAATAGTAACTCTCAGCTGTAAAATTTTATGTTCTTGGAATACTTGCATTAGTACTGCCATTAGGGCTATTTTATTTTATTTTATATTTTTATATTTAAAGTGTACAATATGATTTGTTTTCTTATTAGTAATGTATATATAGTAATACCAGTCTCCCAATTCATCCCCCCCCACCCCCTGCTTTCCCCACTTGGTGTCCATATATTTGTTCTCTACATCTGTGTCTCTATTTCTGCCTTGCAAACTGGTTGTTTTGTACCATTTTTCTATATTCTGCATATATGCGTTAATGTATGATATTTGTTTTTCTCTTTCTGACTCACTTCACTCTGTACGACAGTCTCTAGGTCCATCCGTGTCTCTACAAAAGTCTCAGTTTCATTGCTTTTTACAGCTGAGTATTATTCCATTGTTTATATGTACCACATCATTTTTTTCCATTCCTCTGTTGATGGACATTTAGGTTGCTTCCATGTCCTTCCATAGTGCTGCAATGAACATTAGAGTGAATGTGTCTTTTTGAATTATGGTGCTCTCTGGGTATATGCCCAGGAGTGGGATTGCTGGGTCATATGGTAACTCCATCTTTAGTTTTTCAAGGAACCTCCATACTGTTCTCCATAGTGGCTGTATCAATTTACATTACCACCAACAGTGCAAGAGCACTCTCTTTTCTCCATATCCTCTCCAGCATTTACTGTTTGTAGCTTTTCTGAGGATGCCCATTCTAACTGGTGTGAGGTGATACCTCATTGTAGTTTTGATTTGCATTTCTCTAATAATTAGTGATGTTAAGCAGCTTTTCATGTGCCTCTTGGCCATCCATATGTCTTCTTTGGAGAAATGCCTATTTAGGTCTTCTGCCCATTTTTTGATTGGGTTGTTTGTTTTTTTGATATTGAGCTAGATGAACTGTTTATATAATTTGGAGATTAATCCTTTGTCTGTTGATTCGTTTGCAAATATTTTCTCCCATTCTGAGGGTTGTCTTTTCATCTTGCTTATAGTTTCCTTTGCTGTGCAGAAGCTTTGAAGTTTCATTAGGTCTCATTTATTTTTGTTTTTATTTCCATTTCTCTAGGGGGTGGATCAAAAAAGATCTTGTGATTTATGTCGAAGAGTGTTCTTCCTATGTTTTCCTCTAGGAGTTTCATAGTGCCTGGCCTTACCTTTAGGTCTTGAATCTATTTTGAGTTTATTTTTGTGTATGGTGTTAGGGAGTGTTCTAATTTCATTCTTTTACTTGTAGCTGTCCAGTTTTCCAAGCACCACTTATTGAAGGGGCTGCCTTTTCTCGATTGTATATTCTTGCCTCCTTTGTCATAGATTAGTTGACCATAGTTTATCCCTGGGCTTTCTATCCTGTTCCATTGGTCTACATTTCTGTTTTTGTTCCAGTATCATGGTGTCTTGATCACTGTGGCCTTGTAGTATAGTTTGAAGTCAGGAAGCCTGAATCCACCAACTCCGTCTTTCCTTCTCAAGACTGTTTTGGATGTTGGAGGTCTTTTCCATTTCCATACAAATCGTAAAATTTCTTGTTCTAGTTCTGTAAAGAATGCCATTGGTAATTTGATAGGGATTACGCTGATTCTGTAAATTGCTTTGGGTCATATAGTCATTTTCACAATGTTGATTCTTCCAGTCCAAGAACATAGTATATCTCTTCATCTGTTTTCATTGCCTTTGATTTCTTTCATCAGTGTCTTATAGTTTTCTGCATACAGGTCTTTTGCCTGCTTAGGCAGGTTTATTCCTAAGTATTTTATTCTTTTTGTTGCAGTGGTAAATGGGAGTTTTTCCTTAATTTCTCTTTCTGCTCTTTTGTTGTCAGTGTATAGGAATGCAAGAGATTTCTGTGCATTAATTTTGTATCCTGCTACTTTACTAAATTCATCGATTAGTGCTAGCAGGTTTCTGAGAGAATCTTTAGGGTTTTCTAAGTATAGTATCGTGTCATCTGCAAAAAGCAACAATTTTACTTCTTCTTTTCTAATTTGGATTCCCTTTATTTCATTTTCTCCTCTGATTGCTGTGCCTAAAACTTCTAAAACTATGTTGAATAATAATGGTGAGAGTGGGCACCCTTGTCTTGTTCCTATCCTTAGATGGTATGCATTCAGTTTTTCACCATTTAGAATGATGTTGGCTGTTGGTTTGTCATATATGGCTTTTATCATGTTGAGGGAACTTCCTTCTATGCCCACTTCCTGGAGAGTTTTGTTTTTTTTATCATAAATGGAGGTTGAACTTTGTCAAAAGCTTTTTCTGCATCTATTGAGATGATCATATGGTTTTTATCCTTCAATTTGTTAATATGATATATCACATTCATTGATTTGCATATATTGAAGAATCCTCACATTCCAGGGATAAACCCCACTTGATCATGGTGTATGATCTTTTTAATGTGCTGTTGGATTCTATTTGCTAGTATTTTGTTGAGGATTTTTGCATCTATATTCCTCACTGATATTGGCCTGTAATTTTCTTCTTTTGTAATATCTTTGGTTGGTTTTGGTATCAGGGTGATGGTGGCCTCGTAGAATGAGTTTGGGAGTGTTCCTCCTTCTGTTATATTTTGGAAGGGTTTGAGAAGGATAGGTGTTAGCTCTTCTCTCAATGTTTGAGAGAATTCACCTGTGAATCCATCTGGCCCTGGGCTTTTGTTTGTTGGGAGATTTTTAATCACAGTTTCAATTTCATTACTTGTGAATGGTCTGTTCATATTTTCTATTTCTTCCTGGTTCAGTCTTGGAAGATTGTACTTTTCTAAGAATTAATCCATTTCTTCCAGGTTATGTAATTTTTGACATATAGTTGCTTGTAGTAGTCTCTCATGGTCTTTTGTATTTCTGCAGTGTCGGTTGTTACTTCTCCTTTCTCATTTCTAATTCTGTTGTTTTGGTCATCTCCCTTTTTTTTCCCTGATGAGTCTGGCTAATGGTTTATCAATTTTATTTGTCTTCTTAAAGAACCAGCTTTTAATTTTATTTATCTTTGCTATTGTTTCTTTCATTTCTCTTTCATTTATTTCTGATCTGATATTTATGATTTCTTTCCTCCTGCTCACTTTGGGGTTTCTTTGTTCTTCTTTCTCTAATTGTTTTAGGTGTAAGGTTAGGTTACTTATTCAAAATTTTTCTTCTTTCCTGAGGTAGGGTTGTATTGCTATAAACTTTCCTCTTAAAACTCTTTTTGCTGCACCACATAAGTTTGGGGTTATCATGTTTTCATTGTCATTTGTTTCTAGGTATTTTTTGATTTCCTTTTTGATTTCTGCAGTGACTTCTTGGTTGTTTAATAACATATTGTTTAGCCCCCATGTGTTTGTATTTTTTAAGTTTTTTTCTTGTAATTGATATCTAGTCTCATGGCGTTGTGGTCAGAGAAGATGCTTGATATGATTTCAATTTTCTTGAATTTACTCAGTCTTGATTTATGCCCCAAGATGTGATCTATTCTGTAGAATGTTCTGTGTGCACTTGAGAAGAATGTGTACTCTGTGGTTTTTGGATGGAATGTCCTAAAAATATCAATTAAGTCGAGATGGTCCAATGTCTCATTTAAAGCTTGTGTTTCCTTATTTATTTTCTGTTTGGATGATCTGCCCATTGGTGTAAGTGGGGTGTTAAAGTCTCCTACTATTATTGTGTTGCTATCAAGTTCCCCTTTTATGGCTGTTAGCATTTGCCTTATGTATTGAGGGGCTCCTATGTTGGTTGCATAGATATTTACAATTTTTATATCTTCTTCTTGGGTTGAGCCCTTGATCATTATGTAATGTCCTTCCTCACCTCTTGTAATAGTTTTTACTTTAAGGTCTAATTTGTCTGATACGAGTATTGATACTCCAGCTTTCTTTTGACTTCCATTTACATGGAATATCTTTTTCCATCCCCTTACTTTCAGTCTGCATGTGTTCCTAGGTCTGAAGTCAGTCTCTTGTAGACAGCATATATAAGAGTCTTGTTTTTGTATCCATTCAGCCAGTCTATGTCTTTTGGTTGGAGCATTTCTTCCATTTACATTTAAGGTAATTATTTGCATGTATGTTCCTATTACCATTTTGTTAATTGTTCTGGCTGTGTTTTTGTAGTTCTTTTCCTTCTCTTATGTTTACTGCCTAAAGGAGTTCCTTTAGCAATTGTTGTAAGTCTGGTTTGATGGTGCTGAATTCTCTTAACTTTTGCTTATCTGTAAAGCTTTTGATTTCTCCATCAAATCTGAATGTGATTTTTGCTGGGTAAAGTATTCTTGGCTATAGCTGTTTTTCTTTCAAGACTTTAATTATCTCCTGCCACTCTTTTCTGGCCTGCAGTGTTTCTACAGAGAGATCAGCTGTTATCCTTATGGGTTTTCCCTTATATGTTATTTGTTGTTTTTCTCTTGCTGCTTTTAATATTTTTTCTTTGTGTTTAATTTTCATTATTTTGATTAACATATACCTTGGTGTGTTTCTCCTTGGGTTTATTCTGTATGGGACTCTCTGCCCTTCTTGGACTTGGTTTACTATTTCCTTTCCCATTTGGGGGAAGTGTTCCACCATAATCTCCTTAAATATTCTCAGACCCTTTCTTTTTTCCTTCTTCTTCTGGGATGCCTATGATTTGAATGTTGGTATGCTCAATATTATCCCTGAGGTTTCTGAGACTGTCTTCCATTCTTTTCTTTCTTTATTCTTTTTCCTGATCTATGGCAGTTATTTCCCCCATTTATCTTCCAATTCACTTACTCATTCTTCTGCCTCTGTTAAGCTGCTTTTTATACCATCTGGAGTATTTTTAATTTCAATTTTTGTGTTGTTCATTACTGTTTGTTTGCTCTTTAGTTCTTTTAGGTCCTTATTAAATGTTTCTTATATTTTCTCTATTTTGTTGTCGAGACTTTGGATCATCTTCACTATCATTACTCTGAATTATTTTTCAGGCAATTTGCCAATGTCTTCTACATTTTTTTGTTCTTGTGGATTTTTTTCTTGCTCCTTTGCCTACAAGGTGTTTCTTTGTTTTCTCATTTTGTCTAATTTATTGTATTTGCCGTCTCCTTTCCCCATGCTGCCTAGTAGAAATTCCTCTTATTGCTCTTCTGTTTGACTTGAGGTGTCAAGCACTAGAACTTGCTGGCCTTTGATTGGATTTGAAGCCTTGTGTTAAGAATGAGAACTCTGGGGGGGGGGGGCACTTGTTGATTAATATTCAATGGGTTCAGGAATTCTCTGGTGGCCCAATATCCTGGACTCTGCTCTGCTCTCTCAGAGTTCCAGGTTCGACCCCCGGCCAGGCACCAAGACCATGGAAACTGCACAGAACAGAGAAAAAGGAGGTAGAAGGAAAGCAAGGAAAAAAAGGAAGAAAAAACTGAAGAAGGGAAAGGACAGACAGAGCCCCAAGACTGGTGGTAAAAGCAACTCTAATCAGTCAAAATCACACCAGGAGATGTTTACACTTACACTTGCAGAAAAAGAAGAGGAAAAGAAACTAATAAGAAGAGCAAATGAGAGAGCAAATAAAAGAAAGAAGAGAGTACTCATACCAATTACAAGCAAATCCACATACACATATATACAGTAAAAATTTAACTATCAAATACCTAAAATCAGTAACAAGATAAGCATACCAAGAAGTCCTCCAATACTTCTAGGTATGGCTTTGCCCCTGCTGTGGAGAGGACTGTGGAGAGCTCAGACTGTGATCTGGCATTAGGCCTGTGTGTATTTATCCCCACAGTCCCCAGTTGTCCCCTATGTCTACAGTCTCTATTGTAGAAACACTCGGCTATTCAGGAGATCCACAGATATAGGTTCTTTCAAGCCTATTGTGGGCATGAAATCTGCTCCTCCTGCAGCTGTTTCTCTTTCTCTTCTTTGGTCCTTCAGTCCTTGGGGATCAGTTTTGGTTTTGGTCCCTACTTTACATGGGGGTTGCTCTTAGTATTTGGTTATTCATCCAGGCAAGAGGGGGTGAAAGAGGTGACTGGGGCTCACTTGCAACTTCAGGTCGGGGGTAGGGAGGGATATGGCAGTCTAACTGAAGTCTACAGGACTGCTTGTAGCCGCAGAGATTAGTGTGAGACTGAGGTGTGCTGTGTGTTCTCCCAGGGAAGTTGGTCATGATCGCAGGACCCTTGGTGTTGGTGGGCTTCCCCTGCTGTCGGGAGGGTGTGGCCAATAACTTGCCTTACATACAGGACCCTTGGTGGCTGTGGATGAGCGAGCCATGGGCTGGCAGTGTGGCCATGATTGAGGCAGAATGGTGCATCGGCACCCAGCGGTGCGCGGGCATTCAGTGGGACCCAGCGGCGTGCAGAATGGACGTGTTCTATTTTTAAATAAGATACCAGAATCCAAATGAAAGAACAGCCCCTATTACATTTTTATTTGTTGTTCTTTATATGAAGCAAAATTATCATACTTGTAAGCTCATTATTCAATTAATTCCTCAAAGATAAACCTTTTCTTTTTGTTGAGATAAACATGTTTTGCTATGATTGCAACTAAATGCCCTTGGACATAAACAAATAACATTATACACACATATATGCACATGCTCATGTACACAACTTTCTCTTAATACAGAAAGAAAAATGAGTAGTATTACTGTTATAGCATAAATTGTTATTCATTGGAAGTGTTCAGAAATAAAGCTAAACAGAAATAGCAAAAACTATTTTTTTTAACTTTTATAACAGAGAAACTTCTGGTCATTTCTTCCCCAGGATCTGAATGTCCTTGTATGATGCTGTCCTCATGGACCAATGCTAGGGAAGAGTTGACAAACTCTTTTTAATTGTTCACTGTAGTATTTGAGTCCACTTTTCTTCCAGGTGGATGTCATTGTCACTATTTTTCTTTAAGGTAAAGCACCATTACAAGAGAGGTAATGATTTATGGTGTTACTGCACAGGTGCTGTTGAAACAAACAGCAAATAAGAACTTCATATTTATTTTAAATGTGTGATGAAGGACAGGCTTAGAGGGACTTGGAGAAGTTGGGACTTATGTAACTCTTTTTATTACACCAACAATTATTTGCAGTTTAGCAATAGTGATGCGTACTTTGTTCTATTTTTAATATAGTTTAGCTGGTAACTCACTATACTTTTAAATAAGGCTTTTTCTTTTCATTTGTGTTTTTACTTAATGAAAGGGGCAAAATGACAAATTTCCTTGGTGTTCTTTGGAATTATGGATCAACAAGTGAGAATAAAATAGAAACCGATTTAAAGTGAGCCTTGCATAAAGCTTTCCTTGATTTCAAAATGAAGCTTGAAGTCAATATTGAATTTCCCTGCCTTGATCCTTTAGGACACATATAATCTACACTGAAGAGCCTGGCATATGGATATATATGATTTAACACCTTTACTGCCTCTTTCACTTAGCTCTCCAACAGGACTGCAAGTGCCTTGTGAATAGGAAAAAATACTATATATTTCTTTCCTATCCTCACATTGCTTATTTCAAAATTCTGCACAAATTACATGCTCAACAAACATACATTGAATTATTTATAATATTGTCCATCCTTTTTCCCTATGTCACTTTGGTTTCTTCTTCTCCGAATATGAGTAAATGTTAAAAACCCATTCTTTTTTATTTCTAAGTTTGTGTGTAATTTCCTACATAGAGTTTTAATTAATTTTATTTATTTGTTTTTCAAGTAAATTAAAGAAAGTTTCCCATATAGAGAATCTTTTGGCAACCAGTTGGAATGCAACTTATTTATGATTCAAAAGAGCAAGACTCAATAGTCACAAATGACCACACATTATATCAACCATCTTCACATAAGCTGACATCTGGACAACAAGCTCTTTCTTGGTACAGTCAGCCTCCTGGGCAGTGAGCGTGCCATCTCTGTGATCTGTAAATATAACCACTTGTTACTAACTGCCATGCCAAGCACTTTGTGCATGCTCAGGCAAACAGCTTTCAAATTGAAGTGAAGAGCTGGGCAGGAAGAAGGAAAAACATTGGGAGCTGATGTATCTCTTGAAATTAGTCACTCAAGTAGAGGAAGGAGCTTGTTTACTCAAACTTGAAAAGCTGTATATTTTCTGTATCTCTGCTTAATCAAGTTTGCTCTAGCAATAACACAGAACAAATTCAAGCTGACATTTCTTTTCCTCTTTGTCATGTAGAAAAGTGGCAATTTTATTTCCAAAATTCAGTCTTTTGAGTAAATATTACTTGATTTATTGATCAAAATTCTTAGGTTTGCCTTGCATGTTTCATTACTTTTCCAGAACAGGTGGTAGATAAGTAGGTTCATTCATTTATTCATTCATGTATTTATACTTTATTCAATAGACATTTTGCATAAAACACACTCAAATTGTATGTTGAATACATGAATTATTTTATGACCTTTCTATACCAGACATTTTCCCTAGATTTTGTCATTTTCTCCTCTTCTATTCACACACACACACGCACACACACACACACACACAAAATGCCATTCTAAAAGTTAATTGCAATATCCAAGCCCTGACATTAAAAACCTCAAACTTTTTATGTGACCTGGCAAGTATATTGTGTTCTTCAACTTCCTCAAAGCATATTTAACAGATGAACTTTTTCTTTATACAATTCTAAGAATACTTATGAAAATTAAATTTTATAATACATAACATAAAAAGAAATACAATAGTTGCAAATTTATATCATATCTACATAACAGAATCAATTTAGATTTATTATAGGCAAGGAATTTTGATAAGGAGAGTGTGACAGGCAGGGAATCTGTAAAACAAATGATGTGGTAAAAGGTGAGATAAGAGGTATGTTGTGAATTTATATCCAGTTCAGAAAGATTATACAAATGAACATGCTTTTTAGAAAAAGAAATATTTCCAATAATTTTGGTAAGAATTTTATAATTTTGCTAACATTATTTTATACAAATTCAATAAAGTGTTTGAATATGTATATAAGATAATAAGTTAATATTTGTTTGAATGCTTACACTCTGTGCCAGGTTCTATTCTAA
This sequence comes from Hippopotamus amphibius kiboko, assembly GCF_030028045.1. Taxonomy (NCBI): domain Eukaryota; kingdom Metazoa; phylum Chordata; class Mammalia; order Artiodactyla; family Hippopotamidae; genus Hippopotamus; species Hippopotamus amphibius. Next base: position 56,775,348 of record NC_080203.1, read on the forward strand.
GAACATTACATACATTAACTCATTTAATGCTCCCAATGAATCTGTGTGGTAATATACTTTTATCATCCCTGTTTTATGTATGAAAAAACGATACCATCAAAGGGATAAATAATTTGCTCAAAGTTATATAGCTAGTAAGTAATAGAACTGGGGTTTATGCCAGAAAGTCTGGCTCCAGAATCTGTGCTCTTAACCACTTTGTTTAACCATCTCCTATAATAACTAAATCATTTCTTACAGCTACATCAAATTCTTTCTGTATAGCAAAACACTTTAAAAATATTTGGTAGAAATACTTTTTAAAAATATGTATTTTCAATTAGTAAACTTCACTTTTTAGAGTTGTTCTAGATTCATAGCAAAACTGAGCACAAAATACAGAAAGTTCTCATTTACCCACACACAACCTCCCCCACTATCAGCATCCCACACTAGTGGTACAGTTGTTAAAACTGGTGAAACTACATTGACAGGGCAGTAGCCAAAGTCTATAGTTTATTGGTGTTTACAGCCTATGGATTTTGACAAATGTATAATGACGTATATCCACTATGAGAGTATTATACAGAATAGTTTTACTGCCTTTAAAAATCCTCAGTGCTTTGCCTGTTCATCCCTCCCTCTACCCTCTACCCAAGCAATCACACATATTTTTACTGTCTCCATATTTTTGCCTTTTCCAGAATATCATACAGTTAGAATCATACAGTATGTAGCCTTTTCATTGTCTTCTTTCATTTACTAAAATGAATTTAAAGTTCCTCCATGTCTTTTCAAGGTTTGATAGCTCATTTATTTTTACCATTGAATAATATTCCATTATCTGGATGTACTGCAGTTTATTTTATTTGTCTACTCACCTTCTGAAGGACACATTGGTTACTTCCAGGTTTTGGCAATTATGAATAAAGCTGCTATAAATATCCATGTTCAGATTTTTGTGTGGCTATAAGTTTTTACTTTATTTGAATAAATACCAAGGAGTGTGGTTGCTGGATCATTTGTTAAAATTATCATTAGTTTTGTAAAAAACTGCCAAAATGTCCCAAAGTGGCTTTACCACTTTGCATTTCCACCAGGAACGAAGAAGAGTTGCTATTGATCCACATCTTCACCAGCAATGGTGTAAACGTTTTGAATTTTTGCAACTATAATAGCTATGTAGTAGTATCTCAATGTTATTTTAATTTTCAGTTGCCTATTGAAACATGATGTTGAACATTTTTTACATATGCTCACTTGCTATCCATATATCTTCTTTGCTGAGGTGACTGTTCAGATCTTTGGCCAATTTTTTTAATCATGTTTATTTTCTTATTATTGAGTTTTAAGATTTCTTTGTATATTTATGAGTCCCCTATCAGATGTATCCTTTGCAAATATTTTCTCTCAGTCTGTGACTTTTCTTCTTATTCACTTGACTTTGTTTTTCTCAAAACAAAAGTTTTTAATTTTAATGAAGTCCAGGTTATCAATTTTTTCTTTCATGGATGGGGTGTTTGGTATTGTATCTAAAAAGTCATCACCATACACAAAGTCATCTAGATTTTTTTCCTATGTTTTCTTCCTGGAGTTTTATAGTTTTGTATTTTAAATTTAGGTCTATGATCCACTTTGAGTTAATTTCTGTGAAGGGTGTAAAGTTTGTTTCTAGATTCATTTTTTTGTGTGTGTGTGTGAATGTTTAGTTATCCCAGCACTATTTATTGAAAAAAGTATCTTTGCTCCATTGTATTACCTTTGCTTCTTTGTCAAAGGTCAGTTGACTGCATTTATGTGGATCTATTTCTGGGCTCTCTATTCTGTTTCATTGATCTATTTATTTATTCTTTCACCAATATCACACTGTCTTAATTACTATAGCTTTATAGTAAGTCTTGAAGTTGGATAGTGTCAGTCCTCTAACATTGTTCTTATCCTTCAATACTTGGTTATTGTGGTCTTTCGCTTCTCCTTATAAATGTTAGAATCAGTTTGTCAATATCCACAAAATAACTTACTCGAGTTTTGATTGGGACTGTACTGAATCTATAAATCAAATTGGGAAGAAGTGACATCTTGACAATATTGAGTTTTCCTATCCACGAACATGGAATATCTCACCATTTACTTAGTTCTTTGATTTCTTTCATCAGAGTTTTATAGCTTTCCTCATATAAATCTTGTACATATTTTGTTAGAGTTTTCATATTTGGTGTTCTAATGTAAATTAATGTTTTTAATTTAAATTCCACTTGTTATGTGGGAAAGTGATTGATTTTTGTATATTAATCTTCTAACCTGCTACCTTGGTATACTGTTTGCCCTCCATATCTGTGGATTCCACATTTGCAGATTCAACCAACCATGGATCAAATATATATATTTTTTAATTCCAGAAGTTCCATAAAGAAAAATTTGAATTTGCCATGCACCAGCAACTATCTACATAGCATTTACATTGTATTAGGTATTCTAAATAATCTAGAGATGATTTAAAGTACACAAGAGGATGTCCATAGGGTACATGCAAGTGCTACACCATTTTCTAAAAGGGACTTGCACATCCACAAATATTGGTATTCATGAGGATTCCTGAAACCAATCTACCATCGATACTGAGGAGTGATTGTAATTGCTTATTAATTCTAAGAGTTTTTCCTGTCAATTCTTTCAGATTTTCTACATAGACAATCATGTCATCTGCAAACCAAGCTAGTTTTAGTTCTTGCTTCCCAATGTATATACTTTTTTTTTTTTTTTCATTTTCTTGTCTTGCATTAGTTAGTATTTCCAGTACCATGTCAAAGAGCAATGATGAGAGAGGACATCTATACCTGTTTCTTGAATTTAGTAGAAAAGCACTGAGTTTCTCACCAATAAGTGTGATGTTAGCTGTAGGGTTTGTTGTTGTTGTTGATGTTTTTTTACCAAATTGAGGAATTTCCCTCTTATTCTTAGTTGCAGAGATTTTTTTTTCTAAACATGAATGAGTGCTGGATTTTTTTTTAAATGCTTTTTCTGCATTGGTATGATCATGTGATTTTTCTTCTTTAACCTGTTGATGTGATGGAATAATTCAGTAGGTTTTGGAATACGTAACCAAACTTGCATAATTGGGATAAATCCCACTCCATCATAGTGCTTACTTTTTTATACATTATTGTTGGAATTGATTTACTAAATTTTTTGAGGATTTTTTCATTAGTGTTCATCCCAGACATTGGTCTGTAATTTTATTTATTTGTTTATTTATTTATTTATTTATTTATTTATTTATTTATTGTCTGTTTCGAGTATTAGGTTATTGTTGGACTTATAGCTTTAGAGTATATGCCCTCTGATTTGATCTTCTGGAAGAGACTGTAGAGAATTGATACAATTTCTTCTTTAAAGAAGGTAGAATTTGGTAGAATTTACTAGTTTGGTAGAATTTACTAGTGAACCCATCTGTGCCTGGTGCTCTCTTTTGAAAGGTATTGATTATTGATTTGATTTCTTCAATAGATATAGGCCATGGGACTTCCCTGGTGGCACAGTGCTTAAGAATCTGCCTGCCAGTGCAGGGGACACGGGTTCATTCCCTGGGCCAGAAAGGTCCCACATGCCGCAGAGCAACTAAGCCTGTGAGCCACAACCACTGAGACTTCAATCTACAGCCTGCAAGCCACAACCACTGAGTCCATGTGCCACAACTACTGAAGCCTGTGTGCCTAGAGCCTGTGCTCCACACAAGAGCAGCCACTGCAATGAGAAGCCTGTGTACCACAACAAAGAGTAGCCCCCGGTCACCACGACTAGAGAAAGCCTGTGCGCAGCAATGAAGACCCAATGCAGTCAATAAATAAATGAATAAATAATTCAAAAAGATATAGGCTTATTCAGATTGTTAATTTCTTCTTGTGTGAATTTTGGCAATTCCATGGAGTTGATCCATTTCTTCTAGGTTATCAAATTTATGGGCATAGAGTTTTTAAATAATTTTCCTCTATTAACTTTTTAAAGTCCACGGTATCTGCAGTGATGTCTCCTCTTTCATTTCTGATATTAGTAATTTGTGTCTTCTCTCTTTGTCTTAGCTTGTATAGAGGCATTATCAACTTTATTGATATTTCAAAGAACCAACTTTGGGTTTGTTGATTTTCTCTATTGATTTATTGCTTTCAATTTCATTTATTTCTACTCTAATTATGAATTGTTGTTTTCTTCTGCTTACTTTGGATTTAATTTGCTCTTATTTTCCTTGTTTGCTAAGGTTGAAGCTTAGATTATTGCTTTTTAATATTTATTCATTTCTAATATATGCATTGAATGCTATAAGATTCCCTCTAAGCATTTCTTCTTCTGCATTCCACAAATTTTGGCAAGTTGTGTTTCCACTTTCATTTAGTTCAAAATATATTTTTTTAATTCCTCTTGAAATTTCTTTTCTGACACTTGTATAAGTGTGTTGTTTGTGGTTTTCCAATTTTCTGTTGTTGATTTCTAGTTCAGTCCCTCTTATGGTCTTAGAGCAGACGTTATATGTGTTCTATTTTTTTAAATTTCTTAAGGTGTGTTTTATGACCCAGGATGTTTTCTATCTTGATGAATAGTTCATGTGAGCTTGAGAATAATGCATATTTTGCTGTTGTTGGGTGAAGTGATCTATAGTTGTCGATTACATGTAGTTGTTTGATGGTGTTATTAAGTTCAGCTATGTCTTACTGAAGTTCTTCCTGCTGATGAAAGAGAGATCAAGTCTCTACCTATAACAGTGGATATATCAATTTCTCCTTGTAGTTCTATTATTTTTTGCCTCTCATATTTTGATGTCCTCTTGTTAGGCACATATACATTAAGGATTGCTATGTCATTTTGGAATATCGACTCCTTTACCATTATATATTGTCTCTCTTTATCCCTAATAGTTTTTCTTGCTCCAAAGTCTACTCTGTCTAACATTAATATAGCTACTCCTGATTTCTTTTGGTTAGTTTTAGCACAGTATATCTCTCTCCATTCCTTTACTCTTAGTGTATATGTCTTTATATTCAAAGTGGGTTTCTTGCAGACAACATATAGTTGGGTCTTGCTTTTTGATCCACTCTGACAGTCTCTGTCTTCTAATTAGTATATTTAGACCATTGATTATTGATATAGTTGGATTAATATCTACTATATGTGTTACTGCTTTGTATTTGTTGCATTTGTTCTTTGCTCCTGCTTTTGTCTTCCAGAAGTTTTCTGCCTCTTGTGGTTTTACTTGGGTATTTTATATGATTCCATTTTTTTCTCCTTTCTCGGCATATCAAGTATACATATTTGTTAATTTTTATTAATGGTTTCTGTAGAGTTTTCAGTATACATTTACAACTAATATAAGTCCAGTTTCAAATAACACTATATCACCTCACAGGTAGTACAAGTACCTTATAATAACAAAATACTCTTAATTCTTCCCACCTGTCCCTTTTATCATTGCTGTCACTTATTTCATTTATACATGTATATAATCAAATACATTGTAGCTATTACAAATTATTTGTTAGATTAATTTCAAAAAGAAAAATTAAAATACTGTACTTATTTCAATTATACATTGTCCAGTGATTTTTCCTTTCTTTATAATCTAGATCCAAGTTTCTGATCTACATCATTTTACTTCTTTGAAGATCTTCTTTTACTATTTCTTGCAATATATGTCTATTGGTAACAAATTCTCTCAACTTTTGTTTGTCTGAGTCATTCTTTACTTCTCCAGCCCTTAGTATATTGATCATAGATTTTTTTAAAAAAAACATTCCTGGTGTGATAATTCCAATATTTCTGTCATATACAACTCTGATCTTGATGGTTATTCTGTAGCTTGAAGTTTTTTTTTTTTTTTTTGCTTTTTAGTATGTCTTGTAATTTTTTATTTTTATTTTTGAAAGGCAAACATGATGTCTGGGAAAAGAAACTGACTGCAGTAAATAGACCTTTAGGAATACAGTGCAAAGGTTTTTATCCACACTGAGCCTCTAGCAATTTATTAATTACACTTTGTGTTTTCCTACCCTGGTACAGGTTCTTGCAGAGATTTCTGCTTGTGGATTTCTGTTCAGGTGAGTTGCAATTCCCTGTATCTGCCTGTCTGTATCTACAATTTGGGGGCAGAAGTTTGCCTTGTAACCTCACTTCTCTGACAGACCTGAGAAGAGTTGTTGATTTTTCAATTTATTCAACTTTTTATTTGTTAGGACAGAGTGAATACTTTTAAGATCTTTACAAGCTGTCCAGAAGTCTTACTTTTTTAAAATACTATTTTAGATGATAGTAGTCTTATTAGTATTCTCAAAGTAACCATCAAGTATGATATTTAAGAAATTGGAGGAACTTTTTTAAATGAAGAATTCAACATAACTTGTTCAATTTAAATTTTTCTCTTTTCCACGATTGAAGTTCTATGCTTAGAATTACACATTAGGTTAATTGAACAGGTCTTTTTTGTTAACATGTTCCATTAATTTTAGTATAATAGTAGTAATATATAGATTTATTAGCAAAAAATAGCATAAAGATAGAGAATCATTAACAATAAAACTTTCTAGACTTTCCTTTTATAATAGTACACAAATCCTGTACTATAAAAGCATGGCATCATGTTTTCTGGCACACAATACAAATATTTCCTATTCTACTTTGCAATTTGATATGTCCAAATAGGCAAACATAAAGAAGTGGTTGCATATGAATAGGTTTGAGAACAATATGGGGAAACTATTTTTAATCAAATCCTAAGCATGGAATAATAGAGATTATGTAATCAGAATAACCTAGCTTCAAATCCTAGATTCTGACATTTTCTAGCTTTGCACCTGCAGCAAATTATATGGACTTTCTGTTTCTCAGCTTTTAAAATCAAGATATTAGGTTTATTTCTGTCTTTCTTTGGGCAGTACGAGAGAGTAGAGAAAGTGAGAGAGGGAAGGAAATCAATTAGGGGCGTGTTGATGTGCAGGTTGCTCATGTGGACAACTGATGCCCAGTCCTGCTGGTCATCCTCTGAGATACTGTGCAGAACATGCCTCTGAAATGTCCTGCTGAAGGACTAAAAAAGCTGGAGCCTTCATTCACTTATTCCCATCTTTCATCATTAAAGATTATTTTGTGAGAATTAAATCCCCTGCCTTCATGCTGAGCAACCTCCTGACCTGCAGGAGAAAGCTCTCAGGCAGGGAAGCAGAGGGCTGCATGTGTTTGAAGAAGGAAGTTGCTACCGTCACTGCAGGTGAGCTTAAAGATGAGCAGAGTGGGTACAGAATGAGGCTACAATATTTAATGTTGTATATAAAGGACCTAAGATCATCTATCACATAATAGATATTACATAAATGTAGCTATTATTTATTTTTATTGTTAATTCTGAAAATAACTGAGAAGGTATAATACCTACATCAAAAATTATTTATGAAATTGAATGTTGTAGAATCTTTCAAATAATACTATTTACCTCACAAGCTCAGTAAACTTGTCTGCTGATTCCTTTGTGGAAGAGAAGATGGCAGCTATATGCCTAGGGGTAAAAGTAAAAAAGAGCATTTTACTCCATTCTTGTGTGATCAGGTTAGACTGTGCTGACCTTGCAAATATTGGCCCTCTTTTACCACATTACCAGCAATACTCACTGTACATCATAGGTAGCTTTAGAGTTTAAAATGACACTAGAAACATATCCTGTCTTAATTTGATCCTACTCAGGTCTGACATGAGACCTAAAGAAGAAATCTAAGCTGATAGTAACATTAACATTACTTTCACGAGCATAAGAAACTATAGCTAAATTCTCAATCTCTTTGACAGTACAATATACTTCAATCAGGATTCTAGATTTGATTCTTTTATCTATTTTAAGTGCATTAGGCACTCAGTTGACATCAGTAGAAATTGAAGTTCTCTGTACTGTTCCAGATATCACAAATTCTGCCATTTAAATTTTACAAAGGTATCCTCTAACCCTAATCTGAATAGATTTCTTCTGGCAGTGGTGCTACATTGCCCTTCACTAGTCCGTTCTAATCATTAAGCATCTGTTTTTTTAGAAAATCAATGACTAGAAAAATATACACTGCCAGGTATTAAAGGCCTATGTAAGTCTTCGTGATATATATATATATATATATATCACCATATATATATATATATATATATATATATGCTGAAACATGGAAGTTAAAATGGGCCAAATCTATTCAAACTCTTTAATGCTACCCTGTTCTAATTGCTTTGAATTTGAACATGGATATAAAGTAATGGCTTCCATATTACTATGGCAAACTCTGATGACTTCATTAGGAAATAAAAATTTTCTGACAATCAAAGCCCTCTGTTACCAATACTAGGCATCCGATTTCTTTATCCTATTTGTGGCTTTCTGTTTTAACCATCAGTTCTTACATTAAGAAACAAAGTTATTTATTAATTTGTGCTCTAATGGTCCACTTCATAAAACTCCTAGATGATGAGAACGTCTAGAACCTGTACTTGGATCATGGAGTCATTGTGTTCATTGTGTGTACATGTTTACTGCATTCCTTCTCAGTAACGTAATTACTTATTAGATTTTGAAAATACTTGTTTTTTTAATAAAAGGTTTCTATTTAATAAATGATGAGAATATCATACTGCACTGTTGGAATAACTGTCTACAATCAGTGATTTGATAAAATTACAAAGTAATTTCTATATATGTTTTAATATATTATAGGAGAGGAGCTAATTATTTGCACCTAAGACCTGATACTGTATTTTCAACTAATATAATATTTTTCAAGATTTTAGAATTCTTTTGTAAATGTTTTTAGAACTGAAAGTCCAACAATTATGTTGAAAGATTACTGGATATAATGAATCTGGGTGGTACATTATACTAGAATACACTTTTTGTTTTTGACACATTTATGATGAATTATAACATATATAAAGAATATATATAACATATATAAAGAAACTGCATAAAATATTTGTATAGGTTAACATTTTATTACAAAGCAAACATCCTGTAACTACCACTCAGGTCAAGGTCAAGAAACAGAGCACCTACTTGATCACAAAGTTCTCTCTCTCCCTTAGAGATAAATATTACAGTATTTTTTGTGAAAATCCCTTGTTTTCTTTATAGTTTTGCTACCTACTCACATATTCCTCAATACTATAGTCATTATCACCAGTTTTTGTAGTTTATAAACTTTTGAATATATGTGTTCTCTTGGGTCTGGCCTGTTTTTTATAATATGTTTATAAGATTAGTTCTTGTGGTGTGTGATTGTAGTTCCTTCATTTTCATTGTTTCATGGTGTGATACTTGTATGAATATATCATAATTCTATGACTCTACACTTTTTGGTGGATATTTGGGTTGTTTCCTGTTGGGGCTATTATGAACAGTGCTGTATTCTGGTGGACATGTCTGTGCATTTCCTCATATATAATGAAGATTGGAATCGCTGGGTCATAAGGTATGAGTGTCTTCAATATTATAAGGTAGTATGCAAACTATTCTTGAAAGTGTTTTTAGGAGTTTACACCCTCACCAGCATAATACAAAGTTCCACATCTTAAAGTGATAACTTTCAATATTTCACCATTAAGAATGATATTTTTCTAGCTTTTAAAAAATATATTCCTTATTGGATTAAAGAAATTCCCTTCTGTTAATAACATCCTAAATGTTTTAATCTAAAATGGGTTTAAGCATCCAAAGTAACCATTAGTAAATTTAGATATTTTAAATTTTATCACTAATGGATGTGCAGTGATTTCTGTGTGATGTTAATTTGTATTTTCTTGATTAATATGGTTGAGCAACTTTTCATATGGTTATTGTCCATTTTGATTTTCTACTTGTGAAGTTCCATTCAAATCTATTGAACATTTTTTTAAATCAAAATTGCTACTCTATGCTTTTTTCTCATCTGTTGAGGTTTACTATATATTCTGAGGACTTTATTGTTGGTTACATGCACTGTGACTATCTGCCATCAGTCTGTGGCTTATATTTTAATGTTCTTTTTGATGTCCTTTGATGAATATGTTTTAAAATTTAATATATTTTAATTTATCAAATTTTCCTTTGCTGTTATAAAGATATTCTCTAACATTGTCTTTTAAAAAGCTTTGCTGTTTAGCCTTAAAAATGTAGGCATTTAATCTATCCGGAATTGATATTTGGGTATGATGAATGGTGTCTAATTATTTTCTCACATATATATTGTTCCAGCACCGTTTGTTTAACAAAAATAAATGATAAATAGATAAAGATGTCTTATCATATCATCAGTGCAACTTCTGGTTATAAATCAAGTGTCTTTCCCTAAGTGTGTGAAAGCAACTTTCTTGGCTTTCTATTCTGTTAATCTATGAGGCTCAATAATTAACTCACCATCTTAATTATTAAAACTTTACAATAGTCCTTATTACTAGTTTATATAGTATTGAAATATGACAGAGCTACTTTCCCCACCATATTCTTTTTTAACATTATCCTGACTCTTCTTGGCCCTTTGAGTTTCTATACAAATTTTAGAATCAGCTTATCAAGTTCTACACAAGAAAAACTGTTGAAAATTTGACTGTGATTTAATTTAATTTATAAATCAATTTTGTATAGTTAACCTTTTTAAGATACTAGGTGTTCTAATTTTTGAGCATTGTGTATCTCAGTTATTTAGGTCTCCTTTAATGCTTCACAATGAAGTTTTCTAATTTTTCTAATTCTCTGCTGGCTATTTTCTACTTATTTGATATTTTTGATATATTTGACATAAAATGGTATCCTTTCAAATGTCTAATTTTTACCTGTATATAGAAAGACAAAGAATTTTTTGCTTGTATATAGAAAGACACATAATATTTCATTGATCTTATATCCAGTACACATCAGAAATCTAGTTTTCATGTTAATAGTTTATTTACAGATTTATTTGGATTTCCAACTACAAAGCTCTGTCTTCTGTAAATAATAATAGCCATATTTATTTTTAGTTATTTTCCTTTTATTTATTTATATATGTAATTATTTATCTATTTATTTATGTCTTACTGTATTGCCTAAAACATATGGCATACTGTTAAATATAAATTGTTATAGCAATATTCTTGACTTCTGCTGCTACTGAGAAAGTTGACTCCAGATTTAAAATAACAATGAAGACATCTTTAAAAACATTAATTTTGACTTGGAATGCAGTGAGTTCCAAAATAAATAAGTTAATGAAACAGTCTATATTTGAAATCAAGTATGTGACATTTCATTATTTATGGATTCTTTACTAATTCAGAAGTGTTTTTACTATTAACTTTATTTTTACTGATTTGAATTAGCCTTTTCTCAGTTATACTGTGTATGCCAAATTTGCTTAATTTTGGATAGCTGAACCTTTTTAAAAAATTGGGCTTCTTCATATTTGTACATTTCCATAGCATATACTTAGTGGTCTATGTAGATATCTTTGGAGGCAAACAGGAATATAGCTACATAGTAACCTCAGGCTGCCCTGGGCTTCCTTAGCCATACAGCATGATTCAATGTTATGGGGAAGCTGGAAGTATGTAGCCATTAAGAAGGGGGTTTGGAAATTCCTTCAGGATGAAATGGTGGTAGTCACAAATGGTTTTCTGGTCTCAGCACCAATCCAACACTAATAGGTGTGGGAAAAGAAAATGTTACTGTATAAGGATTTAATTTCAGGGAGGATGATACTATTTTTAGAAGGGTATATATATTTAAAAAGTGATTTGAATATATATGCAAATTATTTACACAGTTGCTTGTCTTCTCTCTATCCGAACAATTTTAAAGAAGTGGAGCTTTCTAACCTATACTTAATGTTGGGAAACTGAAGATTATTTAACATGTACCAACTCATGTTCACAGCTGGAGGCTTAATCTTGGGGAAGAAATATACATATATTATTGATCATCCTTACATTTTTGTGGATACTGTTCCTCAGTTGCTAAAGGATGGTGATTATCTCCCCACCCCCTAAATGACCCAAATCTTTTCTTCATAGATGAGGGAAAGTGTAACAGTTTAGAACAGTTCAAGGAGTTAAAAGCACTGCAACTAAACACCTCAGGTTAAAATTTAACACAAAATCTGAGTTTAATTATATGCTGTGTTTGTTGTCAAACATACTGGCAGATAAGAGAGAATGAATGGCCTAGAGGGCAAGATTACATATGCTATCAAGGTTGGTGGTAAGAAAAACAACCATTACAGCTAAAGCTCTTTTTTTTCCTTTCTTTCTTTTTAAATATAAAGGGAAACTTGGAGATATGTTTTTCAAAATTAAAGAAAAAAAAAGGTTGTCAATACTATATAGTTTAAAAATAGACATATATAAAAGAAAAGAAACACCAGATTCCGTTTGAAATAACTACTTAACTTTTATTTAGATAGATGAAAAAATTGCCAAAGTAGTTTGCCTAATTTGCAGCAAATCTAACCATTTGTCTCAGTTCTTGTCATTCCTGAAATTAGATTAATGACAGCTTGTTTTTTGTAATTTATCAATAGTGGCTCTGTTGGTTAAACAATTCATTTTACAAGTGACTACAGATACCTATTGAGGCTGACATCTACATCATCTTCATTCCCAAGTATATGTACTATTTGCTTTTCTGGGGGAATTATATAGAATATTATGTTTCCTTCTGTAATTGGAAAAACACAAATATTTCTTTCAATAATGGTCTTTCCTTAACACTTTTATTCTGCTCCAAATACACTTCAAATTTGGTAAATCCTTTAAATTTTCATTTCTATGTTCTTGCAGTTTTGAGTTAGTAAATGCAGACGTTGTATAAAAAATTCAGAAAATATTGAAGACTATATCTACTCTTATAAGTGGCTCAATTATTTTAATTATTTTAATTGGACAAATGTGATAATTTTCCCTCTCCCCAAACACACAAACACAAAAAAACAAGCACATACACACACACAGACACACAGGTATGGGAAAGCTTGCTTATTTGGCCTAAATGATCAAATTGATATTTGTGTAATTTGGTGCTGGGTTGCACCCTGCAGGCCTGCAAGCTCTGAACTTGTCCAGCCTCAAGAACGAAGAGCCCAAAGTCAGCCCTGACAGAGACATCATTGGTTTAATGGATAGGGAGATCTTACACATCTGAAGCAAGGTCCTGGAACAACGCCAATGCCACCGTGTACAGGGTAGACAGGGTGGGTGATGGTTGTGGGGGGGGCGGTTACCAGTTATAGTAGGTTATAGGTTGGTCACTGGTTACCAGGGAAACCAGCAAAGCAACATGCACCTCACTGCCTTTTGATAAGCTATCATAATAGAAATGTTCTGGCCTAAAGGTTAAAACATCCACTAGTTGGGGCCTGGGGCAAGTATGTAGGCATTTACTGCTTAGGCTCTGTAATTGAGAGGGAACCTCAATCATGTGAATAGGGTGTAGGTGAAGCAGGGACTGGTGGAGCAAGGGATGTACAGAGAGCAAGAGAACAGCCCTCTTGGGTGGCCTGAGTGTACCTTTGGACATCAGCATAAAAGATAGTAAGATCAAGGTAAATTTGTGAGTTCTGGTTTGATAGATGCTAATTTCATATGAGTCTTTCCCTTCTTTCTGGATATTACGCTCCATTTATAACATTAGAAAAAAACCATTTCATGGTCAGAACAGAACAGAATGTGTTTTCTGCAACTCGATTTACAAATCAGTACTGCACACCTTCTATGATCTCAGCTCTGTGGTAGATGTAGCTACTTGACAAAAGCAGATAGAAAAGAGGGGGCCATATTTGAAGAAAAGTGAGTTTTTCTGGCATACAATAGTTAACCTTGCCAACATAATGCAAATTTTTTTCTTGGAGATTATGTCGTGGTATGAAGGTGGGGTGTTGTTAAGGCCATAAGAGAGTGATAAGGCATGAGGGTTACTACAGAGATATTTACTGAGGGTTTGAAAATGGAACTTTCCACTCTAATGGGGAATTGTACATATATGGGTTTTAAGATAGTAATCACTTGTTCAAAAGCTGTGAATAACTTTAGGAACACTAAAGTAAATTGCCAAAATAATTTCAAAAGAATTCTAAAAAGTTGAACCTTGATCAGCAATAGTTGAGAGTCCCTGTTTTAACTACAAGTTCACCAACAGTGACTAATTTTTTAAGTTTTACAATTTGATACCTGAAAATGTTGTCTCATTAAATTTGCATTTCTTAGCTAGTTACCTTGGACATTATCATATGTTTCCTATCTAGTTGTTATTTCTTTTTTTAAAAAAATAGTGTCTGTTGATATATTTCCCCTGCAAACTGCTTTTGCCCATCTGCTCTTGTATTCATTTGTGTGATCTCTTTATATAAAAATAAAAATTGTAACTATTGATCTGGCACAATTGGTGTGAATGTTTCTCTTTTGATTTTCATTTGGTTAAGAGAAATATAGGAGTAAAATGTTAAGCTAGAAAAGTTATTGAACTTTAATTTTGATTTATTCCATTATATTTTAAGAATTTTTAAAGTTCATCAATTTTATTCATTATAAAATCACATTTGTTCATAAAATAAAGTTTGGAATATCAAAAAAATACAAAACTAAAAAAAAATACACATTGTCTCAATTTTCAGAGAGCCTCATATCCACTATAAGTATTTTGTTGAATTTCCTTTGTGTCCTTTCTGTGTTCTATGGGAAGGTTTTATGTTGCTATCATATCTTATCATATAACTTCATTATATGATAAGATATGATATCATAATATTATGTAATAATGTCTCTTTCCTGTCATATTACATTCCATCATGTCATGCAATTTATTATTATTATTTTTTGGTTGTGCTATGCAGCTTGCAGGATCTTAGTTCCCCAACCAGGGATCGAACCTGGGCCCCCAGCAGTGGGAGTGTAGAGTCCTAACCACTGGGTTGCCAGGAAATTCTCTTATCTATTAAATACATATTTATTTACCATCATTACATATCAGTCACTCTTTTAAGCACTGGGATATAGTAATGAACAAAATCCCTGTTTACATGGAGAATACACTGTAGTGGTAGTGGGGTGGGGGACAGCAATGCAAATAAGCACAAAATATGTCAGGTATTTTTAAGTGCTATGAAGAAAAATAAGTTCTGTTAAGTAAGAGGAATAAAGAGTTCTAAAAGGGAGTAGGGTTTGCAATTTTATATAGAGTGGGTAGGAAAAGTCTTTTTTATTTGCTGACATTTTAGCTGAGACCTCAGTGAATGTGTAGAATGAACCATGCATATATCTGGGTACAGACAGTTCCAGACAATGGGACAGAGCAGGAACAGAGGAACCGAAATGGGAATGTGCTTGATATTTCTGAGACTATTGAAGTGATAGTGTGGTGGGAGTGACATGAGAGAGGGAAAGAGGAATAAAAGATTCAATCAGTGATGTCAGGTCGTGGTAAAGACTTTGATCTTCATTGAGTGTGAGATGGACCACCATTGGATGTTGAGACAGGGAAATTACACAAGCTGACATATTTGTAAGGAATCATCTTACAAATGTAGGAAGAGTGTAGGAAGAAAAAGGTGACAGCAGGAAGCTCTATTAGGAGTCTGCTGAAGTAATCTGAGTGAGAGATCACAGTGGTTTGGATTGGGTTGTTGGCAATAGAGGTGATAATAAGTCATAGATTTTGAATATATCTTCAAGGCTTAGCTATCACAATTTCCTGAATGACTGGATATGAGATGTGAGAAAAATAAAGGAGTTAAGAATAATTCCAAGGTTTCTAGCCTAAAAACTGCAAGAAAGGAGATGCCATTTACCAAGATGGAGAAGATACAAGGAGGAGCAGATTTGGAGGGTGAGGAGATAAAAATTCAGCTATTATGAAATCTTTGTAATTATATTTTTAAAACAGTTTTTCTTTATTAAAGACACTACATTTTAGTTATAAACTATCTAGGAAAAAATAGTAAAAAAAGAAGAAACCAAAAATCACCTATAATTTTATAACCAAAGAAAATTACTCAATGTTTTGATGTAATTGTATAGTCTTTACACACACACACACACACACGCATACATAGTGTAAACACATACATGTACACACAGTATATACTGTAAATACTGTCTATAACATTTTTACTACTCAAATGGGATGTTTTCTTATAAGCTGCTTGTTTTGGATACTTTCATCTACCATTTGTTGAGAAATTTTTCCCTATCCAGATATTTGGAAAAAAATAATCACTTCAACTGTGTTCTAGTACTTTTATGGATTATTATTATTTTTGTTTTTATTTTTAACTTTATTTCATCTTTAACTTATTTTATTGAATGATGTAAGTTAATAAGGGTGTTTTTTTTTTCAGTTATTTCAAGTTGCTAACCTTGGGAAATACTTTCTAGGCTAAAATCTCTAGGCCAGTATTTCTGGATCAGGGGTTGGAAAACTATAATTTTCAAGCCAAATTTGGGCTGCCACTTGTTTTTGTATGGCCTATAAATTAAAAGGATTTTTACAGATGAACACATTTACAATTGATTTGATGATTGAGAAAACCAACTTTGAACCCTAAATTAGCAAAATGTAGCCCCCAAATTCTTCTCATTAAAAATGTATTACATGGGATTGCCATATATACATTAGTAATAAGAAAAAAACACCAAACTGTACACTCTAAATACATGCAGTTTATTGTATGTTAACTGTATCTCGATAAAAGTTCTTTAAAAAATTGTATTACAAAAATACTCTTTTATTATTATTATCACTATATTTTGAATTTTGTTCATTTTAAATTGTGTAAAATATTTGTTTTTTCTTGTGGTATAGGTGCCTGGATAATATCCTTGATGTTACTTCTTATCCCACAAAGGCAAAAATTATTATCTGGTCCTTTACAGAAAAAGTTTTATGACTCTTGTTCTAGATCTTTGTAAGTGTGCATAGGAATCACCTGGGAGCTATGAGAAAAATGTAGATTTCTGTTGTTCACCCCACTTTCATCACTGCTACATCAGTTTTGATTCAGTAAGCCAAGAGCAAGTCCCAGGAATCTCAATTTTAAGAAACAGCCCAGGTGATTCTGGTATGATCTGGAGCAAATTTTGAGAAACACAGAATGCTGACTTGCACTGAGCAAGTTTCAATACTGAATTTTTAACTACATGTGGGCCAGCACTTTATCACCAGCATGCTGGTAAATATCAGTTCATTGTAAAGATCTCACTGGAGTGAATTGCCACAGGAACCAAACCTGCCTATGGCTCTTTCCACCTGTCGTCATTTGTTCTATCACCTTTCCTTGGAACATAGCCTTGCTTGGGAACCAAAGCATTGTTTTTGGTGTAGGGGTTCTGTGGTTTTGAATTTGAGCCCATATGATAGAAGATACATCATTATTCCTGGGTTCCATGCATTTGTTCTTACCTCCCTTTTTATCCCCTCTTTATTATTTTTATGCATATATTTATGTATGTATGCACATATTCATCCATCCATCCATCCATCCATCCATCAATCCATCCAATTTCCCTATAAACACAATATTTTAACTTACTTTACTAGAATTAGTACTGCCTTCCTCCGCCATCAAAGCAAACCTTGAATTTTTGATAGGAGTGATCTACCATTTGTGTCATAGTAAATTTATAAATTTATCAATGCATGTTGGAAAGAGTATATGTTGGGACAGCTAACTGAGTTCAAACATAAGGAGCTTAAAAAAATCAAAACAGTATAGCACATTTCAGAGTCATTGTTGTCGGATATTATAAATTATTGCTGGGATATCTTAATGAGAATTCCAGAAAGTCCAGAGCTTTTAAGTAGTGTATGTGAGAGCAAGAAAGGAAGAAATAATTTATCTTCTGAGAGAAATTTAAGCGTTAAATCCTGACTTGTCTTAATGAAGTTTCCATGGGGCACCACAAGTTTGTATTTATAAAGGCCAAATCTTTCCTCTTTTTTCTGCCTTCTCTATATTTCAGTTGCTCCTTTGTCTTCCACTGATGGGTCACCAGAGAAATGTGGCTCCTCTCTCTGAGTAGTTGTGAAAGGTTTCCATGAATTTTTTTGCCCTTTTGTACCCAATCCTTACTTTTAAATATTTCTGTGGGAACTCTCTCTCTGAGAACAATGTATTCACTAGCATTAATTCATTTTTTCTGCATTTCAAAGTATTTGTTCTCAATTTATCTGAAATTCCTCTCTTACTGATGAATTCCTAATACTGACTAAAATCATTTAATATAGTGTTCTTAGTTATTCAATGAGCCCTAATTTTAATTTTAGAGACAGATTTCATATTGTTTCAAATACTTAATAACATTTTCAATTTCATCCAGAAACTTGAAAGATAGCTTTTATACATTAAGCAAAATAAACAGTTCTACCAAACAGTACTCTAAAAATGTATGATCCAAGACCAATTAAAACACATTTCTCATAGTCCTAAATTCTTGGCCCCAGATTAGAGATAAAATTTCAAGCATGCAGTTACTTGTATCAGAAATCCAGCTTAAATGATCTGTATGGTGAAACTTGCTGTTGAGGAAAGATTGTGACACTGTTTTCTGACTTATATATTACCTTTAAAATAGAATATGTTGAGGAAATACATTTGTCTTTGAGCAATAAAAGAGATTACATAAACGCATCTCTCACAACCTAAAGATAAAAAATAGTGAAAATGACCCAGTGATCTAATAAAATCATTCTGCCTAAAGTGAAACTGTTTTTCTCTTGGAGACTAAAGTAAGAGACGTACTTAGTTCATACTTGTTTTTCATTCTTTCACAGTTTGTTTCACTTACATCAAAATATAATAGAAGTTTCAGAAAACTGTATCTCCCTATATATTTTTACTCTTTGCATGAGAGAGTTCACATTATTGTGGTGTATCTCCACATAACAACTAAAGGCTGCATACAGATAATATTCATTGCCTATGTTGCCTGTTCAGAAAAGTTGGACAGTTTCTCTTAGCATTATCTCTTGTTATGCTTGGAATGTTGCTTTCATATCTCAAAATTTGTCCCACATTAGCAATATGTATTACTTAGTCTTTGGTAATCAGATGCTCCAGCCCATGTATATATTATGAAACCACAGTTCCAAACAGACCCCACAGTTTCGTTGCTGTTTTAATTAGCATCATTCTGATATTTACATTTTTTTAAAAAAGAATATCTTCAGCTAGATACATTCATCCATATATAAACAGTAGATTTTTCCACTATCTACTGTGGCTTGACATGCAAGTTCTGAAACTTTATCTCAGCAAAATTGTACAACATCACATACATGCACATCTAATAGAAGTTTTTGAGGCGATGTTGTGACAAACTACGTAAACCAGAAATACTTTATATAAACTTGAGTGTTCGAGCAAGGATGGAGTTGAGATTAGGCGATGGGGGTAAGAGAATAGAGAAGAACAGACTGACACCGATAATCATTTAAGAAATTCACTTAGAAATGAAATATTCCTGAGGTTTAGTGTTACTGCAGTAGTCAAATAAGTGTTAAGAATAACCAAATATAGGGAATGAAAACAATTCATGATGCTTCACCCTAAAGTAGATGTCAAACTAGGTAAACTTTTACTGTCTTTATACTATTCATTTAGATTTATAACATTTTAATAACTTTCTCTATGTTCCTCCTTTTAATTATTCTTGAACTATTTCACAAATTCCCCTTTTAAAAAATTCTTCAGTGAACAGGTAAATACATTTGTCATCTTGACTTGCATTGCTTTGTTACCATCGTTGCCATAATGTAATAATATAGCTGCCCTTCGTCACAAACAGGTAAGGTATTTACACCTTTATTTGGGAACATTAATGTATAATATATTGTTTGTACAATGAAACCAATTAGATATATATGCTGGGGTTCCTGAAACTGAAAAAGAAAAGCTTGCAAATTCATTTCTGCGTTTGTTCTTTTCAGGGATTTAGTCTGCCCCAAATCCTGAGAGGTGACTCAGAAAAGAGTCACTTGCCATTCTGTGTAAATTAGTTTAAAATTACTTTTTAGATGCCCCCCAAATATTGATTTTAGAAGTCCTTGATTTTTCAAAAGCAAAATTTACCCTTTGGGAAGTTTCAAATCAATCTCGAAAACATGTAAAATTATTTATTCTACATTATAGAAGGCTTATTTATTACACAGAAGATGCCAACATCTGGTGTTTTACTTACTCTTAGTTCTAAAACAAAGAAAGTAATTATTCTGATGACTGAGACAGTCATGCCATACAATATCAGCACTCATCCCTTTTCTTGCAGTCTCTCTAAAGCACTAAATATTTTTTAAAATTAAATAAACTATGAAGGCCTCAGATTTTGATGAGAAGTTTAGTGAGAACATTGATTATTTGTTTTGTGCCAAATGGGAGATCTTTTAAAATTGACTTTGACTTTTGAGGGTGAAAGTACTTGGAGATGGTTTTTTAAATTTTCATAGGAATTACATCTTCAGTATTTGTATGTTGAGTTTAGTCAGGCCTTTCTCTTTTCAGATATCCAGTGGTAGCTAGATTACTTCTAACTATTGACCATAATCCCCTGGAGCCAAGTGGGATGCATTAACTTTCTTAAGGCTCCAAGAAACCATTTGTTAGGTTACAATTCATGGGAAGTAAATAACACCCTGAAATATGTAAGAATTAATTTATTTCAAATGCACAAGCAGTAGTGTCTCAGGGATTATCATTATTTCTTGGATCAGCATAGGAGCAAAATATGTGGAATAATCTTGGTCTTGAAGCACTATCCCGTGAATTTATTTAAAAACTATTACTCTACAAATAGACTTTTATCTAAGTTTTGCCAATTATTAGAAGCTCTGTCTAAGGGAGGCTCATCAATCAAGTGTTGAACATTGAGAAAAAAGAGAGCATAAGTGTAAAAGCATTGGTGACACCTTAACAATATAAGCACAAGTCTGTGTCATCAGTAACACTCTTAGAAGCACCAACCTTTGTAACCAATCTGTTCTTAATTATTTCTTCATAGGCTGAGGTATAATAAAAATGTCTTATTCTGTAAAGCTCATTTCTCTTGTCAAATACTGAGAAGAGAATTAGAAAGCAAACAAATGGAGAGATATAATCCATAGATTATGAATTCATTAATTCAACAAGTAATCATGGAATGTTAATTATATTCCAAGTATTGTCATAGGTGCTGGGAACACCTGTATCATCTATAATCAGTCATTTATTGATACATTTCTAATTATTCCCTTAAATTAGGGCATTTATTTATAAGTAAGATGGTATTCACGCCATTCCTAAATATTCCCTTAAAGAAATAAGTATTCTTACTTTTTTTCACTGGGCTAAAAATATCACTTACACATGTAGCATCTTATTTTTCCCCTTAACCAGAGATTCAACCAGAAAAGCACCAGGGTGCTTGAAACTTCCTGTACAGAAAATCCTCCCCAAATAACCTTTACTATGATGTTTGCAATCACACACACACACAAATGCTCTTAATTTTCTTCTCCCTGGACACATTTGAAACTCATACAAATGACTAACTTTGAAAAGCTAAAAAAAAAGAGTAAGAAAATCAAAAAGCAAAACCTTAGTATTAAACGTTCCACTCTTAAGTTGATCACTGATAGTACAGTTTTACTAATTTTTACTAATTATCTTGTACTAGAAAATGAATAATAACCTATTCTAATGCTTTGTCACTGATTTAATCTGTTCAGTTTTGCTCCCCCTTGGAGGCCTTAATTATTAGAAGTGTATTAAATGTAGCTAAAACTGAAAAGTACAAGATTGAAAAACTACCCAGGTGTTTGTGTTTAAATAGAGATTACTTTTCCTTTATATATTTCCCCTGCTTTTTACCACCTGAATTTACATAATTCTTTTGACTGATTTGCAGGGTCCTACATCTATGTTTTATCTGTACTTAGCCACATTTTAATTACTCCTTTTCTTTATACTGACTAGCTTTTTGAAAGCAGTAATAATTTAAATACTTAAATAATTTCCCAAAATGTATTAAATGCTTATATTTGAAGATTGTTACCATCTAGAAATCTTTCACAATTTATTCTGAATCAAAGCATTTGTAAAGGTCTTAACACTGACCTTCAGGCTTACAAAGTTAAATGAAAACTGGGAATTGGGGAAAAGGAATAGAGAATATATATGGTAAATAATTACCAATGTAACTATTTTAAATTTTATTTGAAGTTGCTTCGTTTTTGTATATCTTAATGATCACAATGATGTAAAGCAAGTAGGCTCATAAAATATGAAAAATTATATCCTGTTAATTTTTTTCTTTTGTCAATTTAAATGAAGACTATATCATTAACAGTTTTCAAATTTTAGATACATATATATCAATATGATGTGCATTTTTTATTTTTCTAGTAGATTTAAGCTTTTACATGCTATAAATATTTTTTATCAAGCTCATGTAACTCATACTGTTTTTCAGCAAGGATGTTCATCACAGCATTGTTTACAAGTGTAGAAACATTGAAAAACATATAAATCTCATTTAATAATGGACTACTTAGATAAGATATAGTTCATCCACACAATGGAATACTATGCAGTCACTAATTGATGATACAGATTGGCATTTATTGACATGAAAAGATGATTATGTTTTAGTTTAAAATTAAAAAAAATAACAGTACATATAGTATGTTTTCTTTTTTGTTTTTTGTAAAACAGTGTGTATACATAGGGGAAAAGGCATGAAAGGATATGCACGCACTTAAAATATTAATAGTGGTTATCTCTGAACTCTGGGAATTTTACTTCCTTCTTTATAAGTTTCTGCATTGTTGTACATTTTTTTACAAGGAGCATGTATTATGTTTATAATCAATAAAAACAGTAATTTCCATTTGAAAATATTTGCTAATGAATATACAAGTCATTTGTAGATAAAAATTATATAGAAACAGGTTATTCTCATTAATTTATGGGCAAATAGCCAACAAAAGTGTTAATAAAATTATATATTTATATTGTATTATGTATGAAACCAAAGATTTCTATATAAAGTAAAAACCAACTGAGAATAGAGATAAAACATTTTCTTACTGTTGGATCTATGGTATGAGTGAATCCTATTTTTAAAAAGTAATTATTTAAAGTTTACATAAATTAGGTACTTATTTCTCTAATTCCAGAATGGATTTGAACTGGCATATATTAGAAGAAAGGCAATCCAGAGAAAATAAGAAAGTAAGTGTAATAAGGATGTAAGGTAGATGGATGTGGAGAAGAGACAACTGCAAATGAAATACAGAAAATCCATA
This sequence comes from Hippopotamus amphibius kiboko, assembly GCF_030028045.1. Taxonomy (NCBI): domain Eukaryota; kingdom Metazoa; phylum Chordata; class Mammalia; order Artiodactyla; family Hippopotamidae; genus Hippopotamus; species Hippopotamus amphibius. The sequence goes on from NC_080203.1 coordinate 56,798,614, forward strand.
GTATACAAATTACAGACTAAATAATATAACTGCGATATAGAACAGAACATTTTGTCACAACTTCCAAGCAGCCAGACAAAAAGAGAACCATACTGGATTAAGAGCTCTCATATGATAGATGGAGGCATGTGACTTAATCAAGAGAGAGGACCTTTTCCTTAACTTTGAAACATCTGTGAACATTATCTTATGGCTATATTCAACAATTTACAGGAGATAATGACAAGTTTAATAGAAGATGTTCCTCAAAGTAGTTTTCAACATCATTTCATGGGTTGTTACCTTGTATACTGACACAACAAAAGCTGAAGGTAATCCTAAAATTATCCATAGACAAAGGCAATTCAGTGCTGTTATTCACCTTTCTTGTTAATTAAATACGATCCAAGTATACCTACTAAGGAGTTTAGAAAAATGAGTGATAAAAATGTTCCATAAACTGTCTTCAAATATCAAATCTCTCAGGAAAGTTTTTAAAGATGAAACAGAATGTAATTAATCAATGTTTAAAGTGTTAATTTTCTAAGGTACTGATTGAGAAAATACCAATATGTCTATTTCTCTGGGCATGAAGTTAATAACGAAAACTCTCAAAACTTAGTCAAAATCACTATTAAGTCTGTGGTATGCCCACAATATATTAAAAAAGAAAAAAGTGTATAAATAAATAAAAGTAAGAAAGTTCACATCTTTTACAGGGAATATTCATTTTAAATAATAATTTAAAGTGAAATTATACACAAACATTAACTGGATCACATACCCTTTCCCCTGCTTTACTGATTTCTCAAAAAGCAAGTTACTAATTTTCACTGTGATAGACTCAAAAGTAAGGACCATCTCGAGAATACTTTCATAGAAGAAATTAAATTTAGTAGTGTTAGTGAAATAAGGAAGGAAATATACTCAATTACCTCACCTTGACTGGTTTAGAAAAAAAGCGTGTGAAGGAATAAACTTTATTCTACATATTCCTAAGGCTATTATATTGAAAAATAGTACAAAATGACAGTTTTACAAATAGAAATTATGTTCTTTACTAAAATGAACAAGGTTTTCTAGATTCACTTTTTTTTTCAAAAGAAAGTATTCACTTAAAAAAAATGTGAATTGACATAAAATAACCTCTTATCACAAAGTAGCCCAAACTAAGTAGGCACCAGCTTAAGGCCGAAACAAACTGAGCATTCTGTTCTCACCACCTGCGCCTGGCCTGGCCCAGGGTGACATGCAGAGGCTTGGAGCCCACTACACGACCATTCATCTCATCTACTGCTTTGGTAGCCTCTTCAAAAGAGGAGAAGCAGACGACACCAAACCCTTTGCCTTGCCCCACTTCCACCATCACTTTGGCCCGGCTAATTGATCCAAAGGAAGAAAATTCCTCCTTCAGTTTTTCATCATCGATGGTCTCGTCCAGGTTCTTTATATAGATAGGAACCCCTGGAGGCCGACTTTTTTCTTTTAATCTCAGCCGCTCAAATCTTCGCCTTAACTCAGCCAGACGTTCAATTTTCTTCTGTGCTCGCCCTACATAGAGGACTTTCCCATCGATGGACTTTCCATGCAGGTCTAACACAGCCTTTTGGGCAGCCTCGTGTGTCTCATATCTCACAAATCCAAAGCCTTTCGATTTCCCACTGGCATCTCTTATTACCTTAACACTCTCAGTTGGCCCATACTCACTGAAAAGTTCCTTCAGTTTGTCGTCATCCATGTCATCTCCAAAGTTTTTAACGAAAACATTGGTGAAAGTCGCTCTATCCCTAGTTCTAACTTCAGCTGCTCGCTCTTCCGGAAATTTGAATCGGCCAACGTACACCTGGCGGTTGTTGAGCCGCACTCCGTTCATGTGCCAGATGGCCCTATTGGCAGCGGCCAGGCTGTCAAAGTGCACATAGGCATAACCCTTAGAGCCGTTGTCGTCGCATACGACTTTGCAGGAGAGAATGCTCCCAAAAGCAGAAAACAGATAAAAAAGGGCCCTATTGTCTATGGTTTTGTCCAGGTTTTTGATGAATATATTTCCAACTCCAGACTTTCTTAAGCGGTCATCTGGCTGAGACCACATTAGGCGGAATGGTTTACCGTTAATCAAATCAAAATTCATGGTGTTCAGAGCCCACTCAGCATCTGCAGGAAAGCGGAAGTTAACATAGCCATAGCCCAGGGGGCTGCGGGTCACCGGGTCACGGCAGATGCGGGTGAAACGCAGAGGGCCAGCAGGCCTGAACTTTTTATATAACATGTCCTCGGTAACATCTGGGTCCAAGTCACCCACATATAGGGCAGCCTTGAGGTACTTCTTTTTCTTGCCAGCAGGATTAGGCTCCCCACTCCCCATCTCTCTGAGCACAGGGAGGAGGCTCTCTTGGGAGAGAAAAAAGGCTGCTTTCTCTAAGCTATGGGCCAAGCAGCTGTTCACAAACAGAAAAAAGCCAAGGCGAGGGAAGCTAAAAGCAGACTCAGAATCACTGTTGAGGCTGAGAAAATGAAGTTCAGAAACAGCTGGTCAGCAGGCTCAGAACAAACGCATCAGACAAAAAAGCACCCTAATAACGAATTCGTTCTCCCTAAGGGGGCTTAGAATTTCCACCCATTCAGATCTAAAATCAGTTTCGAAAGCCAGAAGTAGGAAAGAAATGTCCCTTTCCCCGTTAAATTGTAAGAAATCATCAAGCAGCTGGCTGGCTCCCCACATCGAGCCTTGCCAACAGAGGCCTCACGACCCGTTTTCTGCATAAATACAGGCCTCAAGCTCCTGTGGGCTCAAAATGATATCAACAAGGGCCGGGGCCGAACGTGTATTCCTCCGCCGACTGCCTGGCCGGTCTCAGGCGGGCTCACGGCTCACTAAGGCCGACCTACACACACTCAGCGTCAGCGAAAGGGCAGACTGGACACTTGGTGCGCTGCGGCCGGGCAGGCAGGCTGCAGGCGACGGATCGCACAGAGGAGACAGACAGACAGACACACGCGCGGGGGACCGGAGACCGCCCAGATACCCAAGATGCCCACTGGGTACGGACCGAGTGACGCGCGGTGATTTCGGCAGCCTGAGACTCCCGGCGGGTCCGGAGGGACTGACTGGCAGACGCGCACAGGGTCAGCTCAGACGTAAGGCGGTTCCGGACAGATGCAGGGCGGAGTCAGGAGAGAAGGGCAGATGCTAGGCGGGCGGGCAGAGCGCAGACCGATGGACAAGGATTGCTCCCCGCAGGACAGACCGACCCAGGACTAAAAGCCTGTAGCTCTGGTAGGGCGAGCGGGCGGGCGGGGCGCAGGGAAACCCGGAACCTTGCTAAGTAACTTCCCGCTTGCTCTGTGCCAAGATTAAAAAAAAAAAAAAAAGAAAAAAGAAAGAAAAAGATGTAAATGGTTTCTAGGTTTTTCTTTTCTTATTTTTGAAATTTTATTTATTATTTTAAAATATTACCTTTAGGCTGCTGACCTCAAAATCAAAGGAGGTGACGGCCTAGGCAGAAGGGACTCTAAGTTTTTTTTTTTTTTTTTTTTAATGAATCCCCTAAATCGTTTATGCTTAGGAAATAGCAGATAGGTTGCATACTTTCTTGAGTGCATTAGAAAGTCAGTTGACAGCTGTACTGGACTCCTAGTCCAGTGCTAAATGATCACAGGGTCAAATAAAACACAGGCCGTTTTGTGGTTGGCCTTTATTCTTACTTCATTAAATTTCAACATAATGGTAGCATTATCCCCAGATAGTGGGCAGAGTTCTTTTCGCTGCTCCAGTAATGCTAAGGTTTTAATGATTGGAGAGCCATAAAATGGCTTTCAATGGTACTTAGTGCCAGAAAACATTGAAGATGTGCTGCCCCCATAATTGCAAAATCTTAGTTAAAAAGATAAAAGCTGCAGAATCAATGCAAAATATAATGTTCGCAGATGAAATAAACACGTAAAAATAGAGGCACTTTACACAATTAATTACTAATTTCAACTTGAATTGTCAACTTTAAACCATTGCAGGGAACAATGCTATAAGATTAGACACAACTCAGATGTTTCCCAAGATCTCTCTTTAGAGTTTGTGGGAAATTGTTTTGAAGAGGAATGTTACCCTGTCTTCAGAAAATCGCCAATGTCTGTAACGCATAGCTCAACCAGCCCCTTTCACAAGCCCTCCCCTGAAAAAGAAAATTTGAACAAAGCATATGGCAATACTGTTAAGCTGGAAAAGATCCTGGCAGAAAAGGAATGCAAGAGAAGGACATCACCCCAAAGGATGTTGTCTTAGGAAGAAATTCTTAGAATAACAGACTAAATTCATATGTTGCTTCATTTCCTACAGTTTCTGTTAGACGTATTAGACGGTATAGTTGACTAAGGATGACAATTTACCCTCATTATTTACTCAAATGTTTTGTAATTTTCTTTACTGAGCTCTTGTGCTTGCTTTCAAGGGTTCTTGCTTAGCTAAGACATGGAGACTGTGAAAAAAAGAAAATTCAAATTAAAAAATGTTATAGAGATAGACTAATAAAAACTGGTCTTAAAATATCACCATATTGACGAGCATGTAGAAACACTTGCAGACTTGTGCTTAGTTTATTGTATTTTGAACATAACCTTTATAAACATCTTTCCTCATAAATTTAATTGACAATGGGCTAGAACTTATTATTTTTCTTATTTAAAACTATTACTTTACTGAAAACGCTGTATTAAAATAACATAAATCCAAGAGAATAATTACCACAATATTATCACTAAATCAAATCAATATTTTATTTCTGTAAGCATCTAAATGCTGTCCATATTCCAATTAATTTGTATATATTTTCTCTAATGTTATAGATGGAGTTGTGTTGTTAAAAATAATTATTTTCAAAATAACCTTTATTCTACACTTGCCAGCCATTTGGGGGTCATTGTGGTATATACATTCTAAACTATAGTGAACATTTTATCAAATCAAAAATCAGGAATTTAGAACTTCTGTGAAATAGATGAATTTTAGTAGAGTTCCCCCTGCTAAGCAGAAGTTTATGGGAAAAAGGGGAGCATTTTCATCTATAATCTGTTTAATCATTTTAATATCTACATTGAGAAGTGTCTCTGGAATAAAAATCAGATGTAGAATATTTCTGTGTCACTTTTACTATATATTGAAAGTAAGTTTATAGTCTGTGTAAATCTGATTCATATATTAAATCCATTAAAAATCCCCACCCAGATTCCTAAGGCAGTTGGTTGAAGCATATCTGGGTCTTTCTAAATCTGAGAAACATTTTGCATGAGGAAAGAATTCTGGACAACTGACATTCTAAGTGCATCCTACCACTCATTGTTATTTGCAGTTTGTAGAAATTTGTCAGCATGAGTGGAAGAAGAGGAAAATTGGAAATTTATGTTTTTCAGCCTTAACAGGCTCTTGATCCTGTGTTTCCAGTTAACAGGCTGCTTTGTGCAAGTTGCTGGGACTTCACAATGAAAGTAAACTTGCTGCTCTCTTGAATGAAGTCTGGGATGACTGAACAAAATATTATAAAGTAAAACCTTTATTACCTAGAGCTTGGCTCATATTTTTTAGACAAAAAGAGGAAAATTGCAAAAAAACCAATTTGGCATTAAACATGTAGTATAAGCAGGAATTTCTACAGTAAGTTTTGGAGCCGGTAGAAATTCTTTTTCTCTATTTCCAAAAATATTATCCTGCTCCGTGAGTATTTCTGCTCTGGATGATAATCCTGAAGGCAATTTGATAAGATTTATTATCAGAGAACGGGTAAATTGTGTTTATTAGATTTAATTACCGAAATGAGAAGGTGACCAAAAGTGGAAAAGTTTCAACAGAATTTAAAATGGAACAGGATTTATGCTAAATTGTCAATAAACCAGAATATCTCATTCTTCAATATTCAACCAAAATTTCAGTATTTTAAATTATAAAACTATATTTATTCAAAGGCTGTAACTATAATTCATACATTTATAACCTTAGGTCGTTTGTTGGGAATTAAGATCCTTTTATAAAATTTTAATATTTTTTTTTCTTTTTTCATTTTTCTCATTAACTAAATCCCTGTTGAATTAAAAAGTCATGCATTCAACTGTGAAGAAATCTGTGTATTAAAAACATATAAAATAATGTAACAACTTTATATATATTTAGGTTTAGTTAGGTGTATCCTTAGAGTGCTCTTTTAGTTAGATCCTATTACTTTAAAATGAACCCATGGAATACTACAATGTGAATTTATGCAATTGCTATGCATTCAAAATCCAGTCTATTTAGAGTTTTACATAGCAAATATGATGTAGAGGCAAAGTATTTTCTACTATGATGCATTAAAATAGGGTAGGAGTATCACCCACTTGGCAGATAGTCTCAGACAAACCTCTCCTTACTAGAGCTTGTTTACTGAACATATGCCTCATACAGGGAAAACACACACACACACAGCCTCACACACCACATTCTTAGATTAAAAATCCTAAGTTATAGTTATTTCACTTGACCTAGAACAATAAAGTAATAGTTTAAAAATGAAAACTTTATGCCTTATTTTTATTTTCACTTTTTAATTATGGGAAAATATACATCAAATTTGCCATCCTAATGATGTTTAAGTGAGCAATTCAGTGGCTTTAAGTACATTCACACTGTCATGCAACTGACATCACTATCTCCAGAACCCTTCATCTTGCCAAACTGGAACTCTATACCCATTAATCCATGCTTTTAGATGACACAAAATATGTTAAGCCATTTCTTTATTGTTGGGCATTAAAGCTGCTTTTAGTTATTTTATTGTCACAACACACAGTGCTATAATAAACATCCTTATTCATATACTTTTATATATTATTATTCATTTCTATTAATGAGATTCTCAGAAGTGGATACTGGACACTTAGATGGTATTAAATGTTAATATATACTGTCAGACTTATGTCAAAAATGCTGACACAATTTTCTTATTTTACCAACAACATAAAAATTTAGAGGAAATGGCTAATTCCTAGCAAAATAAGAATTACCAAATTTGATCCAAAGGAAAAGTGGAAGAATAATTGCCGTAGAACAGATTAGAGAATGATTACACATATGCTATTTAAAAACAAAAAAACAGGCACAGGTGATTTTATAGTTGACTACTATTATATAATCTTTAAGAAAATATACGTAGGGCTAATGCTATTCAAATTAATCTCAACCATAAAAAGCTCCCTAGTTCACTTTTAAAGAATTATCTCCAAGAGAGACTTCTCATAAGCCTCGTTCATGTTTTAAAACCAGAATAAAGTTATAGATTGATGGTCCGTCCATTTGCTGGTAGATCTTGGATATATATTGTCTCAGTTGTGTGTATGTGTGGGTGTGGGACTAGGCAGATTGCAGGACTAGGGTTAAGTGTTACATAATGAGGATTTAGAAGGGCATATGTGATGGGAAGAAAATTAAAGACTTCTGGTTTAAAATGTCAAAACAAAATAAAACTTATTCCAGATACTGACCATCAGATCTTGCACTTTTTTCCTTTCCTTCTGGACAATTTGTTCAGAAAATGTAAAACATTCACAGATAAGGAAAACTGAACAATTAAGCAGATGATTAAGGAAAATTCTCTGCTTATCTTTCCTGACATAAAAGTTCAAATATAAAACAATTCATCATTGTTTAATCTTTATCAATGGGAGGATCCTACAGTTTCTTTCTTTTAAAACATTTTCTGTCCCCAATTCCCCATCTCGTGGCTATAGGCACATTAAATACTCAGATAATCTCTGTGAAAGCTATCGTGACTCCTTTTGTATACTGCTTGTTCATTCATATGCATCCTCATAATAGGTAACAGGAACTGCATGCCCATTTTGTTCTGAAATCAATTATCTTCATGCTTTGATACATACAGAAGAGTTCTACTAAGCAGACATTAGATTTACAAGGTGAAATACTTATTTTCCATTTTGTCTTTAATTCCTTAGTACTTCTCCTTTGCCATGATTTCAAATATACTCTTTTCTTTTTGGCATCATGGCTTAATTAATTAAGTTTTAAATTAATTTTTATTGGAGTATAGTTGCTTTACAATGTCATGCTAGTTTCTGCTGAACAACAAAGTGAATCAGTTATACATATACATATATCCATTCTTTTTTAGATTTCCTTTCCATTTAGGTCACCAGAGAGAAATGAGTCAAGTTCCCTGTGCTATATAGTAGGTTTTCATTAGTTTATTTTCAATATAATAGTGTATATATGTCAATCCCAATCTCCCAATTCATCCCACCCCCCCAACCAGAAATTTGTTCTCTACATCTGTGACTCTATTTCTTCTTTGCAAGTAAGTTCATCTGTACCTTTCTTCTAGATTCCACATACAAGCAATATCATACATTTGTTTTTCTCTTTCTGACTTACTTCACTCTGTATGACAATCTCTAGGTCCATCCACGTCTCTGCAAAGGCACTCTTCCATTCCTTTTTATGGCTGAGTAATATTCCATTGTATATATTTACCATATATTCTTTATCCATTCCTCTGTTGATGGACATTTAGGTTGCTTCCATGTCTTGGCTATTGTAAATAGTGCTGCAATGAACATCAGGGTGCATACATCCTTTTGAGTTATGGTTTTCTCCGGATATAAGCCTAGGAGTGGGATTGCTGTGTCACATGGTAGCTCTATTTTTAGTTTTTAAAGGAACCTCCTTACTGTTCTCCATAGTGGCTGTACCAATTTAGATTCACACCAACAGTGTAGGAGGGTTCCCTTTTCTCCACACCGTCTCTAGCATTTATTGTTTGTAGATTTTTTGATGGTGGCCATTCTGACTGGTGTGAGGTGATACCTCATTGTAGTTTTGATTTGCATTTCTCTGATAATTAGCTATGTTGAGCATTTTTTCATGTGTTTCTTGGCCATCTGTATGTATTCTTTGGAGAAATGTCCATCAAATATACTCTTTTTTAAAAAAATTATTTATTTATTGGCTGTGTTGGGTCTTCATTGCTGTGTGCAGGGTTTCTGTAGTTGTGGAGAGTGGGGGCAACTTTTCATTGAAGTGAGCAGGCTTCTTATTGCGGTAGCTTCTCTTGTTGTGGAGCACAGGCTCTAGGTGCGCGAGCTTCAGTAGCTGTGGCATGTGGGGCTTAGCAGTTGTGGCTCGTGGGCTCTAGAATGCAGGCTCAGTAGTTGTGGCACATGGGCTTAGTTGCTCCGTGGCATGTGGGATCTTCCTGGACCAGGGCTCGAACCCATGTCCCCTGCATTGGCAGGCAGATTCTTAACCACTGTGCCACCAGGGAAGCCCCCAGCAAACACACTCTTTTTTTTTCTCTAAGAACTTTATTGAGATGCAATTGACATACTGCATATATTTAAAGTATACAATTTGATTTTTTTCTTATTAGTAATGCAAGTACACTCTTAAAGATAAGATTCTTTCATTATAGAATTTTCTTTCCATGTATTCCTCTTATTGAATGAGGTGGCATAACAGAAATATTATTACCTTTATTAAAAAGTTATGACTATTTCCATCATTATTTCATTAAAATTATACATTTAATTCCTTATTGTCTCTTTTAAATTGAATTCCTGTGCAATATCAGAGAGCCTAAATGACAAGACTAGTATCTGACAGTGTAAAATCTTGAAGAAATTCCAAGGTTTAAAGTAAACTACTTCATCCGATCTGGAGAGAAGATACACGTTCTAGTTACTTTGATTTTCCTCAATAAAGAGTCATCAGTAATACTTTCTGATTTACAGTGTAATCAAAATAATTATTCGCTGGCTGGGAGCAACACCTAAACTATAGTACATTTCCATTAGAAATACAATTGTCTTTTGAATATTTAAATTTAAAGAGAAGGGATAATCTTACCATAAAATTTCAAAGGATATAATGGGTCCTGAGATTGTTATTGTTAACTAAAGAATCCTGCTTTTGTGACTTTAATTATTCTTATTTCTTTTTATAATATATTTAAGTCTTAATACTAGACTTTCGTCTGAAACATTCTCAAAACTGACACTAGTAAGACTAAAAATCATTCATTAAGAATGAGGGGGCATTTCTCTTGGTTAATTTATTTACCTATTTGTGGCTCCAATAATATTGAAATGACCTTTAGAATCTTTGGATACATTATTCATCAACTTAAGTGAGCTCTCTGCTTCAATTTGACTGCTAGGCATTTTGTGTTTGCTTCAACTTTCCCCCTTCCCCACCCACCAAGACATTTATTTTTCTTCACATAACTGTTTCAAGAAGTTATCCAATTTTGAAGACATTTGATATATGATGGAATCCAGATACATTATAAGGTCTATTTGTGGTTTTGCCATTTGCTTAAATAAAATGTAGTTTTTGAGGGTCCCCTATGTTCCAGACACTTTGGCACTGGGGATAGAATGTTTAACGATACACATGGTCCCGGCTAAACATTATAGTTCTTACATTCTAGAGGGGGGAATTATCATAGACAAATATAAAATAAACAAAACAAATAAATTAATTCCAATTTGTGACAAGATCCATATGGGAAATATTAAATTGGGTGTTGTGATAGCAGTTAATAATGGAACATAGACTAGCACAACCTATCTTAAAATAAAAGGGACCTTCATAAGCATTTTCAAATGAGCATCTATTTTACAAACTTATAAGATATTTAAATGAAATTTATGTTGATAGATGTAATGAGAAATTATTACACAGAGTGAGGTCTATAGGTCCCAGCTAATAAATCATTTCAGCTTCCCAGAATAGCAGCTGAGTAAGAAAGGATGTGGTCATATTGAAAACAGTATATATTTACAATTGATTATGTTCTTAGTATAGTTTACTAGCCATGG